>NW_004524687.1:7047594-7104366 GCF_000260255.1 Octodon degus
TATATATATATATATATATATATATATATATCACTGCCCAATGAAGATTTTTAAACTCTTTAGGTCATTTATTCTGTGGATGTAGAATCAGGCAGGAGTAGGCTCAGGGGAGTAGGTGATCCTAGGACAGGTATCCTCCCACAGGTCATGCTTGTGGGCCACAAGCCACTTAAAGTTAAAACCTTGATTATGAAGTGAAGATGAAATGGTCCTAATGATCCTCTGAACTCTAGCTATCGATGATATATAAACCGAGCCCAACTTGAGTATTAGACAGACCTGGTTCAAGTCCCAGTGCTCACTACTCCACAACCACGGACAACCTACTTCCCAACGCTGGAGTTTCCTCAGCTGTACAGTGGTTAACAGTGGACCACTTACTAACCTCTGTAACTTGGGGTATGTTATTTCATCACTTGAATTCTCAGTTTTCTGGCTGCATCATGGTGATAGCAATAATACTCAATTCACTGTGGTAGGGCTGGGAAGAGCAGCATGTGAGATCACACAGGAGAGGTGCTCAGCACAGTGAGTATGGGTGGCAGAGAGACAATGGATAGCGGTCACCTGGAAGGATAGTGACCTTAATTTGTTCTCCAGTTTAGGAAAGCTGGATGAGTAAGAATAGGAGAGGCCCAGAAAATGCACACAAGGGTGAGAGAAGACAAATGGGGCAGAAGACAGCCTGGCTACAGCCTCCTCTCTGGTGGACCTCCCGGCAGCCCAGGTCACCCTGGGGGGCCGAGCTTGCTATTTATGGCTTGCAAGCCTCCGAATACCCAGAAGGGGTATTGGCTGTGCTCTCTACACAACTTAAAAAGCACTTAGAGGAATGCAGTTCCATTAGACCAGGCCTAATGGACCCACTCAGGGCAGGCTTGGTAAATGCGGGGCTAATGTCATTCTGACATGTTTACAGGCCGGGCCACGTTCACACGGTCAGGACCTTCAGATGACTCTGCTGGCCTTCACCATCCAGGTCCCTCACCTATCACACTCAGGACTGCATCTTTATAACTGGAAGATGAAAAAAATACCACTTAAGTGGCATAAACAAATTACTGTTCTGAAGGCCAGTGGGATAACCTTGAAGTGCACATGTCAGGCTGGCACTGGGAAGTTGCTGGAGGTTAAGAAAAGCCCTACTTTGTAGCTGTTTAATTAGTGGCTATTTTTGTCATCTTCAATTCAGAGAACATGAAGAGAGCTAGGTCACACTTTTACAGGAGAAATTCCTGAAATCATAGGGTGAAAGAGGCTAAAGGCTTTCTGGCCTTTTTGCTTTTGAATAAAAGGCCTTCGTCCTTCTCACGCCCTCTAGAACTTGCTTGGCACAGTGTAAATGAAGATCAGGAGGCTTCCTGGAGTCCGCAGGGTGTATTTCAGATGATCCTACAGGAGGGTCTTCCTGTTGCGGTTTATCTGATGCCTTTTTCTGTTTTCACAAGGTCACTGGGTGTGATGACAGGATGCAATAGATCTCACTGAGTGGCAAATGTCCAGGAAGGCAGTTTTGAGAGATTCTCTGCTTATATTCTGGAGTCAAATTATTCCAAATCCTGTGATACATCAGAATCTCCTAGCTCAGAACAATTTTAGATTGATGCCTAATATCTTAATGCTAGTAGACTTCTACAAAGTCATTTTATGAACGGCCATCTACTTAGCATTCATTTACAAAACTGAAAAATTTGATCACAATAAAACTTATATAATTTAAAATTCCAAGGCAGGAAAATAAAACAAACTCAAGTGGGTGAATTCCTGTGTTTAGAAAGTGCTTTTAATTTCAGGAAGGCTAAATACCCACTAACTCCATCACCAGGAAAATCCCCATAAAGAACTGATCATCTCAGCCAGAAGATGGGTACAATCATTTCTTAGTTTTGCTTCTGTCTTCATTGAAAGAAAATGAGGATTATGCACTTTACAGTAAATGCAAAATTTCATTTTAAAATGATAAAATAAAATTTATAAACCAGAGGTTTACCCTGAATTTCCAAGTGGTTGATATTTGGAAATCTATCTTCAGTGGACAATTGACAAGTAGAAATGACTTACAATCTTCAAATCCACAATTCTAGGAACAGACCAAATTCTATCAAATGACTGGGACTTCTCATGGGTTTGTGTTCAAGGAGAGGGATCACACTCATTAGAAAGAGGCCAGAGGACACTGGGGTCCGGGAAGAGACCAAAGAGCTTCTCTGCCCATGCAGCCTTATGAAATTCTTATTTCAAGTTAATCATTGGTCATAGCTCTAGGATTGTAGAATTATTTTTTAACAATAATATGGGGACCTCCTCTATCTTAAACGCATGAATAATGTTGCTGTGATGATCATCTAGTTTACATATGTATTGTATGTATGTATGTATGTATGTATGTATGCATGTATTGAGACAGGGTCTCATTATGTAGTTCAGGCTGCCCTTGAACTCATTATGTAGCCCACCTTGGCCTCCAACTTCTAGCAATCACCTTGCTTCAGACTCTTTAAGTGCTGGACTTGGAACAGTATTATGGACAGCTAAATTAGGTAGAAATATTATAGGCAGTCTATAACAGGGCTAAGCAATCCAAGGAAGCCACGCACATGCAACTGTTGGTGGAAGTGCATCATTAAAGGTCAGACCTCAAGCTAAAAGATGGAGTGACTACACCTACATATTTCTCCTAGGGATGAACAGTAGTGATTGATATTCTAAAAGACAACAATCACCTGGGCAGAAGATCCTGACCCTCCCCTATAGGAAAGGTCCTTGTTCTCCTTAGGCACATTTGCTACTGACATGCTTCACCATTGGGTTGATATTATCTAAGCAGCTGGCTATCCCTGTAAACTTATTGGTTGATTATTGTTTTGTTCCACCTTATACCCACCTCGTGATTTTGTCCTATAAGGTTTCCCCTGAGAAGTGTGCTGGGGGCAACCCACATTTTTGGTCTCTTCGTGGGGCTTTTACACAGAACCTGTCTTTCCTTCAATAAGTCTATTCTACTTTTAATCTCTATTGTTCCTTAGAATTTATTCTTCCATTTTGGAGAGCACAACTTGCTGTATTGGACATCTAGTAGGTTGAGAGTTATATTTCCCTTATATTATTTTCAGATCCTATATCATTCTTGTACCAGCAGGAGCAAGACAGGGCTACATGACTGCACACTTTATTCTTATGATCTTTATGTGTGTTGCTTTATCTGAGTGTCACACTTTCTGATGGATAAACTCTTATTTGTCCTTCTGTAGCCAAGTCCTCTGGCATTACTCCTCTGCCAGTCCGCAAGTGGGTGTCCATTCCTCTCTTCTCCTTGCATTCTTTTCTCTTCATTCCTCTCTTCTCTCTTCTCATCTCCTTTCACTCCTCAGGCCCAGCTCCACTGAAGCGTATGCCTCTCTGCTTCACAGTTCATGTGCTTCCCAGCTCCATCTGGAATCTGAACCCTAAAGGGCCTGAATTGAATTATGTTCACTAATTTACTCCCTGGGCCCTAGAAAGATCTGAGTAAATTCTAAGAGCCGGTCTCTGAATGATGCACACAGGAGCCCAGATTCTCAAGTTTCTACTCTCTGCCTTCCCTACCTTCCACCCCATTCCCCACGATCCTCACAGTCAGATCCATGGTGCTGTGATCCTTTCCTAAAGGCAGTGCCAGGGTTGCCTTTTGATTCAGAGTGCTGTATCGATGCTAACCAAATCACACCGCTGTGTATCGTGCAGCTCTCTACAGCTCTTGGCAATATCCAGAGTAGGGCAGGATTCTTTTTTTTTTTTTTTTGCGGAACCGGGGATTGAACTCAGGCCCTTGAGCTTGCCAGGGAAGCACTTATTCCACTGAGCCATCTCCCAGACCCCTTAGGGCAGTATTCTTGTGAATAAAAATTATTACCCTTGATGCTAGCATTTGGCAGGTCCGGGTGTTAGCAGTGGTTAAGAAAAGCAGGCAGAACATTGCTTCTGCAGGAGGCTCCAGAGAGGTGCTATGCTTTCAAGGATGAACAGATCATGGTGTTTCCTTCTTTGGTCTGGAGCATCTCCCCATCCACCACAGCAGGGAGGCAATGCCCTATGGGCTGCATTTTGTGCAACTTAAAATTAATTCTAAATCTTGATCTGCCCTGAAAAATAATTGGACACATGGACTGGGTCTTTAGGGTTGACCGCTGACCCCCAGGGACTTTTCTGTCTTGTAGCACCTACAGTCTGTGTGAGGTCAGGGACAATTCACTGAAGTTCCTCTTTCATTTGGGCAGACACATCATCCACTATCCTTTTTGGCAGCTAATGGATGAACGGTGATGGCAAAACTAGAATAGGTAAGTCAAGAAATAAACATTTATTAATGGCTTTGAATGGTACCATAGAACTTTTTGTTAGTGTGCTAGTTGGTTTTTATCCATTCTGGTGTTAAATTAGTTCTCCTTCACATTGGACCACATTATTTTCTTCAAATCCAGTTACCTTTAAGTTTTTGTTGTTTGGGCTCATGTTGTTCCTGCTCCTGAGAGGCGCTTTCATTTTGACTTTTCTCTCCCCCAGCTAATAGCCTGACCTGAGCTGTAGCTTTTCCTTGGAGCAGCCAATTCCTCTGCAACTTGGAAATGCAAGAGCCACCTCCTCTGATGGCCATGGCTGGGGGAATTGGTGCCTATGCTGCCCGGAGCCCAGCTTCTGCTGGGCTAGTCACAGTCAGTTGTTTCCTCATTCTTCTTGCTCTTGGGCAGTGCTTCTTGAGGAAGATACTCACATCACACACCTCTTTCTAAAGTACATCTCAGGAACTAATAAGTCACAAGTTCTTCAGAATTCCCATGTGCCAAGGGTTCTGGTAAGAATCTTACCTCCATCAAACCATTTGAACCTCACAGCTAGACTCAGAGTTAAGGACAGTAGCTGTTCTTCTAATGCTAAGAACCATCTTGTGAGAGGTAGAGTCAGGATTTGAATGCAGCTGATGTGCCCTCTGACCCAACTCTCATCACTCCTGGTTTTCCAGAAGAGGTGCTCAAAATATGCTTCACCTGACAGAGGAAAAGCGAGACCCCCTGGCTACCTGAGAGGTTAAGTCCTTCAGGAATCTAATTATTATAGACTGCAACAATTCTCCCTCCATAGTTCCTAATCATCTTAGGGAAAGGGCAAAGAATCATAATAGACAGCAGCCCTGGGTGATGGAGCACTAATTTCAGGTAGCCCCTTCATTTTCACACCCGTTGGGATCCTTAGTCCTGATCTATCACCTTCATTGGCAAATAGAAAAGCAGGCTCCTGGGCATCCTGATGGGATGGAGGCTGCCCTGAGGACTCTATCTGGTCCCTAACTTAGTCCTCCCTGGCCCTGATCACTGCTTTGCTTCCCTGGCCTTGGAACCAGCAGCTTTGCTCCACCATAAGATTTGAGCCCCAGAGCCAACAATGTACAAGACACCCTGAGACCATGAACTAAACTCAGCCTCTCCTCTTTCAAGCTGTAGGTGTTGGGGATTTGTCCTAGCCATGGAAAGGCAACAAATGCCTCAGTGCCTTTCTACCTCCTCTTCTCACACAACTGTGTACTCTGAGACAGCTTATCAGTTCTTCCATTACCACATCGTGTGTCTTTCACTAAGCTCAGTAGAGTTTGTTGTACATAAAGGAATGGCCACTCTCGTCCATATATTCCACATATTTTTATTGATGGATAGTTTATGTACACATAAAATGCACAGAATAGAATCCATTTAACCACCCCCAAATCAATTCTGGCAATGCTTCCAGTAGCTGAGATGCCGCCTTCATGACTCCTCAGAGCCACTCCTCCCAAAGTAATTGCTGTTCCCACTTTCATTACTGTGACTTTCTTTTGCCTTTTCTTTTTGAAACTGATATAAATGGACTCATACAATACATGATTTGTGTGTGATTTCTCTCTCATACAAAATATGTAATTCATCATTTATCTCTTTTGAATCAGATGTTTCATTTTATTTGTAATATTCATCCTCGTAGTTCTGTGGCTTATTTTCAAGATTGTATAATATTTCATAATTTCACTGCACCACCAATTTTTGACTATATTTCAGACATACAATGTGACATATCCAGATTTTGGCTATTTCAAGTGATATTGTTATGAGGATTTTTATTCAAGTTACTTTTGGTGTGAAACATATAAGTGTGTATTTCTATTGGGTATACATTTAGGAGTGGGGTTTCTAGTTCATTGAGTATAAATATGTTCAGCTCCACAATATACTGATAAATGGTTTTTCAAAGTAGCTCTACAAATTTAGATTCCTACAGCAATATATAAGAATTCTCATTTTGGCAATTCAGATGAATATTTAGTTGTACTTCATTTTAATCTGAATTCCACAAATAATTTTTGTATAATGATTTACATTTTTACAGCATGTTTTGGATGTGTCACACATTATACAGTATATTCAGAGACCTAGTTAACTTACCAAATTCACTTTTTAATTGTGATGCCCCATTTGTGCTTTTTTGTACATGTACAATCCTCTCATTTGAAATATAATGACAGGTCTGTTTCTTCTTTTCAGTAGCATATGCCTTTTGTTTGTTTGTTTTTTTCCCTGCTCCCCTCTTCTTTTTTTCCTGCCTTTTGTTTGTTATTCTTTTTTGTTTGTTTGTCTGTTTTATTTTAGGGGAGGGTGTACAGGGTGTTCAGAGTTTCACCACCAGATCCGGCTCATAGTGATCTGCCTGTTTACAGCCTCCCAAGAGCTGGGATTACAGGCGCACCACCATGCCCAGTCTCAATTGCCAGCTTGGCGTGCCCCAGGGACAGGGCCTGGGGATAGAACCCCCAGCTCCTGCACCTGCTTGCAGGTGCCTTAATCTACTGAGCTATTTGGCTAGCCTTGTTTGTTCGTCTTGCTAGGACCTCTGTGCAAAGTCAGGTGGAAGTGGTGAGAGTCAGCATCCTTTGTTCCACTCCCGGTTGCAGAAAGAAAGCCTTCACTCTTTCACTGTGAGGTATTTTGTATGTTGTAGCTTTCTTGGGGATACTTTTGTTTAGACTAAAGGTCTTGCATTTTATCCTCAGCTTCCAATAGTTTGCTTTAAATCACAAACAGATATTAAATGGCACCTAATGTGCTTTCTATGCTTACAGATTCTTTTCCTTCTTTTTCCTTTTTGTGTATACAGAAATTGCACTCTGAAAATTTTGTATGCCAACCAGCCTTGTATTCTTGGGGAAAAACCTTCTCTTGGCAAAATATAGTACCTTTTTCTATGCATAGCTGAATAGACTATTATTTTGCTAATAACTTTTTGTATTTGTGTTTAGAGAAAAGACATCAAATTTCCTACTGTTATAGTAATCTTATATTTTGTATCAATTTTATGCCAATCTATTTCAATTTTATTCTATCACCTCCCTTTCTTAACCTGTTAAATTCATATTCTTTCACTATCATTTAATGAGTATCTCAGACATTGTGACCTGCACCCTTGGCTTATCATAGTAGTCTGTCTTCAGTAATGCTGAAGTTTAACATACTTTAACATAATCTCCCATCTTCTGCATTAATTTTGTCATACTATCAGTTCTATGTGTGTATCCCAACTCTATAAAACATTATCAACATTGATTTTACTGTAAATATTGATTTTTATTTCCTCCAATCATATCTTCTATGATTTTTAAGAAAGTATTTAGTACAGGGTTTGCAGGGTCTACCGGGTCTCTCTACATAGATCGGACCCTGTAGTGATTCTCCTGTTTTCAGCCTCCCAAGTGCTAGGATTACAGGCGTGCACCATCATGCCCAGTCTCAATCACCTTCTCAGCACACCCCGGGGGCAGGATTTCAAGGCAGGCCATGGATCGAACCCTGGCCTCTTCATTCTGCCTATGCAGGTGCTTTAGTTTGCTATGATTTTTATTTATGCTTTCCTATCCTATTTCCTTGTTTCTACCTAGAAACATAATTGCTTCTGTTTGAGGAATTCCATTTAGTGTATCTTTCAATGTAGCCCTGATACATTAATACTTTTGTCTGAAAACTCATTTATTTCACATTTACTTTTGAAGGGCATTTCCCCCAGTGAATGCAAGGTGACATTGCCCAGCATTTTCTGTTCATGCTTCAAAGGTGGCATTTCACTATTTTCTGGTTTTCATATTTTTGTACTGCACACTCAACTATCAGGTTTACTATTGCTTCTTTGGAATGAAAATGTCTCCAAACTTTTCTTTATTGTTAAAATTTTACTAGACACATTTTTCCATAAGCACGAGGGCACTGCAGTAATGTGACGTGTGTGCACTACATGTAATGACCACATCAATGCAGCCAGCACGTACATTGCTGTCTCAGTTACTCTTCTCTCGTTGCTGGGACAAATACCCAACACTCAAAATGAAGGAAAGAAAGGTTTGTTTAGCTCACAGTTACTAGAGGTTTTTCAGTCCACACTCAGCTGGCTCCAAGGCAGAGCGGCACACGGCAGAGGGCAACCTTTCATGGCGGCAAAGGGCAAGAGCTAAAGGAGTAGCAGCAGCTAAGGCAGCTGGCTTCTCTTCCCACCTTACATTGTAATGCAAATTACCTGCCCCAGGGCAAGTGCAGCATCCACACCCACAATAATCAATCACAAACTCTAGAGGCCACCCCAAGACAGCATGAGGCTTTGGGGGGGACAACTACATACAAACCATAACATTGCCTTGAGCATTTAGCATTTGGTTGTGTTGGAACCCTTCAAACTCTGTGTTTTTAGTTCTTCATAAAAAATACAAAAGGTGTTATAAATTATAGCTACTTCATTGTGCTGTAGAAGACTAGAACTTACTTATGTCCTTTTGTTCTGGTACCTTCCAAGTCATCTTTTCTTGTTGTTGGCTTCACTATGATGTGCCCAGTATTGGCTTTATGATGTCAATCCTGCACTTCTTAACACTATATCTGCTGCACTGTTCTTCAGATGTTTTGGATCACCCTCAGCTATTATCTGTCTAGTCAAAGCCTATAACCAGCCCAGTGTGACCCTCCTTTTCTCCAACTTAGCTATTGTTGCATCCGAATTCTCCACAGGGTAATGTTTCACCAGTGCTCCTTTCCTAATCTCTACCCATTTGCCTTCTGGGATTCAGTCTGGATATATTCATGTACACCTGTCTTCACGATTGCTCATTCTACATCCAATCTACTACAAAGTGCACCTTCTAGAATTTCTACTTGATGCCTTTAAAAGTATACCACATCTCTAGTGAAATGCTCATATTGTCCTAGAGGTTTTTAGAAAAGTATTAATCATCATCATTTAAAAATCTGTGATGGATATCTTAAAATATTGAACCTTTTGTGAGAGTCATCATTGTTTTCCTCTTGTGTATCATTTTTGCTTTGTCTGATGGTGTTTGAATCTCTTTGGTATGAATAGTGGGTTTTGATTCATGGCCTATGAAAACAGTAGCTACTCAATAAAAAATGTTAGCTTTGTGTGGAGAGTGCTCCCCACTGCTGGGCCACGCAGGTGGAGTGGGGAGGTCACTGACAAACTAGAGCTTGGGTGCCTCTTCAGCCCTTTCACCTTTGTTGTTCTAAACTACCACATCAAGTTGCTAAAGTTCTGCTAAGGTCTCAGAAGTGCTTTGTTGAACCTTTCAGCTCTGGCTTGTAGTAGTAGCCAGTTTCCTGTGGTTCCTATGCTCCCTTTGCTCCAGCCTATAGGCCACTCTAGTGCTCCTTGCCAGAAGGCACTGCTGTGGTTTGAATTTGTGCCTCTTCTGGATTCCTGTTGAAACCCCAAGGTGTTCATATCAGGGGCTATTCCTGGGGAGGTGCTGAGACCATGAAGGCTCCAGCTTCTGGGTGGCCTGACTCCTTGTGGCAGGCTGGGACATTTGGCTCACACCTTTCCCTCTTCTGCCATGGTGAGTGAAGATGGTGTTTATTTTCCTCTGCCATTTCTGTCCTTCTGCCACATGAGGAGATCTAGACAGCACCATCTATGTGGAATTTGTCTTTTCCAGGCCCTGAATCTGTTGACTCCTTGACTTCATACTTCTTAGCATCTGTTAGAACTTTGAGAAATAAAATTTCTGTTGTTTACAAAGTACTCACTTTTAGACATTTTGTTATGGTAGTACAAATGGACAAAGACAAATCCCAAATCATCTATCTATCTATCTATCTATCTATCTATCTATCTATCTATCTATCTATTCCTCTCCTCCTTTCTATTCCTTCAGGATTGCTCAGAGCTGTAGTGGCTTATTTATTTTTCAGCTACATGCTCTGCCTTTGAGATTCTAGTTCATTGTAAATTCAAGATCCAGAAAATGTCCTAAACAAATACAGGTCATCCAACCCTCTGTGGTTCCCTTTTCTCTGTGCTCTTCACCCTCAAATTCTGATTATTTTGGAAGCTCTTCAAAACCTTCTAGTAAATGTTTTAGTATTTCATCTGATTTCCTAGTTAGTTTTGGAACTATGCCATCATCATCTAAACCATTTGTCAGCGGATTTATTTTTTAAAAGCCTGGTAACTAACATATGGGTTATACTTTAATTGTGGGCATTAAAATATCCTTTGGTAAAGAAAGAGGGTAAGGTACTTTTGAAATGAATTTATGATGCCCTTGTTATATCTAACTCTAAAGCAAATTGAGAACATGGAATGTTGGGTAGGCAAACAACTCTCTAATTCTTATTCTTGACTATGCAATCTATGACTATCCTTAAAACACATAATTTAGAATGAAGTAAGTAAGGGTGAAACAAGTCAGTTGAAAGATGTTTCAAATATTCAGTATTTTTGTAGATGGACATACAGGGAGACAAAGAGTAGACACTGACCATGAACCTTGTACTGTATTCAACAGTGGCAAGTTGCCAGAAGTGATAGATAGTTTCTCTAATTTGTACATTGCCTGGGTCATGTCTTTTCATACGTGCTGCATAATCTGCATTAAATGATGTATCTCTTTGTAAATAAGTTATTTTGGAAAAATATATGGATGAGGAGGGCCAAATTATTTTTAGTTTTGGACTCAGGATGGCCCACTGGGAGAGCCCATCCTGTTGTTCTGGAAGCTATTAGCTTCATGCTGGATCAGAGGATGGGAGCCACTTTCATTTTTTTCTTTAAAATAATATTTAAAAGAGTTATCTCTTCTGCAGACTCAGCCTTAGGGGTTATGAAACAGGCAATAGGACAGCTGTTGGGAGACAACCATGGATGTCTCGGATACTGTGCTGGAACTGCTGTCATCTAACATAAAGATTTTTAATGGAACAAAATGATCTTCCACGTAATACCTAAAGCTTGGAGATCAACAAGGGAACAGAGCAAGTGAAACCACTGCTGCTGAACTGGAGGGGAAGCACAAACCTCTGGGCCCAGCTGTAAGGTGCTTTCTAGGGAGATCCTGCAGGACGGGTGGCAGATGGGGAGAGGCAGCTTTCATTCTGATGGCACTGAAGAAAGAAGGGAAAGGAATCAGTGCCCTTGGGCTCATTTCTAAGCTTTGGATAATAAATACTAGAAGGTACACCTGAGTGTTTAAAAAAACAGAAAGCTCTAGAATATCTAAAGTCCTCTTTGCACTTTCAAAGGAAGTGAGAATCTTTTGGAGTCAGAACATTCTCTGTGCTGCTCAGCTAGCCATCTCCAGAGTGTCTTTCTTGCTTTTATTTCTTTCATTATTTGAATCCAACCAGCTTCCAAACCCACTTCAAACCTACCTTCTCCACAAAGAGCAGCTCAGCATGGAATCAAGGCTTAGGCAGCCCTTCCCTCTCCTGCCACACGAGCACCCAAGGAGACAGAGCTGCCGCAGGGTGTTTTCCATGGCACTGACTGCTGACCTGGAGAAGGAAGGTTCATTCATAGAAGAAGAGGCTGAGGGAGGCAGCTGAGCCTAGAGGGGATGTGCGCAGGTAGGAGGGAGGTGGACCGAGAAGGCAGAGGAGGAACAGAGGGTCAGGGGCTCCCAGAGTCGGAGAGGACATGAACCAGAAGCCCAGGGGCCCTGGAGGCATGGTCATTAGGTTTGGGCATTGGTGGTGCCTGGAGATTTCCAGATATCTTTCTCACATATTTTTAATGAAAGTGGGGCAAAGAATAGTATTTCCAACATTAAAAGATTAAAAATTGCTTTGCATTCATCATCATCATTATTGTAGTTTAGAGAATGTTCCACATCACTCTCTTTTACCCTTATGATTCCTTGGTTCAGAACCAAGACTGATTGGAGGAGGATTTTGTACAAATATTTCTCTGCTTTGCTTCAGTCTTTCTTTTCATTAGTTGCCTCCCAAAACATCACCCATGGGAGGTCGCATTCTTGACTGTTCCCTTCCTCATCAAACAGCTTTTTTCTGCCTCGTATTGCGGACAGACTCAGTCCCTGTTGCTTCGATGGTGCTGTGCTTGGAGACTGTCCAGCTTAATCTGAGCTGAGTATTTTTCCAGGTGGTACATTGAGGGCCAGTGTAGCAACTTGCCTCCAGGGATGGAGCACAGCCGTGTAGGAGGGTCCCCAGTAGGGAGATAAAATTCCCTTTTCAGGTGATACATTCAGATACCCCTTCTCAGGCGGATTCAAAGAAAACAACCCCCTTTCCTTTACCACCCATCCATTAAGACCAAATTTGCTTCCAATTAGCTTTCTTAAAGAAGAGAAAGAAAAATAGATCAATAATATTTATGATTTCTTGAAAAGATGTTTCCTTACTGCAGCATTGCTCCATTAAGGGCAGACTCTTTCCTATTAATAGATTTGTGCTTGTTGCTAAGGGGGCATTAGCCAGAGTTCATTATACCAAGAGGGCTATAAAGATTGTCTTCGTTACTGTTTGGAAGAAAATTCTCATAAACTTCATATTTACTTGAGTGCAAGGAAGTGACATGCTAATGGTAATACTTTGGTGAGAACATTCTTTTATGATAAAATGATAGCCACAATGAAAACAATCGTAATGTCTTTTATAGATTGCTTTCCGTGTGCTGGAACTATGCTAAGACCTTTGTGTACATGAACCTGTTTAAGTTTCAATGTAATGCAGTAAAGGCAGCAATCGGAGGCCACTTTCCAATGAGAAATTTCAAGCACCCACATGGTGTGCAACTTCCTAAAAGCCACAAAGAGGCTGAATTTTGAACTCCAAACTTCCTAACCCCATTGTTCCAGTTTGCTTAACAGAATTATCCTGTCTATAACATACTTGCTGATTTATGCATCTGCAGCATACAATATTAGTTCTATAGCATAAATTTCCCATTTAGAAATATGTAACACTAATGTTTGAAAAGTCACAAATATGATCCATTGACTATGCATGCCTAAGTGTTCTATTATGCAATTCTAACATACATCTTTTCATAGTTTAATGTCAGATAAAATTACTCAAAACATTTGTTTCCACAAACTTTTCATGCTATTCTTCATAACCACAACATTAAACTTACAAATTTACTCTACTGATAAATTAGGTTATTAATAATACCTGTTATAGCTTTTAATCTACTTTCAACATCATAAAGACCACTATTGATGTAATACATATTCATTTGTGCTGGCTAATAAGTTTGAAAAATTAGCTACAGATGGCTTCATGTATATGGATATTCACATGCTATATTTGCAGGAGTTAATTAGTGTCAGCTTTGAATGCTTGAGTATGTGTCTGACAGGTAGCTGAGATACAGGAAAGTTATGAAAATCTATGCGCAGTGTGCTACATTGCTGATTCATTGGTGGTTACTTAATAAACTGATCACTCAGTAGCTCTGGCTTAAGAATGTGAAGAGCCTTGCTTGAAGGGAAAGCACAGATACAGACTTTACCTTCAGAGTTTTCTTCAAAGTTGACAGAGAAGATAAAGTTGTGAAACAAAGATGTAACATAGATCATGCAGGAAATATGGTCAATGCTTGAGGAATATGATGCTTGAAGTGGCCATGGTTGGCCAAGGAAGTCAGGGAAGGTGCTTTGACCTCAAAGCGTGGGCAAGATTTGGAGATGAAGGAGAAGAAAGGAGGCACTTCAGGCGCTTGTGGAAAGAGAGGGAAATAGAGAGTTGGGGATAAGGAAGTGGCTGGTGGGATAATGAGGACCTGGCTCTGCTGGGGCAGAGGCCACTTCAGATGTGGTGGGGCATATAAGCTTATCAGGACTTTGTGGGACCAAGAAGTGGCAGCTGTGTATCAGGTTTGCCCAGTGTAAAGCAGAACATCAATGTTAAATAAGGCATGCTTCATACTCTGAAGTTAATCTTGGAGGAAATGTTTTGGGAAGGCTGGAGACTTTTTTTTTTGTCATTGTTCTCTAAAGAATACAGCATAACAACTATTTGCATAGTATTTACATTGAGTTGCATATAAAGTATGCAAGAGATGATTTAAAATATGCAGGACTGTGGATAGGTTATATGCACATATCATGCCACTTTATATAACGGACTTGAGCATCCACCAACTTTTGCATTCACAGGGGACACTGAAGCCAATCTCTCATGGTTAATGAGCAGATATTTATGCAATGAATGAATAAAGGGTATTGATTTTTTGGCTAAAAGTACAGAAAGAATTCTAAAAGTGATCATACTTGAACCATGTACAGGCATCCAGAAAACACATTTTGGTCACAGTGGACGTGGAGTGTGAAGTGAAAATGGCCCAAGGTACACAGCATCTCCAGTACCAGAAACTCAAATCTCCCCTTCATGTCTGAGAGGGGTGTGGTCCCCAAACCTATCTTTATGTGGCTGGATCAGGAGCTCGCAGTAGGGAATGTGGCTGCTGAGGCAGAAGCTCCAGGGCCGGGGAGTGAGTATGGAGAGGATGGTCGCAGAAGAGTGCTGGGATTCAGTTACACCTCCTGACCTATGTGGACTGAGGCTAGAGATGGAGCACACAGGAAACATGCTTCTCTCATCCTTCTGCCTCTCTTCTTATAGCACATTGTCATGTCCTCCTCATGGCAACACTTTCTTGCCTCAGAAATTACCTGAGCTAGAGGCAGAAAGGTGAGCGGCAATGCCAATCACCCATTCCCTAAAGCTCAATGACCCAGTGTCGGTGAAGACATTTGGAGTGCACGCTGATAGTGGCTCATGTGGTGACCTATGTCCCACCTTGTGCTATCCTACATAGCAATAAAAGAAGTAGTAGGCATAAATTTTGGTCATCACTTTTTTTTCCTGATAGCTACTGACATCTGATTTCACCCTTGGGTGTTAGAGCATGGGAATTCTGCAGAAGATGTTTCATTCTGCACAAGAGCTGAGCTTGGATCTTGGAGAAAAGGGTTCTTATTGTAAGGCTTTTCTTTGGTGCAAATGAGAGACAGGAGAGAAATAAAGGGAGCCTTTATTGATCGACGTGGGAGGGCTGTGAAAGAGAAGCAAGAATTCTCAGAGGAAGGATCTGGGAGTGGGAATTTTTATTAGATTGGACTAGAGGTGGAGTTTACACGGGCAGGCAAAATGTCATGTAAGGAGAGGATTGGAGGGTTGCTAGCATGTATGCAAGAAGGAGACAGTCTATTTGGGACTAGAAGAACATGGAGTTGGTTTGGGAGTGACCCGTTATTGTTTAAGGACCCAACGCCACATTAAATCTCCTGCCATAAAGACCCTGTTAGAGTTCCACATGGGCAGAAACCCATCACTGGGTGTGTGCTTCTAGGGTTCTGGTTGCTGGACTGTAGTAAAATAGTGAAATTTTTCACCTGTCCTGTCTGCATGCCTTTTCCAAGGAGATTGCAGCTCTGCCTACTCCAGGCACCAACCAGGGTAGAATCTACTTTCTCCCACTCAAGTGCAGCAGAAAGGCCTGCCCCAAAAGCAGTCCCAAGGAACTCAAGAGGAAGCAGCATTCTCTGGCTTTGTGGAGATGGAGAAGGACAGATATGCAAAGAGCAATGAATTACACTGAACCTACTAAAATCAAAAGACAGCAGCAGAGAAGAAATGTACTAAGTGTCTTACATTTTTCTCATTACTGAGACAAAGTACCAGACACTCAAAACTAAGGAAGGAAAAAGGTTTATTTATTTCACAATCTGGGGAAGTTTCGGTCCATTAATCAGCTGGCTTCAAGACATGGCACCAGCGCAGCACTGCAAGGTGGCAGAAGACAGCAAAAGTAGCAAGAACATCGGGGTGGGAGGAAAAGGGGAGCAAGCACTTTTCCTTCCCTATATTGTGGGCAGGCTACCACCCCTAGGATGGGTGTAGCACTCACACCATCTCTGTGCCCTGCTCTTGCCAGGATGAGGTTGTTCACGGAGTGAGGCTCCTGGCCCCCTGCTGAGTCACTTGGTTAAACTTCTAGGATGCAAGATTGATGAATTACTTAGTTTATAGATTTCTCAGGTTGACACAATGTATCAACCATTACAATAAGTATGAAAAATACCTGTTTTCTTTCTTGCAATTGGAAATATCAGCACAGGTTTTAGTGTGTGTGTGGTTTGCTGTTTAACAAACTATCCCAAAAGTTTTGTATGGAGCCTGCTCTAAAACATGAACCAGTTTGTCTAGTGTGTTGGATGACATGAGACTTATGAGTAGGTTGCTACTGCCATCATCCTTGACCAGACAGGTAAATGCAGGCACCTGAGTCTGGGAGGGTGGCAGACGCTGGATCTAGGAGGCAGACCAGCAGCTAATGCATACACCTAAAGGCTAAGCCACATGGCAGTGGTTTTAAGCCACTGAATTGCAATTTATGACATAGTAATTAATAACTGATGCACGTAGCGCTCGGAGGAAAGATAGTCAGAGGTTCAATATTTGGAATCTTTTCTAACTTAGCAGCGTGGATGTGTCTGTGCTGAAATATTTCAGTAGACAAAGAGCTGGAGCAGCTTGTCTGCTGACACCACTGTGGAGTTCCTTTCCTGTCTAGTTTCCTGCTCTGGTTGTAAGGCAAAAGCAGTCAGGTCTGGCCCTTCGGACATTGCCTCAGTCTTGGCTGGTGGCAGAGACTATCAGGGCGAGGTGATAGAGGATCAGACCCCCTCATAATCCAGGCAGAAGATGTTGTTAGCAGGCCCCAGGTGGGAGTTGTTTGCATTGCAGACGCAGCACAGCATGACCTGATGACTCCAGCCGTGTGGATAGGGTGATTACATTGGACTGTTGGTCTTGGCTTCTTTTCATTTGAGCGCTAACTCCACACACATCCTGCTGAGGGTGCTGTAGATTTCCAGTGGACCCAGGTGACAATGGTGATAGAGAATGACAGATACAGAAGAGAGAAGGAAGAGCAAGGTGGTGCAAGAACAGCACTTCGTGGTAACCGAGATTATAACTCAGCGGGGAGCCACCCTCAGGCTCAGCATGGCTCACCCTCAGGCCCTGCCTAACACACTTGCAGCTGAAGAGCTGCTCTGAACGCTAATCTCCCTTCTGCCTGAATCCCCCCTCTAGAGTTGCAGGGCTCTTCAGTAGTGGAACTTCTCATGCATAAATGCTGAAATTAGGATGTATGTTACCTTTGGGGATAAGGGTTTGGGACTCAAAATGGTACACTCTCCATGGTAAAGTGGCCTTCTGGTATAATTCAAAGGATACCAAGCATCTACTGCATGCTCTAGATAACTTAGGAAGGTGATGATGCGTCTAGTCAAAGCTCCCGTCTTATTCTACAGAATTGAGTTGTTTTAGTGACCGGCTGAAATCTGGGAAGTGAAAAGGACCATCTAGGTTTTGGAATGTGGGTCGTGGCCTCTGATGTGTGCTTTACAGTTACCATTGTTTGGTCCTTACACTGAAGGTCCAGTGGGTTCTGCACAAAGCATTTGCTAAGTATGGAGTGTTCTTCAGGCAGAAGCTGATGTCTACCCAGTAGCCTCCTTCCACTTTTCCTTGAAGCTGTGCTTACATATGATTTCTCTTGTGGTTTTGAGTTTTAGACAAATGTTTTGGAACCATGTCATGGGAAGAATCCCATTTTCAAATATTCAAAAGTCAGACTGTAGTTTAATTGGAAATATTAATATTTTCTCAGCTGGGTTGGCCATTGTGTATTCGTCCGTATACATTTGCTTTGGTGCTTAGTCTGAAATTTCAAATTCAGTTTAGTAAGTTTTGCTCGACTCTAAATAGCAAGGAGATAAGGAAAAGTAACATAACAAGGAAGTCCTTCCTGGTTTATCCCTCCTCCAAGGACGTTAGGTCTCTGCCTCTGCACAGCTCTTTGTGTCTCAGTTTGGGTTTTCTCAAAGGCACAGAAGGAGATAAAATTGTGGGACTAATTAGTTTATTTGAGAGGGGATTCTAAGAAGCATGTTTGGGAAGAGATGAGAGATGTGTTAATGATCAGGTACCTATGCAGGCAGCTTGTGAGGAGCCTCTGGAAGACTCTGGGGGTCTACTCCGTACTGCTGCTGAGAGACATAGGAAATTGGGTGTGTGTCTACACAATAGCATCCGTTACCTTTTCAGGTTTGCACTAACTCTCTGGCCCTCCTGGACAGCCCTAACTGTGAGGGACAGAGGCTTCAGACACTATGGGAAGGGAAAGGCACAGGAGGGAAATGTGTGCAGGTGGCTTCTAGAAGGGCTAGGGTGGTGCGGGTGGGCTCTAGAAAGCCCCTCACTGTAAGGTGCATCTTGTCAGTGCTTCGAGGTCACACACCATCCTTGCATATTACATGAAGGCAATTTTTCTTATCAAAAGAAGAAAATGGGGGCTGGTGAGATAGTTCAGGGAACTAAGTGCCTACTTAGGCAAGCACAGGGACTGGGGTTAGATCCCCAGAACCACATGCTGTACTACGCTGCCCATGGGCGCACTGAGCTGGCCACCAAGACTGCATGTGTTGGCACACACCTGTAATCCCACACCAGGGAGGCTAAAACAGAAGGATCACTATAAGTCTGAGCTGCGTAATGAGACCCTGTACCAAATACACAAATTGAAAAAAAGAAAATACAAACAAGCAAAAACATTTGAGGTATGTCACTTTTTGGGCACATTCACACACGGTTGGGCCATAAGACATTTCCTCTGCCCTACCATGTGGTGGTTAAATAAAAATATCTTCAGCTGATCCTCAGATGTTTTGTAACTGTTTCTGGTGGGTGGTTGCTGTCTACAAAGGACACTGTTTGGAGAATCTGAGCAACCCCTTGAGGACTCAGGAATTGGGAATTATGGATAGATTCAGAATTCTGGATGAAAAACAGTCATTCATGTTTATTTCCCACTAGGATTATAATGAGAAGTAGACAATGATCTACTAATGGCCAAGGAAGTTGTTCTTGGATGGCAGATACTGAAACTAGGTTTCCAGAATGGAAGGAGTCAGCTGGATTTGCAATCGCCTGAGTCAGAAACTGAATTTCCTATGTGCTTCTGCTTGACCTTTAGGCTGACACAAATTGAAATGACAGACTTGATTTCCTCCTTAATTTATGATGTTGCAAAGAGGGAGAGCAAGTCCTGCTGTTCTGCTTCTTGGAGGAACTCCCTTCTGTACTCCTTGCGCAGGTATTTTTTTTATTTGAAGAAAGTTATCTTGCTGGTTCTGTCAAGGAAAATGCTACTTTAGCTTCTTTGCCAGCAAGAGAAGCAATCCTTGTAGCAAAAAGAAAAACCTAGATGTTGCTTTGTTCCTTGGATGGTCATTATTGACCATGGGAGAATTATAAGCTTCAGAGAAAAAGATGATTGGATTTGTTCAGATTAGGCTTTTGAGTTCTTACTGAAATTAGAAACAAAAAATGACGTGATAGTAGATGATCAGAACTGGAGATGCAGCTCAGGGTAGAGTGCCCGCCTCCCATGCATGAGGTCCTGAGTTCAACTCCCAGTACTACAAGACAAATAAATAAGTAAAACTGAATGCCCAAGGGAACTGTTGGCTGCTGGGCTGACCTAATGTTCAGAAACCTTTTCTTACTCCTAAAGACAGCAACCTCTGGTAATATTTAGACCGAAAACTCAATTCCTTCTGTATTTGTTATTTTTGGCATGAATAGTCTGAGGAGAGGTTTATTTTCTGAATGTACCAATACACCACGAAAATGTTTAATTTGGAAGTCAGATATGCAAAATTCCTGTAAAACTGAGATACACTGTATGAATAAGTATCATCATCATCATTACTGGACGCAGACATGGAAGTTATTATCTAGGTCTAATTGGTGTTTGCGGCACATGCGCAAGTCCAGAACACATCTTTGGAGAGGTAGCTCTTGCAGAGGCCATGTGGTACCTGGGAGCCTGAAAGGCTGCTTTCTGTCATGAGTGCTGGTGATCTGTCCATCCAGACACCAGATTCATGACAGTGAACATCTGGGTCAGTTCCATCTGATAGAAGCACATGGTATATCACGTAGCAAAAGACATAACTGGTAACAACTGAATGCAATCAAGTTACCTCTTGCAGACATTTAACAACTGCAGAAGCAATCCCTCCAAGTCAAAAGGCAGATTATTTCTGTTGTTTGCTTTGAAAACATGCCCAACAATCTAATATGCATCTTCATCTTCACAGTGCCAGGGAAAGGCAAATCACAGTAAGAAAGTAAAGAAAAGGAGACAGTTTGGTGGTCTAAGTGCCTGTCTGACAAGTGCAAGGTCCCGAGTTTGATCCTTAGTGTCCCATGCTGTGCTGGCCCTGGAACCCAGGGCATGGCTGGCCCCAAAATTGGGTGTGGTGGTACACTCCTGTAATCCAAGCTCTGGGAAGGCTAAGACAGGAAGATCACTATAGTCCCAACTGCATGAGATTCTGTATCAGCAGCAACAACAACAACAACAAAATAAAATAAAGTTAAAAGAATTTAAAAAACAAAGAAAAATAATGCAATTTATTAATTTTTCTCTGTTTCCTAATGTATTCAAATCTATTGAATAGGTTTTCAAGAACAATTAGCCCTCATTTAATTTTTAGGGTCAACCTTCTACATGACATTCACAGTGTGGGAAAAGCTATTTATAGCAACAAGAGTTTAAGTATAAAGGATGCCACCACAAAACCAGTTACATGTAGTTTCACCTGAAGCTCAGCCTCAGTGTTAGCTTCAGGGAATTTGATCTCCTGCTTTGTAAGTGAAACTCAAGAAAGGTGAGGCTTAGGGGTGCTCTAGTGCTAACTACCAGTCCTTCCTCAAGCCCAGGAGGCACCACCTCATCCTGGTATCATCTGATCTCTTTTCCTCCTTTTTTCCCCCCCTCTGGTTGGCTCAGAGTTGGTCAAAGCTGTCTATATCCCAGAGTCAGACAGTAAAATTGTCCGAGCACTGCTCACTTCCTCTTGCTTTGGCAAATTCTGAGGTGTCTTGGTCATGAATCTAAAGATGACTCAACATTTAGCATTAAAATCCAACTTTCATTGGACGGGGGTGGGGGGTGTCTCAGCAGCAGAATGTTTGCCTAGCATGAGTAAGGCCTTGAGTTTGGCCACCAGCACTGCAAAAACAACAACCACAACCCCTTCATTTCTTGTAATCATCTACTGCTAGCTGGCTTGGTTCCTAATTTCTCTATCTATGTATCCATTAAGTGCTTGAAGGGTGACTGACATTGCTGGATAACATCTCGCAGGGCTGTTGGTGTGGTGAGGTTTGATAGTGCTCCAAGATTCTGAGAAGATGCTGCCTCCCATGTTCAGTGGGTGATTTCTGAAAACACAGAACTTCTATCCTTGGGTTAGGAGAAGCCTTCAGTGTTCAGATAATTTTCTCTTTGTTCTGTCGTCCCTTTGGCTGCTCAATGCAATAAGAACAAATCTATGTGCATTACTCTGGAGATAAAGGGTTCTAATTGCTCTGTTGGGAAGAATAATGTTCCCTAAAGATGTCCGCATCCTAATCACTGGACTCTGTGAGTGTGTCACCTTAAATGGCTCATTCTTATGCATTTCCTTAAAAGAAGGAAATCATCCTGGTGGGGTGAATGCAATCACAAGAGACCTTAGAAGTGGAAGAGGGAGGCAGCAGAGGAAGCCAGAAGCATGTCATATGAGGACTTGGCCATCTGTTGTTGGAGAGAGAAGAGGGAAGCAAAGCTACAGTCAGTCTCAGGAAGCTAGAACAGACATGAAGCAACTCTTCTTTCAGAAGGGGCACATCCAGAATTTATTCAGGGAGACTAGATTACTAACCTATAGAACAGGAAAACAATGCATTTGTGTCATTTCAAACTACTCAGTTCTTGGTAATGTGTTACAGCAGCTGGAGAAAACCAGTGCAATAGTTTTATTTTACATTACATGTTCACTCCCCTGATGGTAGATAATTTGTCCTATCATATTGTTGTCGTGAACTTGGTGATAACTTGCAGTTATGGAGAACTTAGTACAGACATGAGCTAGCTCCACTCCAGGTGCCCATAGAGTAGTCCATATAACCCATGCATAGAGATTATGACATAAGAACCACCAACAGCCCTATTTTACAGAAATAAAAGAACAAGCCAGAGAAATTCAGGGGCTCCCAAGATGCTCTTCGTGGTACTGTGGTTGAACTGATACAGATTTCAACATGAAGTCCTCCTGGCTCTGGCGCTGCACTGTGGGACCCTTGATTGGCCCTGTGAGAAAGTGTGCTGCTTGTGTCATGGAGGAAGTGTAGGCCCTGAGTCTCCTGAGGAAGTGGTGTAACCAGAGCTACACTCTGTGGGCAATGGTCCCCAGACTCACTGTGCAGTGAGTACCCTATTTGCTGAGAGGAGCATATGTTCCTAGGCTGGATAGGCTCACCTATGTACCCCTAACTGGGAAGCTGGTGGGTGCAGCAGAAGAGGGCTGTTGGATGTCAGGACATCAAAGGGTGAAGGGACTGGTGGTCTCTCCTCTAGGATCTCTCTTAGTGAGTGCAACATCTTTGCCTCCCAGAGCCAAGAGAATGGCTCAAAATAGTAAGCGCCTGTGCAGTTTGCCAGAAACAGTAATATTGAGCAAAAGCAATAGGGGACACTAAAGTGTAATTCTCACAAGTGAGCTTCTTTTGCTTTTCTGGGCCATAGACCGTCCAAAGGGCATGGGAACCTTTTAATCCATCTGGTTTCATTTGGCCCTCTCATTAAAGAAGAAGAAAAAAATCCCTCAAATCACTACATTGACATCAGCAAAATGAACTGTACTGCTCTTGATGAGAAGCCAATGAGATGTTTTCTTGGTTTTTAAGACTTCAAAGGAAAAGGTTTTGATACTGCTGTGTGTCACAGAAAGATAAAAATAAAGGTTTCTTTCAGGCCCGCATTTGCCTTCTACTATGTTTTAGGAACCTTACTGTAGGACATCTGGACTCCACCAATTTGCAAAATGAGTATGTAAGAGTAAAAAATATGCATTCTTGTGTCCCAGGTCATTTATTGTTTATTTTTCAGCATGCTGAGCTGATTTATATACATACATATCTTTTTCCTCTTTAGTCATTCCAAACTTCAGTACTGTTCAACCAAATTAAAATGCATCTCAATAATTTAGATTAATGTGGTCTCTTCAATGGAGACTGGTATAGGCTGCATAAAAAACGAGACCATTAGAAGACTCTTCTGGCAGCTGGATACAGAAAGCCAAGCATGGGCCCTAATAGTAATATTAATAATTTATTGTCTTATGTGCCCTTCATCCCAAAGGGCTTCAAAGAACTTTACCAACTTTACAAATAATGTTTGTATATGGAAGTGCTGCATGCTTGCATTAAACTTGTAGATATTTCCCAGTATAATTAGTCCTTTCCCCATTCAGGCCTTGGTATCTTCACTGATATTTTCTATATCTTACATGTTATACATCTTCTCCTCTTTCTTTTTAGCTAAAACGTGTGTGTGTGTGTGTGTGTGTGTGTGTGTGTGTGTGTGTGTTCTGTTGTCTCTTGAGACACGGTCTTGCTATACAGCTCAGGGTGACCTCGATTTCCTTAGTACAGGGATTACAGACATGCGCTACCATATCCAGCTTTGTGTGTTATAAATAAGTTCTTCTATGCTATGATGGTGGGGTGTATTAAAAATTCTATACTTCTAGATATGTAAAAATATAGAAATTAAAGTAGATTATATAAAATTGAAATGCATGAAACTTTGAAATGTGTTTCTCCTTCAGTTTGATTTGTGCTCTCCTCAGCGGAAGTCTCAGGATGCAGTGAATGTCTAGAGAGCAAAGCAGTGTAAGCGATACTGGGGGTAGCTCTGCTTGGAAAGTAATGTTCTTGATAATTTCATCTTCTTTTTGCCAGCCTAAAATTAAAAAAATACTGTAATTGTGGAAAGTTTAAATATACATGAAAGAGGAGAAATAGTACTATAATGAAACCCACATTTCATTACTCACCTCCAACTATTCTCAACATTTAAAATCATGATTAGGTCATCATTATTTTTCCATGGTAATGTGGCTGTTGAGTTCTTAGTGGAAGAGGGCTCTTAACTCTTCTGTTTCCAGCCATGGTGCTTGCATTTTTTTTTTTTTTGTCTGTTTTTAGGACAGAGAATACAGGTTACACAGATCAGACTGGTGGTGATCCTCCTGTTTTCAGCCTCCCCAGTGCTGGGATTATAGGCGTGCACCACCATGCCGGGACTCCGTCACATGCTCAGTGAACCTGGCTGGTGGGGTATGAGAGAAGTATTTTAAGAGACTCTTTCTGTTAGTCTGCTCAGGCTGCCATAACAAAAGGTCATAAGGCAGGGTGGTTTAAACGACAGAAATTATTACCTCATGTGTCTAGAGGCCGGGAGTCCAAGACCCAGGAGGCAGCAGTTTCTATAACAGCCATGTTCTTGGCGTGTATATGGTCTCTTTTCCCTGAGTCCTCCCATGGCCTTGCCTTGATCTTGTTTGTGAACAGAGAGATAACAAGCTGATTGGTAACTCCTCTTTCTCCTTCTCTTCCTCCTCCTCTTCCTCCTCCTCCTGCTCCTCCTTCTCCTCCTCCTTGCTGATCTCCCTGAGGCCCTACCTGCCCCTACCATGACAATGGAGGCTAGAGTTTCAAGTGAATTTGGGAACATTCAATTGAGCCCATAGCACTAGTGTATTACTGGTAGCTAGTTTAAATACTAGATAAATGACAGAAGTGGGGAATTCTCTTTACTGGTGCATCCTAATCTGTAACAATGTGTTAGAAAGAAAGGGATGATGGAAGAGTCAGTGGCTTATGGAGCTCCCAACTTCCCCTCAGACCCGGTCATACTCCACTTCCAGATGTACCTGCATGATACTCTCAGTATTGGTGACCAAACCAGCCCTAACATAGTGATTCTTTCTTATGTTTTCAGTGAGAAATATAGGTCACCTTGTTTTTAATGTTTTCATAACTCTTCTGCACATCGCTTTTCCATATAACTATATTTCAACAAATTCATGAAAACAAATCTTTTGTCTTTTAGGTGGCATGTCTTGCCCAGATAGAGCAAACACAGAACTAAACCACATTGGTTTTGTCTGATTTATTGAAAACATATAATCTTTATTTCAATTGAAAGGAAAAATCAATTGTGTTTGTTTTTCCACCACATACTAGATCTGTAGTAAGCCAGTTTGAGCAGAATTAGCATCCAGCATGCTTTAATATTCATTCAGAAAGCACTTGTTGAGCATATACTATGTGTCCCACATTGTTCTTGATGCTTGGATAATAGCAACAAACAAACATGAAGCATATATTCAAGTGAAAGGGAATGGAAAGAAGTAT
This sequence comes from Octodon degus, assembly GCF_000260255.1. NCBI lineage: Eukaryota > Metazoa > Chordata > Mammalia > Rodentia > Octodontidae > Octodon > Octodon degus. The sequence continues at coordinate 7,073,217 of NW_004524687.1, forward strand.
AGCTTTTTCTTAATTGTGTAAAATATTACAGAGGTAAATCCTATGGGAAAATAAAATAAAACAAGATGAAGAGGACAGGGTTGTGGGATTGGATATGATTCTCTCTCTCTCTCTCTCTCTCTCTCTCTCTCTCTCTCTCTCTCTCAAATGTATTTGGTTGTTACAGGGTCTCACTACACATCTCTGACTCATAGTGATCTTCCTGTTTTCAGCATCTCCAGAGCTGGGATTACAGGTGTGCACCACCACACCCAGGCTCTGTGGCCTCTATCAGGGGACTGGCATGGCATGTAGTGCCTGGGATCAAACCACAGTCCCTGAGCTATCTCACCAGCCCCGGGGTATAATTTTTTAAAAAAATGTATTTACTACAGAGTCTACAGGGTCTCACTACACAGATCAGACTCATAGTGATCCTCCTGTTTTCAGCCTCCCAAGCACTAAGATTACAGGTATGTGCCACACCCCATCTCAATCACCATCTCAGTGCGCCCCCCAGGGGCAGGGCTGGCATAGCACTCTGAACCCAGGTCCCTGTGCTTGCCCCTGCAAAGCTACCTGGCCAGCCCTCTGGGTATAATTTTAATTATAATGTCATCTCATTGTGAAGTTGAGATTTGAGCAAATATTTGAAAGGTGATGTTATTGCTGCACCTAGAAGTTTCCTCAAAGCCTCATGCAGTTGTTGGTGAGGCTTTTTCAGAGGTGGCTGGATCTAGAGTGTATGATGCTAGGATTGATTCCTGGGGCTATTCTAGAATTAAGGGCACTAGGATTAAGGGTGTGCCTACCTTAAATAGCCTGGATAAGATATAAGGGAGAGAAAGAGCCATGGCTATCCCTTGTTGATTTGCTACCTTTTTTCTACAATGAACTATTTCTCCTTTGCGATGCCTGTCTGCCAAGCCAACCTGCCTTGGAGCCAGCTAATTATGGGCTGAACCCTCTACATATTGTAAGCTAAATAAGCCTTTCCTCCTTCAACTTTAGGTGTGGGTGTTTTTTCTCAGCAAGGAAAGAATAATAACTAAGACAGGTGAGAAAGTTGGTTATGGGCTAGGATGTTCTGATTAGAGGCAGTAGCCACTGAGGAGATAAAGGCAGGAGTGTGAAGAGCATATGTTGTCATTAGTGTGGAGGCAGTATGCATGTGGGAACAGTCAATGAGATAACAGGGACCCGGGTTATAGGCTTCCCTGTCAGTGTAAGACTTGCTATTTCAGTCCCAGGAAGTGGGGATTGATTGTAGATTCTAGAGAAGGCTTTCTAAATTAAACTTTAGATGATCAGTCAGACCACCCTTGTATAAGTCAGGAGATTACAAAGATGTGCTCAGGTAGGAGAAATGGTGGCTCAGACCCAGGTGGGAACTATGATGGTGTGGGAAGTGTTCATGTCTTGGATATATTTTGAGTAGAGAAACACTATACTTTGATGTATTCAAGGGAGAAAAGGAGGTTAAAAATACACCAGTGTTTTGGTCTGATCCCTGGGAGGATGGAGTGTGTGTCTGCTGTGATAGGAAGCTCGCAGATGGAGTGGGTTTTGTGGGGAGGTCCAGAGTTCTGTTGTAGACATTTGAGGAGCTCATCAAATGACTCAGAAAACATGGTGAATAAGCTGTTGGATTTAGTCTGGAGTCATAAAGAAAGGGCTGAGCTGGGCATTGAAATCTTGGAATTGTTGGAATTGGAGTTGTTGCCAGACAGAATTGTTGGCATCCTGGCATCCTGGGGACAGGTGAAGCGCGTTGCAGAGTTGTCTAAACTACATTTTCTGCATTTGTATCTCCTTTTTTTCCATTTAATTTTGTCAGAGAAGGGTATTCCATTGCCATTTAAATACTGTAAGTGCTTGAACTCAGCAAAATAATCCAATATAGTCCAGTAGTCCATAATAGTAGTGGGTTATTCATAGGACTGGCAATGTCAGAAGTTGTTGACTTGAGCCTTTTACAGCTCAACATATATAATATGGCTTTACTTTTTATACCTCGTTTTTATACTTTTCTGCTGGATGGTTAACACCAAGATAAAGCAAGACCTATATAACAAGAAATGTAACTGTTGTATCTGACAAGGTCAGTCAAATCCCCTCAGGATTTACCCTGAAACCCTATACCACAATTTGTAGATCCTTTGTCAGTGTCAGCCATGTGGATGAATCATGGCCATTGGAGGACTATTTTGTATCTGTATATGCAAAATAGCTAGGATAGATATACAGCTACTTTCTCTTAATTCAATGAGAAGAAAGATTTGTACCAATAGTGTTTAGACAGGATATTATGTATGCATCTTATACTATGAATAACCACTATGAAGACAACAATATGCAATGTATTAATTATTGAAAATGTCCTACTAATCGGTTTTGAAACTGTCTCATTGCTATTTGTTTCTCAATAAAATTAATGAAAACTCCCCCCAAAACTATGTTCTCTGGCCATGGTTCTGCATAGGTTATTGAGTTCTGTGTAAAGAAAGATCTACAGTCAGATAGTTTGAGAAATTTTGAGCTTCAATGTTTGGGTTCCTAATGCATGTTAACACATTAAAGGTGCTGAGAAGTTCTCTAGTAAAATAAAATCCACTTTAGGGTGTTTCACCAAGATTGTTTTCAAATTTGTAAGAATCTTTTATGACCTTCTCTAATATACATGTTTTGAAGGATATCAAATATGGAAATGCTAAGCTGGGATGATTGATAGTGCAGGGAACTAATTTTAATGTAGTGCAGCAAAGTTTTCAACTGAGATGTTGATCAAGAAGATAAGGCTGTGTAAGGTTTGTTGTTAAAAAAGCACAACCTTGTTGTTAAAAATCCACAGGTTTGTTGTCTTCTTTTGGTATAGTTAATACTCTCCTGAATGTGTCTTTAGGTAGCCCTGTCCTGGTAGTATTTTCAGTAGCCCCAACTTTGCCTGGTACAAGATAGGGGTTGTAAATTGGCATGGAAATTTGAAGTAAGCTCTTGTTGGTGCACAGCACGAATGAGTTGTATATGGGGATGGTAGGTTTTCATCTTCAGTTGTCTCTGATGCAACTTATACAAAATAATTATTGTTCTATTAACTGAATACCATTTTGTAATTGCAAAAATAAGTTGCAACTGTTTTGTTGACATTCTGAATGTTTTTAAGTAAATACATTTTTTATTAGAAAAAGGAGATAAACATAGCATAATTTTCTGCCTGGAAATGCAGGAGATTTTGATCCATATTCTTCTATGCTCAGAGTAGAGGACTCATCCCTTATGGATGAGATCAGAAATCAAATCCAACCATCCAGTGTGACTCAGTAGATGTGCCAATGTAAGTTGCTTTCATGTTCTCCTTCATCTGGAAAATTGAGATATACTCACTTGTACAACAAGGGTACCATAAAAATTGTTATCTATTTTGCAAGTTAAATGGTATTCCATGTTTGGGGAATATAAAGTAGCTGTTGAAGTTATTCATCTATTATGGATTAATAAGAGCTCTTTACTGAACCCAATTGCTTTTCATTTTTGTCTCAAATTAGCCCCCATAAATGAATTCATAAGATAAGAAGCTGGGAGGATTCATAATAGCCCAGTTTAGTTTGATCAGAGGAAGATACTAACCCAAATAATTTTAGAGAACTGGCAAGGTATCAGGCAAGGACCTGCACAGTACAGGGTACATTGTGGGTGGGCTGTCATTGATTTGTCCCTTGATATTAATATGTGCAATCCACAGTGGGGAACTGTACTTACCTCCTACTATTGACAACCTCCTAAGCTCTCCCACATGCCAACTCAGTGAGGGATCCTGTGACTGCTGAATTTTTCCTTTCTAAATACTGATTTTTAAAAATAATTTCTTGAAAAGTATGACTTCATTACATTATGTAACAAACTTCAGTTGTGAATGAAAGTGTTGAATGAGATGAGAAAAATGGGATGCTGGTGGGGAAGCAGATTGGGCAATTAATGACTAAATCTGTACCAACTACATCAGCTTTCATTTATGGTTAGTCTCAAGATAGCAGTTGTTTCCATCTGTTTCTTTCCATTCTAACTTTCAAAGCCCTAATCTTACACCTTGTTTCTAACATTGAGAAATGTCCACAAATGATGCCTTTAAGTGTAGACTTTTCTTCCATCCCACCAGTCAGAGCCTGAGATACTAAATCATGTAAACATCTTTATATTTTTAAGGTTTTCTTCTTCCTTAATTTTATCTAACATGTTATATTTTTCCTTGATGTCTTCTATGATTCTGGAACACTTCTGGCTTTCTCACTAGATTGGAGAGGTGTGCTACAGCTCTCATATACTTCTCCAAAACATGAGAAGTTGAGAAAGAATGAGCAGAGAATTGAACTGCAATTGGAATAGCCAGTTTAACTTACTAATAGAATTCTGATGGGGGACCTTGTAAAGCAATCTCAGGAGGGAAAACTAAGAAGTTGGAGGCAGATGTCAAGATGCATCAGAATGGAAACTGGACAGTGTCTTCAAGGGAAGTCGGCACACGAATATGTAGTAGGAAGAGTAACCAAATTTCCTGGCCATTGGGAGTACAATGGACTTATGTAGCAGCAGGCATTCAGAGTAGACCATGAATTTACTTTTGAGTTTACTAATAATGATCTCTTGATTAAATTACTTCACATGATTATAGGTGAATTAATAATCTTTGTTATCATTCCCCATTTTTCCTTATCCCTGTTTGAAGGGAAAGAATTACTGATTCCAACTATTGCTAAAATACCTTTTTTGCTATGTCACTGTGGGCATCCCAGTCCAAGACACCACTGTTTGTTGTGTGGACCTCCGCAGTAGCCTGTTAATGGTTGCCTTCACAGTGCCACAGTCCATGTGTCCTCTACTTGATCTGCAGAATAATCATACAGACCAAAATGCTGACCTGAGGGTGACTCCTCCTTCTCTCCCACTGAGAGCACTCCAATGGCCCCATTACTTTTAGATGAAGTGACAACCCCTTTGACAGTGGTTGCCCACCTTCTCCTTCAACTCATGCCACTCTTCTCTCCTCTCCAGTGACACTCTCTTTAGGACCTCACGCCCACGCTTCCCACATGCTCCTGTCTGTCCTTAACCTCTTTCCTCATCTTTGCTATAATCCCATAAAACCTTTAGGATGCCTTGATCATGTTTGAGTTGCTCTTTCTTTCTTTCTTTCTTTCTTTCTTTCTTTCTTTCTTTCTTTCTTTCTTTCTTCTGTCTGTCTGTCTGTCTGTCTGTCTGTGTCTGTTTGTCTTTCTTTCTTTTTTTGTGGTACCAAGAATCGAACTCAGGACTGTTTGACAGGCAAGCACTTATTACACTGAGCTATCTCTCCAGCCCATGAGTTGCAGTTTCCTAATCCTCATGACCAAATCACCTTCCCCCTTCTTCATAGCACCTCAATTAAGTGTGACTGTGTAAGTCATTTGGCAACAGATTAATTCATCTCCATCTCTCTTACTAGAGAACAAGCACTGTGATATAAATGGGAAAGCACTGATTTCTGTGAATAAAACCTTGAGGGTAATTAGGAAAGTTTAGAGTAGGCAAAGTCTGAAGAGTGTTGGAGATTACTTACATGGTCATGACCAGAATGTGTGGCAATTCTGATGAGGTGGTAGGTGGAAAGAGGTGAAGATGTTGGACACTAGCATAGGGGCTGTCTTTTGTTGTAAACTGGCAGACAACTTGGACAAATTGAGCATATGGCTTCTGGCACTGGGTCCTTGAGGGGCTGAGGGTCTCCTGGCCCTCTGCCTTCAGGCTTATTCTCTGTGATAAAGAATGAAGAAGTGGGACAGGCTGCCTCAAAGCCATGGTGGAAGATGGGGAAGCAAGAGTCAAGTTCAAGAGGAAGAAATCAGAAAATGAAAGTTAAAGGGAAGTGAAAATTTATTCATAAAAATTATACATGTGGAGGAAAAGGTGTTTTTGTAATCTACAAAGATGTTTTTGTAATTAAAAACAATTCCAGGATAACATTGATGCTTATTGCATTGAAAATAACATGAGTTATTTTTTCCCTCTCCAAGAAGGAGAGGGAAAGAGTTTGGAAAAAAGAAAAGGGATTAAATCAGATATGCTACATATACAAAGTCAGACTCTTTATTTCTTGCTTCAGTTCCTTTTTAGTGTCTCCTTTTCTCCCTGAGTATCTTGAGTCAGTTTCAGTTTGAGGGAAAGGCAGGTGGTACCCTTCCCTGTCTCCTCCATTTGCTGGTTTTCTTTACCTGAGTGGCACTGTCACCAAAATGAAGAAGGAGAGAGCTCATCTCTCTGTTGCTCCTCATCCATTTCTTCCACGTTACCTTTACCTCAATGTGTTTATTTGGTTTAACTCAGAATCAGGCTTCTGAATACCAGATACCTGGAGAACCACTAAGAAACTCAGTTAGCATGACCATGGGACAAACCACAAAATGTGATGATGGGCATCACCAAGAAGATTTGTTTCTCCTGAGGCCATCCAGGCTCTGGAAAAAAAAGGAAGGGGAAAGACTAAACAATGTAAAATTGCTCAAATAAGAACCCATGCTCCTAGCTATTAATGAATCTTTGAAAAATTAGGGTTTCAACAGTTTTGCTGTGAGTGAAATGTTTTCCATGTGTGTGATTGCTCAAGACATGTCAGTAGCTCAGGCCATCTGGAGTGGTTGTTTGGTATCTCAAGTTCCATGACTTTTAGAAACCTTTTCCTAACATCTTCAGAAACCACAGAAGTCCTGAAGTGGTTATTTTCTCTGCTTTTCAATTAACACTGTAGCAGCTGAGGACATGGTTGGATGGAGCCGTGATCTGATGAGAGCTCGGCTGTCCGGGTGTGCTGATGTGAGACTTGACGTCCGGAGGCTGCCCTGCCTTCACTCCTGCTCCCTGGCTCTGCCGTGTTAATTCGAGCTTTTGTCAGGCCTCCCTGTCCAGAGGCACCATGGCCACATGCAGCGCAGGCCTGGCGGAGTCCACTTCCTTGCAGCTGTGAAAGATTACAACAGAGAGTATAGTGGGCGCGGAAACACCACATGTAATTAATCGTGTTCCCAAAGATAATTCATGGAAGCTCGAGACTGGTCTTCTGCGCTGGCCCTTCCTGCTGATCTTAGCTGGAAAGTGAAGACAGGTTTGTGTGTTTTACAGGTATTGTGATGGGAGCTTCTATTTTATTGGCTGAAGCTCCACAGCAATTGTGTCAACTCTCATTTCCAAAGTCAGCTGTTCTCTCAGTGTCCTAAGCAGACAGTTAAGGGCTGACTGAGGGATCCCACATCCCTAGGATGGGTGTGGAGAGCCAGGCAGGTGAAACATGGTGTCACCCTGCCAGGGACCTGCAGGTGGGAGAACTTCACAGGCACATTTCAAACTGGCAAGCCACTCCATGAAAGGACAATGTCCTCAGCCCAAAACAGCATGCCAAGATCTGTGCCAGGCAAGGAAGAACCTTTTGCTCCTTACCATTCCCTACCTTCACTCTTTCAGGACTCAATGGCTAGGGGCAGCTGCATGGGTAGTAGTTCTGGGGCAATTGCAAGTCAGGGAAATAAGAAGCTAATCATAAGCTCTGCCCTGTGAGGTTGCTGCCTAAAGCAGCCCTAGCTGGGGAAGGGATAAGCTTAATTTCTAAATGAAGTTCGTGGTTTGATTACTACATTGGGCTTAGATATATAAATGCTGTACTATAATGCAACAGATTAGGAGAGTGAAGCAAACAGAGGTTGCTTCATTTTCTAAGAAGGAGCAAACTGAAGATTATTTGTAGGTCAGATTCAGAACTGGACACAAGGCAGGTTTAATAGCTCAGTCAGAAAACATGTCTCTTGTTGATTTGAGAATGCAAGCATTCTTCTCTCAATGAGCAAGTTACATTTTTTATTTGAAAACAAATTTCAACCTTAAATGGACTCTATGCTTCTTTTCCATTATGAAAGACCATTGTTTGCATAACTACATTGTGACTGTCTCCAGACCTTACAATTTCTAATGAACATAACTTATTTACAATAGATCTTCCAACAGTGTGACTATCATGACTGTAGAAACACAAAAAGGTATTTATTTTTATTGTTGGGAAAACTCTCCCAGGATCAAATTGGATCTCAGACATCTGGAAATGGCAGGGCTGGTAGGAGGTGTGCCACAAACTGTTCACTGTCCCATTGTTCTCCCTTCCTGAGCACTCACTCCCATTAGAAGCAGTGTGTTGCTTCTTCTCTCAGGACAGACTTAGTGACAGCTAACAGTCCCTGGGTGACACTCCCTCTTGTGCTGGGGAATAAGCTGGGGCCAGTGGCTCCTGTCTGGCCTTGTAAGGAAGCTCTGCCCTGGGTCTGGCTGGCTTTGTGCTGTGATTTGGTGATGACCTGCTCAACTCAGCAGGACTCCGCCAGCTGCCTCTGCTTGTTGATGTGGGTCCGGAGTGGCTCTGCATCAGGCTGCCTTGGGCTTGGAGCTCTGTCCTACTTTCTCATCTTTTGAGGACCAGCAAGCTGGCAGGGCACCTTCTTGTGATGACAGAGAGAGCAAGTGCAAATATGTAAAGCTTCTCAAGAACTAGGTTTAAAATTGGTATATTGTCACTTCTGGGTACAACCCCTTGGCTAGAGCAAGTCACACATCCAAATTCAAAGTCAAACGGAAGGAACTGAGCTACAGCAAGGTTCACTGTAAGTTGAGCAAACAAGCAAATCATCAACATGGGTGTCCAGAACACAACCTGCTACAGACAGACCCTTAGGGAGGGAGGAGGGTGGGGCTAACCAGGGCTTTCCAGAAGCCAGCAGATGGGCCTTGTGTACAGTGGGCCACACAGGCTGCCCGGAGGGAGGATGCGCAGAACCTGCCCATTCTGCACACAGAGGGAAAGTTCAGGGTCATTTCTATTTGTTCCTTTTTGTCACTGAAAAGAAGTTGAGGTTAGAGGAATGAGTTTTGTAATTCTGGCATGCTTTAACATTTGTCATTGCAAGATCTCTGTTTGTCCCCCTACTGTGATTATTAGCAAATCCACTGACAGAGCTGGGAACTTGGTAGGGGCATTTTAGGGCAGAGATGTGTCTTGTCATCCACTAAGTCTTCAGCAGGGAAGAACCTTGGGAGACTACATTGGTGAGCAAAGGCAGTGAGCTCTGCCAGAGAAGCAGAGAAAGGAGAGGACAGCTGATTAAGGACCTGATTATTCCAGGAATGGGGTAGACGTTTTGTGCAGCATTTAATTTCATCTTTACCAAAACAATGCTGTACAGTAGTCATTAATATTTCCACTTAATAGACATAGAGATGGAGACCACAGCAGGGAGGAACCTTTCTCTGGGCACATGATTAGCACCCCGCTGAGGGAATTGCCTTGATGACCTTTGCTGCAACTCTAGGCTGGAGAGAGGGCTACTCAGTAGCCCCAAAGCTACCAGCTTCCACATTTACACAGCTCCCAGTCCTCAGCAAGCCCCAGCACAGTGAAACAGATGTGGTGGGTGTCTTCCGCATGCCTTCTCAAGCAGGGCAGGTGAGGGCAGTTGATGGGACTGTCTACTGACACTCCAGGAAACACTTCCACTGTCTCTCTTTCTAATGCTCCTGCAAGCTTGCACAAGGAGGCTCCCTTACACTCTGAGTCAAACATCGAGTCTCTACCAGGTTTATTTTCCAGTGTGAGGGAACTCTGTCTTTCCCAAATCCCAAACATTGTTCCACAGTTTCTGCCTATGGAAGAGTAGGGTGTGGTCCCCTGTGCAGCAGCCTTCTTATTCCCAAGAAATAAATACATTCACAAATGCTGGATTTCACTGTCATTTTTCATAGGCCAAATGCAGGACGGGGTTACCATGACAACTGTGGCAGAATTTAGGACACAAAGGATATTTGGGTCCTGCTGCATCTTTGGCTGAGACTTAAACTGTGGGATAGTGACAGTGTCGTAATTGTCACTGTGTCTTCCCGCACAGTTCAAAGCATTTGGGTTATTGTCTGTTTACATGCTTGCTACACATCCTTCCTACTTTGTTTTGTATCCAACTTTCCAATCAGGAAACAATTTTTCAAATGTCCACTTCCCAGCCAGCAGCAGAAGAAAACCATGTTCTCCTCCACCCTCTCACTGTCCTCTCCGGAAAGTTGACTCTCACATCTCCTCAAGACATACCAGGAAGTGACAGGCACACAGAGGACCTCTGGTGTCAGTGACTGAGTCAGAGGTAAACTTTGATGGATTTCTCAAGATTATTTCTGTATTTTATTATGAAGATAAATAATAACAATAAAACAAAGTTTCAAAGCAGGTTAGTAGGAGGAGAGTTATAATAACCAATACATTGTACATTGTTGCCTTTGTAGTAGTTATTCAGAGTACAAGAGATAGGCATGATATGTTTTTTAAACAATATCATCAAAAAAACCTTTTTTCATTGAACTAAGAGAAACTAGATGTATACCAATTTTGTATATAAGTATTTCTTTTCTTTTCCCTTTCTTTCTTGCTTTCCCTTTTCTCCATTACAGTTTGCCTTTTGTTTTGAATAGTTTCTTCTCAATTTACAATATCTCTTATACATTTTAGACTTCATTTGCTAGTTCAGTTTCTCACACTAGTGAGACAATATACTGTATTTTTAAAAATTAATTTTATTGAGAAATGGCAATGAGACAGTTTCAAAACCGATTAGTAGGACAGTTTCAGTAATTAATACATAGCATATTGTTGTCTTCGTAGTGCTTATTCAGAGTACAAGATACAGACATGATATCCTGTCCAAACACTATTAGTACAAATCTTTCTTCTCACTGAATTAAGAGAAAGTAGCTGTACATCTATCTTTACTATTTTGTATATACAGCTACAAAATAGTCCTTCATTTGAATATACTGTTTATACATATGGGTCTGACATGTTTCATTTATGAGTGTGGTGTCGCATTGCATCCATTTACTTATAAAAGGCTGAAGATTATTCTTCTTTACAGCTGAGTAGTACTCCATTACATAAAAAAAACCTCACATAGTTTTTAGCCTTTCTTAGTTGATGGACATTTGGGTTGTTTTCAAGATCTAGCTATTACAAATTGTGCTGCTATAAACATGGCTGCACATATATCACTGGGGTATGATGTTTTTAATTCTGGGAAGATACCTAGAAGGGGAATAGCTGGTTTGAATGGAACTTCTAGTTTTAGGAATTCCACACTGATTTCCACAGTGGTTGCACTGTGGAAATCTACACACTCCCAACAATGGAGTCTACACTCCCCCCAACAATGGAGAAGGGTTCTTTTTCCCCAAAGCCCGTCTAGCATTTGTTACTGGTTGACTTCTTGATGTTAGCTATTCTGCTTGGAGTGAGATGGAATCTCAGAGTTGTTTTAATTTGCATTGCTTAAATGACCAGTGCTGTGGAACATTTCTTCAAGTATTTATTTGTCATTTGTATTTCTTCCTCTGAGAAGTGTGTATTCATCTCAGATGCTCATTTTAGGATTTGGTTTTTGAATTTGTATAGCCTGATTTTGTTTTCAATTCTTTACATCTTCTAGAAATAAGTCCTTTGTCTGAGGGACAACAGGCTCTAATGTTTTCCAATATTGTAGATTGTCTTTTAACTCTGTTGTTGATTTCTTTTGTAAAAAGAAAATTGTTATTTTTCAATCTTTTATTTATTTGGTACAGGGTCTTGCTAAATGGCTCAGGGTCATAGCGATCCTCCTGTCTCAGCCTCTCCAGGGTTGGGATTACAGGTGTATGCCACCAGGCCCAGTTTTGGTGGCTGACAAGGTATTCCTGGGCTTCTGTGGCCAGTATGGCATGTGGTACCAGGATCAAACTCAGGGCCTCGCTCTTGCCAGGCAGGTGCTTAGACTGCCAAGCATTATCTCCAGCCACAAAAAAAGTTTAATAAGGTGAGATCCCATTTGTTGATTCCTTGTAATGTTTCCTGTGTAGTCTGGGTTTTATTCATGAAATCTCTGGCTTCACCTCTATCTTTGAGATTTCTACCTCTTTTCTCTTTTAGTAAATTTAGTGTTTGTATTTAGTATTTAGATCTTTGATCTATTTTGACTTTAGTGTAGTGTATGGTGTTAGATATAGAACTATCTTTAGTTTTCAACATGTAGAAAGTCAGCTTTCCCAGCACTATTTATTAAAGAGACTTTCTTCCAGTGAACATGTTTGTCTCCTTTATCAAATATAAAGTGGCTGATTGTTTTAGGGGTTGCATCTGAATGTTCTATTCTGTTCTGTCGATTCTCAAACTTTTTTTTTCCAATATCATGCTAATTTTATCACAGTAGCTCTATAGTATAATTTCAACTCAGGGATTGTGATCATCATGACTAGTATTTGTTGCCCAGAATTTGTTTTGTTAGTCAACTCTCTTCTGGTTCCAAATGAATTTTAGGATTATTTTCTCTAGTTCTGTGAGGTAAGGTAATGGTATTTTGATTGCAGTGGCATTAAATTTGTATAATGGTTTTTAGAATATGGCCATTTTCATTTTGTTGGATTTTCCTGTCCAAGAGCAAGGGATATCTTTCCATTTTCTGGTATTTTTGATTTCTTTTTTAAGGGTAATGTCATTGTCATTTTATAAATCTTTTATATCCTTTGTTAGATTGATTTCATTTTTTTAAGATGCTATTGTGAAGGTTAAAGTTTTCCCTAATTTTTTTCTCTGTGAGTTTGTTGCTTGTGTATAGGAAGACTATTGATACTGTGATTTTTGACTTTGTACCTGGCTATAGCATATTGTTGGATCTTGGTCCTTGATTCATTCTGCCTGTTCATTTCTTTTGATGATAAGTTGAGACTATTATTACATAAGTGGTTATAACTAATATGTATTGGCTTTTCTTTTTCATGCTGTTTTCCTGCCTTTATCCTCTGTTTAACTGCTTGCCCTAGCTGGTGGCTTCTTTCTATTGGTGTTCATGTAACTGTGGTCTTCATTGTCTCTTTCTAATATGCTTTTCAGAGCATTCTGTAGATTTGGTTTGGTGCTCATAAATTTCTTCGTTTGTTCTTTGTCATGGAAGTATCTTATTTCTCCATCAATTTTGATAGCTTTGTGTGCTACATAAGTCTTAGTTTAAGATTGTTTTCCTTTAGCAATACTTTTCCAAGTTCTCCTTGATTTGAAGGCTTCAGTTGAGAAGTCTGCTGTAATTCTGATGGGCTTTGTTTTATAGATGATATGTGTACTGGTTGGTACATTGTATCAACTTGAGAAGTTTAGAAGTTTAATTAAGAGACTCAGTGGGGAGCCAGGGTTCTTACTTTGCAAACATCCTCATCCTGTGCAAGAGGAGGGCATGAACCTTGTGTGAGTTCTGCACCCCCAGCCCAGGATAGCCTGCTTATAGCATAAGGAAAAGAGATGCAGCTGCTGCTGCTCTTCCCTTTTGTTCTTTGCTCTTTTCTGCCACTGTGAACTGCTGCCTTCTTCCTTGTGCCACTACTTTAGAGCCAGCTGAGTATGGACTGAAACCTCCACTAACTGTGAGCTAAATACACATTTCCTTCCTTAATTCTGGGTGTTGGATATTTTCTCTCAGGAAGGAGAGAAAGATAACTGAGAAAATATTTTACTGCTTTTAATATTTTGATCTTGTGATAAATTTCTGGAATCTTGTTTATTATATACTTGGTGTAGGTTTTTTATTGTTTTATTTTGAGAAATAATTTATTGCTTCATTCTAATAGATTTTCTACTGACAGGTGAAAATCAAATTACACTTTAAATTTAAAAAAATTAATGTAACTTAATTTTGAATAGTAAAAACAAAAACAAATAGCATAAACAAGATAACATACAACTATTCATGTTATAGATTTTCATGACAAGAATCACCAATTACAATGGTTGATCTATTACCTATTTTAATTGTCAAATCTGTTGCTCAGATTAACAGGTATAGTTATGCAAGAGTATAATAATAATTGAAAAGACATTAGAAATGGTACACGATTAGAAGACGAAGATGAGAGCTATTCAAGTATGTTTCTGTATTGCACATTGCTGTCCTCAATGTCATTGTTCAGACTGCAGATAGAAACATATAGAGTTAGTCAAGGTGAAAATTCTATACATTAACTAATACATTTAAAAAACCGATGGAAATTATTAGTGAAATCATCTCAGTCATCCTGTATATATACTTGCATGTCTTCTTTTACCTTACTTTTCCCCTATCTTTTATTTCTCTTATTTCATTGTTTAAGCTTTAAGTTCAATTTCTCTCTGTTTTACTATATCTATTATGCTTTCCATGTTTTATTTCTTTCAGGTTTTTACACTGGGAAAAATATGATATTTATGTGTGGGTCAGATTTGTTTCACTTATGAGTATAGCTTGTAGTCGCAACCACTTACCTATAAAGTCTTTGAGTTTGTCTTTCTTTATGGCTGGGTAATACTCCACTGTATAAAAATACCACCTTTTTTATTCATTCCTCAGCTGATGGGCATTTTGGTGTTTCTAAGATTTGGCTATGAAAAATTGTATTGCTATAAACATGGGTTCACATATATCACTATGGTATGCTGTTTTCAGTTCTTTTGGAAAAATGCCCAGAAGGGGAATTGATGGGTTGAATGGGATTTCCAGTCCTAGTTTTTGAGGAGCACACACGGATTTCCATAATGGTTGTTGTACTGGTCTACATTCCCACTAGCAGTGGAGAAGCATTCATTTTTCACCATAGCCTCTCCAGCATTTGTTGATGAGTTGATTTCTTTAGTCATTCTTTCTGGGGTGAGATGATATCTCAGTATTGTTTTAATTTACATTTCTCAAATGGCCAGTGCTGTGGAACATTTTTTTCATGTATTTATTTGCCACTTGTATTTTTTCTTCTGAGAAGTATATATTCATCTCAGATGCCCATTTTTTTATTGTATCTTTAAACTTTTTGGGCTTAATTTTTTTCTTTAGTTTATCATATGTTCTAGGTAGAAGACCTTTGTTTGACTGATAGCTATTTTTTAATAATTTTATTGAGAAACAAATAGCAATGAGACAGTTTCAAAACTGATTAGTAGGACAGTTTCAGTAATTAATACATTGCATATTGTTGTTTTTATAGTGGTTATTCATAGTACAAGATGCAGACATGCTATCCTGCCCACAAACACTATTAGTACAAATCTTTCTATTCATTGAATTAAGAGAAAGTAGCTGTATATCTATCCTAACTATTTTGAATATACAGAAACAAAATGGCCCTTCAATTGTATCTGCTTTTTTATTTAGTTTTGTCAGAGACAGGTATTCCATTGTCATTTAAATATTGTATGTGTGTGAATTCAGCAAAATATTCCAATATAGTCCATTAGTCCATAATAGTAGTGGGTTATCTGACAATTTTGTGATTATTGGTTAAGATTTTTTTTTTCCAATTTGTAGGTTGGTTGTTGGTGATTTCTTTGACATTCAGAAACTTCCCAAGAAGATGAGATCCCAGTTGCTGATTCTTCATAGTATTTCCTATGCCATTTGATTTTTGTTTGTGAACTGTTTTTCTATCCCTATGTCTTCAGGAGTTACTCCTACTTTCTCTTTCAGGAGATTTAATGTTTATATCTTTAATCCATTTTGACTTTAGTTTAGTGTGTGGCAATAGACTCAGGTCTAGTCTTAGTTTTTGCCATGTGGAAAGCCAGTTTTTCCAGCACCATATGCTAAAGAGCATCTTTCAGTGAACATGCTTGGTCTCTTGGCCAAAGATAAGATGGATAAGTGTGTTTGTAGTTGTTTCTCTATCTTCTAATCTGTTCCATTGATCTGTGGGTCTGCTTTTTGCCAGCACCATGCTGATTTTATCGCAGTAGCTGTGCAGTATAATTTCAGCTTCAGGATTGTAATGCCTTCCGCCTTGCCTTTTTTGTTCAGGATTGCCTTTGCTATTCTAGGTGTTATTTGGCTCCAAATAAATTTTAAGAATGTCTAGCTTTGTGAGGTACATTGATGGTACCAGATATTTGATAGGGATTGCATTAAATCTGTATAAAAATTTTGGGAGTATGGCCATTTTCACAATGTTGGTTCTTCCTCTCTAGGAATAAGGAAGGAATATCTTTCAATTTTCTGAAATCCTTTTTTTTCAGAATATTGTAATTTTCATTGTGTAGATCTTTTGTATTAATTGCTAAATATTTCATTTTTTGCATACTGCTATGAAGGTTATTGTTTCTCTAATTTGTCTTTCAGTGAATTTGTTATTTGTGTAGAGGAATGGTATTAATTTTTTGGTATCCACATTGTATCCTGCTATGCTACTGAAGTTGTTTATTGATTTTAGAAGTTTCTTGGTGTTTTTTTCTTTTTAGGTCTTCCAAGTACAGTGTCATGTTATCTGCAAGTAGTGATAGTTTAACGTCTTTACCTGTTCTTATTCCTTTTATTTCTGTTTTGTCTAATGGCTCTATCTAATGATGCCTGAACTATATTGAACAGGTGTGGTGATAGAGGACATCATTGTCTTGTACCTGATTTGGAGTAAAAACTTTCAGTATTTCTCCATTTAGAATTATGTTGGCTGCTGATTTGTTACATGTGGATTTTATCAGATTGAGGTATAAGCTATGTTTCTGTAGAGCTTTGATCATGCATGAGTGTTGGACTTTGTCAAAAGCCCTTTATGCATCGATTGAGATGATCATATAGTTTTTGGTTTTGACTGTTAATATGGGTCATTACATTTCTGCTTTTGCATAAGTTGAAACATCTTTGCATCCCTGGGATGAATCCTACCTGGTCATATTGCATAATCTTTTTGATGATTTGCTGTATTCTATTTGCTACTATTTTATTGTGTATTTTTGCATCTATGTTAATGAGAGAGATTTGCTTGTAATTCTCTTTTCTAATTGAATTTTTCTCTGGTTTTGGTAACAGTATATTACTTGCCTCAAGGGATGATTTTGGGAGTATTTCTTCCTTTTCAATTTCATTGAAGAGTTTGATGGTATTGGGAATAAATATTTTCTAAATTTCTTGTAGAATTCAGCTGAGAATCCATCAGGACCTGGGTTTTTCTGTGACAGTAAATTTTTTATTACATTTGCAATTTCATTGCATCATGTGTTTCTATATCTTATTGATTCAGTTTTTGTACTTTGTACCTATCTGGGAATCTGTCCATTTCTTATGTGTCTTTGATTCTGTGGAAATAAAGATGTTCAAAATAGCTATTGATGTTCTTTTGAATTTCCATAGGATCTATAGTAATTTCTCCCTTTTCTTTCCTTATTGCTTGATTTTGAAGTTTTTTCCCTTCTTCCTTTTGAGGAGTTTGGTTAGGGGCTTATCAAATTTATTTAATCTTTTAAAGAACTGATTTTTGGATTCATTAACTCTTCATATTGTTTTCTTTGTCTTACCTGCATTAATTTCTGCCCTAATCCTTATAGTTTGCTCCAATCTTTGGGTTTTGGGCTTGGTTTTCTCTAAGCTTGAGATGCTGCATTAGGGTATTTATTTGTTCTCATTCTGTTTTCCTAATGTGTGAGTTCACAGCTATAAATTTCTCTATGAGAACTGCTTTCAGGGCATCCCACAAATTCTGATAAGTTGTGCTTTAGTTTTCTCTGGATTGTAGATATTGTTTAACTTCTTCTGCAATCCAGTAGTTGCTGAGGAGGGTATTTCTTAACTTCCATACCTTTATGTGGTTTCTTTTTTCATTAATTTCCAGTTTCATTGCACTGTGGTCAGATAATATGCATGGGATAGTTTCTGTTTTCTTGCATATACTTAAGCATGATCTATGGACTAGTATGGTCTATTTCAGAAATCATCCCATGTGCAGCTGAAAAGAATGTGTATTCAGATGTTGTTTGGTGGAATACTCTATATAAGTCCACTAAGTACATTTACCCAAAGGTTTGGTTTAGTTCTATTTTTTGCTATTTTTTGGTCTGCTTGACCTATGGTTTTAAGATAATGGGGTGTTAATGTCCCCTGTTAACACTGTGATATTGGTTATTAGATTTTTCATGTCCTTTAAAATTTGTCTTACATAGTTGGGTGCTCCCCTATTTGTTGCATACATATTTTTTACTGTTATCTCTTCCTGTTGGATTTTTCCCCTAACCAGTATGTAGTGACTTTCCTTATCTCATTTGATCTTTCTTGGTTTTAAGTTAAGATAATATATGAAGAGGATAGCTTCTCCTGCTTTTTTCTGAGGTGCTGGAGCATGTAGTACTGTTTTCCATCCATTGAGTTGGAGCCTCTGAATTTCTTTATGGGTTAAATATGTTTCTTGTATACAGCATATTGTTGCATTTTGTTTCTTAATCCACTCTGTCAGTCTCTTTTAATTGTTGAATTGAGTCTATTTACATTGGTGGTTATAAATGATATGTATTGACTTATGTTTGTCATGTTATTTTCTTGTTGTTGGTTCCCTACTTTTATGTTATGTTTAATTGTTTGCCCTGTTTGGTAAGTTGTTTCTGTTGTTGTTCTTGGAATTGTGAGCATTTTGATCTCTTTCCAAAATACCTTTTAGTAATCTGTATATGTTTGGCTTGGTGGTCATGAATTTCTTTAGTTGTTATTTGTCATGGAAATATTTCACTTTTCCATTAAACTTGAAAGAGAGTTTTGCAGGGTCTATCAGTCTGGTTGGAATTTGTTTTTTTGTAGGACTTGAAATACTCTGCTCCATGCTCTTCTTGTTTGATGTTTTTCGAGGAGAAGTCTGATATTATTCTGATGGGTTTTCCTTTAAATGTGATCTGCTTTTTTCTCTAGTGGCTTTTAGTATTTTATTCTTGTGCTGAATTTCTGGGATCTTGATTACTATATGTGTGGGTGTAGCTTTAATTGGGTTGATATTATTTGGAGTTCTACATGCCTCAGTTACCTGATTGTCAGATTCTTTCCCCATATTTGGTATTGTCCCATATTTGGAAACTATTTCGTGTTTCCTCTATACTCTTTTGCTGTTGTCTTTTTACTTCAGTTGCTATTATTTCAGGTGTGTGGAGTCTAATTTCTTCTATGCTAAGGTCTCCTGGGTTTGTTCTGGGTGGGCTCAGAGACTGAAAATGCATTTTACTTCTTCTCTTTGTCATTTTCTATTTCAAAGAGAACTCCTTATTTTGATTTCTTCAGTACCTTTTTGTGAAAGTTTGATAGTAGGTAGCTGAATCACTGCAATCAGAGACTCTCTGTAGATTCTGTTCCTTATGTATCTTTCCAGTGTCAGAGATTCTTGTTTTCTGTGTGTCCCAGAATTTTGCCTTCTCTATTGATTGAGAGTGAGATATTGGTTTCTGTTTGGCACTTTTTTTTTTTAATCTTTTGGTATAGGGCTTTGGTAAGGGAATTACTCAAACACCTGATATTATTACCCAAGGGAAAATATGTGGTTAAAGCAGATATGTTTTTCTATTTACAGTAGTTCAATTAGCAATACTAATAAAAGAGTGAAATTAAAAATTGACAAATTTGTGACTAATGGGTTTGGACTTTAGACCATAGGGACGAACATCGTAGCTGTATAACAAAACTGTTCTTAAGTTGGGAAGTTGTATTTAATTTAGTTTCTCTCAGTTCTGTATGGGCACCTCTTCTTCATGTACCTGGAGTCTTTCAAGCAGATTAGCTCACCCTAGTTACCTGCTGCCACCTCTGTTCTGGGAACATACTCCTGTAGGTCCAGGCTTCAGTTTGGGCCCCACAGGGTCTATAAGTATGCCTCAGGTCACCAGGTTTAGATATACCAAACTTGAACTAGGCAAGCTGTGCCTGGTTTTGTTTCTGGCTGTCGTGTTCAGCTCCTTCATGCTGCACCCTGTCAAAGTGGACCCACTGGGCCTGCTGGCTGTTGGGGTACTGTCATAGTTACGCTTCTCTCATTGATGGGACAAATACTAGACTCTCAAAATGGAGGATGGAAAGGTTTATTTAGCTCACAGTTACTGGAGGTTTCAGTCCATACTCATCTGGCTCTGAGGAAGAGTGACACATGGCAACCTTTCATGGCGGCAGCAAAGAGCAGATGGCTAAAGAAGGAGTAGCAGCAACAATGGCTATAGAAAACAAATCTCCCTTAAATTGCATTCAGGCAGTGGATCATGAGTTAACCACAAACTCTACAAGTCAGCCCCATGATTTACATGAGTATTAGACACAACCCATAACAGCTCCACAACTCTTTCTGGGTGTCTCCTGCCCGTAGATTTATTTTTATTATTGCTATTTGCACTTATATATGCTTTATTTATTTGTATGTCATATTATTTATTTGAAAAGTTTTATGCCATTATTTCTGTGTAGAGATTTTTAATGTAATATGCACTTTCTCCAGATTTCTCACTGATTCCAATCAATCTCATGGTGTTCTTCTTTGCTTTATCCTGTAGTTGTTAGATTGATTTCTTGTGGCCTTTTTTGCTTTTTAAGATCTCTATCTTTTGCTGGTTGCTAGTCACATTCTTGTCTTCTAGATCTTATAGTCTCCCCTTGCTTCATTCAATCTGCTGTGTGTGCATTCAATGGAGTTTCTAATCTTCTGCATTTCTGTTTGGATCTATTTCACTGATTCCATTTCTTATCTATATTTGACAGTCATGGTATCTACCATTTTTCTGAGCTTTATATTTGTTTATTGGTGTCTGTTTTAATGTCTTATTTCTTTTTGAACCTAAGAGAATATTTTTTATATGGTGTCTTTCATTTGCTCTTTGACTTCGGCTGCTATCGTTTGAAAGACTTCCATTTGCTTTCAATTTCCTCTATCTCTTTTAGCTCTGGAATTGTCCTGGGTGGGCTGGGCTTTTGGGATTGCATTTTTAGTTTTTGTCTTGTCATTTTCCATTTTATTTTGTTTCCTCTGTTGAAACATAGATTTCTTATGTTAGATTGCCTTATCACAGGTGTTGAGGCATTCTTCAAAGGTACCATTCCTCTGATGTCTTCTAGATGTGGGCAGTTTTTGGCCTTTATGCCTAGCCTAACAACATACTTTCCAAATACATTAATTCTGAGAAATTGCTATCAATTTGACTTAGGACTCATTCCTTTGATACTAGAGTACGGTGTTGATTATGACGCCTTTCAATCACAGTGTTGTCCTAAGGCGGTGAATAACTGGTTATATCATGTACGACACCACACTTAGTTTAGTTGGCTATAGCAATAGTCTCAAGTACACCCTGGCTACTTATAAATTTTTCCTGATATTTATAATGGTAGGAGGAATGTCTACAGAAATATAATATAATCCAATTTACACCAGAACTGGTATGCAATGATCTTCCATTTAGTAGAGTGATTTTGTGTTTATTGTGTGTTTGTTGGTGGTGGGGGAGGGGAATTCACACGGATAGGGGTAGGATGGAGAGATGAATATTGTTAAATATAGTAGGAGCAAGGTTTAAGGGCACAGGATGATCATCCAGGTCTTGGTTAATTATTGGACATGGGAGGGAAGGATTGGAAAAAAGGCCTAGGAGTTTTGAAGTGAACTAGAAAGAAAACAGACAATATTTACTCACATGGAAGTATAAAGTCAAGAGAGATAAGTGACAAAACAGAGGAAGAGGGCGGGTATAAAAAAACAAAAAGAAATGTTCAAGATCATCTGTTTGCTCATATTCCTAGTGTTACATAAGATATTTCTTAATTTCTAGTTGTACCTTTTCATTGTGTATGCCTTAGTCAGGGCCCTACAGTCTCTTTGGCATTCCTGTATGTTTCCAGCCCCTAACTCCTATCAATGGAGGGAAGAAAGGACAGATCTCAGATTTCTCTAGCAAGCTAGTGGTCCTACATCAATAGATGAGTGAAGTGAGGCACTGAACTCACTCCTGTCACCGTGTGAGACATCCTTCTGGAGTTGGTGCAGGAAGGGATTTGTTGAAAGCAGACTTCTCTCACCAGCTGCACTATCCCAGGGCAACGTAGGAATGAAGGAGTGCAAACTCAGAATCTACTGTCAGTCATGTGTCCTGGGACAATCTCAATATTGTTTTTTAACTCATGTTTCTCTTTTGGAACAACTGGAGCATGTATGAATATTTGAAAATGAATTGATGTAGAAGGTAGTGATCATTAACAGACCTGGTAGAAGATACACTGACACATAGTGGGTATTAATTTCTGGTTGTGAGACCATGATATATTTACTTTTTATTTTTGCTCCACTATTTCTTTATAATTCTCACACACTGCTTTTACAATGATAAAATTATTTTATAATGAAAGTTTAATGTGGTCTTTAGTGGCTACTAAAATTCATAAACAGTTAACATTTGTGGTTAAAAATAAACCAAGGCAGTAAGAGAAGACAAAGTTCTCTCTCTTTACACTACACATGCATCTCAGAAGTTATGCTTTGTTTTTTCTTCAAACTCACTTTTGAGTATTTCAAAAAGGAGGACACAGTAGATAACAGGGAAGGATATTGTTCCATCAGTAGTTTTCAGCCTCCCTCCAGGCTGGGGATACACAATGCTTTCTCTTATGCTCTGTAACTCTGCCTTATTATGCAGGCAACAAGGGAAAACATCCTCCTTCTTGTTCTTTCCTGTGTCCTTTGGTGCAGAGCATTAGTGTTAACTGTGAGCATGTCAGGGAATCAGGACCCAAGCCCCATGCTGGACACTCAACAAGAACTTGCATTTTGGCAAGGTCATGAAATGGTTCAGAAAGACATACAGACTGGAGAAACATGGCCTGATACTGTTTTAGCTCAAGAGTGTCCCCAGGGTCTCTTGCTCAGAAATAGTCGTTTTGGAGAGTGAGTGCTGGGTCATGGAGTACTGTACTCACTGGTGGGCTGGTCCATTGGCTAATGCAGTGGCTGATTGTGCAGTTGGGAGGAGGTCCTAGTGGAGAGAAGGGGGTCACTGGTGGCATGAGTTAGAAGGGTTAATTCCCCTGTTCATTTCTCACTTGGTTTCCTGATCATGATAAAGCAGCTCTCTCTGCTTTGCTTCTATACCGTGCTGTTTCTGCCTTGGAGCCAGCCAACCATGGATATAAACTTGAACCAACATGTACCTCTCCTCCTTAAAGTTAGAGTGTCAAGTATTTTGTCCCAGGAATGAGGTAAGTGGCTAAGATGTTACAGTTCAAGCCTGAGCATGTGCCTCCCTTCCTAAGCTTTGGAGACTCAAGAATTCATGGCTATAGCTCATATCTCATCAGATCCATGCTACATCTGAGGCAGGAGATCAGGGCCCAAGAATCCACAGAAGGTACTTTTATTTAATTGTTTCTACTTCCATGGCTTCCCTTAAATAACTAATAGTTACTCACAGCTACCTCAGATGCCCTCTGGTTCCTTCTAGAGACAATTGCTTTGGCTGCGGTAAGATTTTGTCATGGGCTCATCACAGATGACTACGCCAAGCTTCTCTGGATAACTCTGTCCCTCTGCATACCTCCTCAATTTTGCCCTCTCCTGCCCATGACTAAGCAGAAAGTCTGACACTGCCCATTAAGCCAGCCCCCACACAAGGTATGTCAACCCATGTACTGCTCCCCTTTGCACTGTTGTAAGTACTCATGAAGCCTCTTCAGATGGCATAGTTTGCCTACCCATAATTTCTCTCTTAAGCAGAAAAAGAGGAAGGGCTGAAACATGAAAAGCTGGAAACAGCAATGAGCAGCCAGAGGATGGTGGAGGGCAGTGGAGGGCAGTGGAGAGCCATCGCCTCCGGTGGCCGAGTCTCCACATCTGCAGGAGTTGCTGCCTTGCCTGCCTGCAGACTGGGAGTGCACCACTAACACCAAAAGCTCACTGTTGCTGGTGCTCAAAGCTCAGGGATGCTAACACTAACCTATTTATACTTTACTTCCTTGTGCTTTCTAACTGAGATGAACGAAAGGATCCTTGGCTGACTGGTAACACCCTGTGAATGGGTCATTTTTCAATAAAGTCAAGGACATGAAAAAATGTTGGGCATCAGAGCTCACTCTGGTGATCCTTGTGACTTTAGTCATGCCTTGCTCTGATACTCCTGCTGTAAATGCTTGTTGTACCAATTTTCATGTGACATATTCATCTAAATCATAGTGACTTAAAGTAACAAGTGTGCATGTCACCATTTCTATGGCTCAGGGAAACCCAACTCAGTCTAGTGGCTAGATGCTCCTGGCTGAATGTCTCAGGGTGATGACAAATGAAAATACAGGGTGTACAATTAAATTCAAGCTACAGATAAACCATAGATGACCTTTTAGTCTTATTCAGTGCTTGTGACATATGTATACTAGAAGATAGTATGTTGTGATCCAGTGAAAGTCTATGTTAAGTTTCAGTCTGCCTGTCACACAGGACTGGTGACATCTGAAAGCCCTGTGTGAGGGTTCATTTTTGAGCCAGTGTGCCCAGATATTGCTTTGGGTTTCTGACAGGGTGGCTTAGAGGAAGATTAACATTTGGAACATACACTGAGAAGTGAAGATTGCTCCTCAATGTAGGTGACCCTTATCTAGTCAGCTGGAAATCTGAAGAAAACAAACATGCCAGTGCTCCTACAACAAAGGGACTTCTCCTACCTTACTATTTTCAAGTGAGAACTAGTGTTTTCTTTTCTTCACACTTGAATTAAAATATCAGCTCTTCTTGAGCCTTGAACCTTTTGGACTAGAACTAGACCATTGTCTCTCTTGGTTTCTAGGAGTTGACTTTGACTGGAACTATGGAGTTTGCTCTGCTGGCTCCCAGATCTACAGCTGGCTAACTGTAGATATTAGGATTTCTGAACCTCCATAACTGCGTATACCAAACCCTTAAAAAATCTCTGCATATATCCTGTTGGTTCTATTTCTCTGGAGAACACTGACAGGGTTGTTGGCTTTGACCTCGTGCTCTGTGTCCCTCTCCTAAGGGTTGATCCATCACATGACAGTTTAGTTCTGCACATTCTATCCAAGAAAAAAATAAAACACTACGGAAATGAGTATTTTATAACCTTGTCTTATATGTGTTTTCCAACATCACAAGGTCACTAGAAAAGGGAGGAGATTACACAAGGATGTGAAAGTCAAGAAGCAGGCATTACTGTTGCTATACTGCCTACCACATCCTTTTTTCTTTCCACTGGCATAGAGACATTGATTAAAAGGAGGTATAGGTTTATAATTTATAATTTCTTTTATAAATCAACTATAGTTTCAAAAGTTTTTTTATTTTAACTGACATAAAATTGTATGCATCCAGAGGACATTTACAATTTATATTCAGGAAATGTATAAAAGTTGTAAGATCGTAATGGAGAAATTGAGCCTCATGCAAGATGATAACCTATTCACCACAGAAAGCCCTGAGAAAATGGATTCAAGAACTAAGTAGTAAGAAAATTCTATGCAGACCCATGTACCAGGAAAGCAAATGGTCCTGCCACATGACGGTTGATTTTCTCATTCCATTACTGATGGCGTTTGCAAAAGGGTTTGTCCAAGGGGCATGTATTTGTCAAGGGATTGGTCCCTAGCTGGTAGAGCTACTTCAAGGGTGTGTGCCTAGTGGAAGGAAGTTAGGTCACTGGGAGTGTTCTCACAGAGGATTGGGGGAGCCCAAGACCTCCCCTGCTCTCTGTACTTGTTTCCTGCTTCCCTGAAGTGAGCTTCCTCTTGTATAATGTGTGCCCATCATGATGTATTGCTTCATCACAGGCCTGAAAGGAACAGACTCAGGGAACCATGCACTGAAATCTCCAAATTGAGACAAAGTAAACCTTTTATCTTTATAACATGATTATTTTTTTTAAAAAAGGGCCGAGATGGTAATTGAGACAGGGCATGGTGGCACATGGCCTGTAATCCCAGCTCTTGGGAGGCTGTAAACAGGCAGACCTCTATGAGTTTGATCTAGTAGTGAGACCCTGAACACCCTATAAACCCTTCCGTAAAATACAAAAGAAAACAAACAAACAAACAAACAAACAAACAAGAATACTAACTAAAACAATCATGGAGACTTCTCTTGCGTTTCACTCATAGAAGAGGTTGTCATACAGGTTCCTTATTTTCTCAGTCCTATCCAAACTACATGCTAGTGTTGGAAGAAAAATGTCACCCATTGTGTTTAGATAGCAGGGGCAGGGATGGAGCTGAGGATCTATTCTAGAGAAGGTCATCCAGAGAATCCCCTCTCCACTGCATCCCCAGAACTCTTCTCTACATGGAGAAAGGTGAATTTTTCCCTTCTTTGTGGTCTCTCTTCTCACTGTAAATGGAAACCAGAGTCATAGATGTTGTTGCACCATCAGGCAGCTCAGTTATGAATTGAATCATGCTCAGTGTTTTATGAAAGGAGAAAGTGAGATCAACTATACAGGGAGAAATAAAGTGGTAGTAATGAGGGCTTCAAGCCAAAAGCACCATTACAATAAGAGCATCGAACAAATTACATCTAACTATCTTCAGGTCTTTTTGTTTTTGTTGGTAGTGGTTTAAAAAACATGTTATCAAAACATTTAGGAAATTATTTTCATAGAACTGAGCTTTGTTTGAGGGAGCTAGGCAGAGCCAGCTCCTAATAATTTTAAGGCAATATCACAAATATAAAGCTAACTCCATGGCAGCATATCAACTTAAATTCTCTCTAAACAAAATGTCTTTCCAAAGTTTCCATTAAGGGTGGTCTGGCCTTGTAAGCATATATGTATTACTTTTCTTTTAAAGAGTAGAAACAATTGAACTAAGTGGTTTTTGCATTGAATTCTCAGAGCATTTTGTACACTGTATAGCATCATCCATATCCCACAACTAGCCTACTCATTTAAGTTTAATAGGATGAAATTGGAAACAGGTTCAATATGGACATACTCCTAGTGACTGGAGATTTTTTCTTTTACTTCGGTTATAAAATCTGGCTAACATCCCTTGCTCAAATTTATTGAAGAAACACTATTTATTGAATACTTCTGGTCTAACTCTTTGCCAGTCTTGTTGGGAAGGACGTCCTGGTGGGTTAGTAGAGTGCTGCTGCAGTTGGTGAGCTAAGCCCTCTAGCACTAGTTTGTACAAGGGTTTTGTTTTTTGAAAGGATGAAGAGGTGTATTTTTCCCACACAGACTTGGATGCAACTTGCTAATGTGATAGGATCTCTCTCATTTATCTCTTTCCTAATTCAAAATTTTCAAAAAGATTCCATTAAAATGTATTTATTGTGTGACAGTGCTCAAAGAACAAGAAAGAAAGAGATAGGTAGAAGCAAATTTGCCCAGTAGAAAGTGTCACCTGCCACTGGGGACAAGCGATGTGCTCCTGGGTGTGGCCTTGACTTGCTTTGCTCATGTTGCTGTCTGGTGGCATAGCCTGATTCTGGTGCTTTATGAGAGAAGTCCTGCAATGTCCATGTGATGTGATTCCATATCTGTCTTCATTTAGGGATAAGGGAGCCAAGGCTGATAGAGACATTCAGAACCTTTGCTAAGGTTCCAGGCAAGACCCTGGGATAGTGGGAAGGACAGTTATGGATAAATTTACTTCCCTCAAATTCATAACAGTTGAAATTGTAATTCCAGTATCTTAGGAAATGATTCTACTTGGAGATAGCATTTTAAAAGGTTAATTAAGCTAAGGTCATTAGGGTGTGCCCTAATCTAATATGACTTGTGTCCTTAGGGGAGGGGGCAACTGGACTCTGGACAGAGGAGAGACCATATGAGGACACAAGAAGATGATAGCTACATGCCAAGGAGAGTGGCCTCAAGGCAACCAACTCTGTGGACTGACACATTGATAGTTCTGGAATTCAAACCTCTAGAACGACAGAAAATAGATTTCTGTGGTAAAAGCCCCTGTCTGACATCTTCCTAGGGCTGCTCCAGCACACAGTTACAGACAGGACTCAGATTCTGACCGCCTGGTGACAGTGTTACTTATCCTCTGAGCATGTCAATACTGCCTTCTGTAACTGACGAACAGCTTCAGAGATTCAGGTAGGTATGTGGTAATGGAGATTTATAGGATGCAATGATTGCATCACTCATTGTTTGGAAGAAAAATCTAATGAATAAACACTTGGTAAGGTCCTTGCCAATGAGCTGGATTTGGACAGATTCCAGCAAGGGGAGGAAGGCACTTCAGGTGACCTAAATAGATGGGAAGACTGCCATAGTTGAAAAGCCTGAAGCAAGCTTGGCATATCAGTGACTGACACTGCCTGGGCCCTGTAGAGCACATGATACACGCATGTGTCCAAATTGAGGTTCTGAATTCACTTTTGTGTGTGGATTGTCCCTCTTTGGAAGTATAGTGAAACCTGTAGATACCATGCAGATTAAAGTTTTTAATTGCATAAAAATACAAAAATGCTTAAAAGATAGTCATCTAAATAAGCATGTGTTAGGGTGTATGGTAAATAATACATGTGCTTTTTATTAAGCCAATAGATAGCCAAATCTAGTGGCAAGTCTAATAACTGTCATTATTTTGAAATTAAGCTGAACATATGCAGTGCTTTGGGATGCTCACCATATCTGCTGTGTTATAGGAAGACATCCATAAATTCCACTAATAACAGGTCTTAAATTAATTACATATTTTGTTTCCTACATTCATAGTTGAAAAAATGCTAAATATCAGTTAGAGATGAGTAAAAGAATGCTCTTTCCCACTATCTAAATTCATAGACCTCGGACCTTGAGCTATGGCTTTCAATATCTTTGGGTTCTTTTACCCATCTTTCTTTCTAGACTCTGATGAGCATGATAGATTTTCTAACCTCATGAAAAAAAAAAGTATACATAAGGCAATTATATGCACAACTCAAGGAGACAGATGGACAAAGTTTAGGTGAAAGTCCAGGAGGATACCAGACTTCTGGAAAGATAGGCTTGCACCAGATTTTAAAGAATCATGAATAATAAGACTTTGATCATTACTATAAATCAGTGGAGGGCTTTCAGTACCAAAATAAGGTGAAGATGTGATTTCAGAGGATTTATCCAAATTATTATTATTATTTTGTGGTATTGTGATTGGACTTGGGACCATGCAGGTGCTTATGGCACTGAACTATCTCCCCAGCCCTTCCAAATTATTTCTTGAAAAATCTAATACTCTCTTCTTGATGGTTCCTTGATTTTTTTTTATGAACACATGGTTTTACTCTTAACTGCAGAAGCAAATAATGCATTTTGAACTTACTTTCTTGGAAGTGATGTGTCCTTGCTTGCTGACTGTGAGGAGAATCAATGGGATAAGAAGCTCTGGCAGCATCTGCATCCCAGCACTGGTGACCGCTGTATTTTAGGTGTCATGTTCATGGCCATGGCTAAGCACTGAGCCATTGATCAACTGCCAAGCATTAAATCCAATTTATTTGTTGTATGGCTTGAACAACTAGGCAAATGCCACTACAAATGTTTAACCACAGAGCTGGCTTAACCACTCATCCATCAATTGATTTTTTAACCCATGTGACAGCCCAGAGAATAAGAACAGTCTCGTGCTGGTTCAGCCTCTAGCATTCTGCAGGATCAGCAGCTCAGGTGAGCTTCCAGGTTCTCCACTACCTGATGTCCTCTGCAGCAACTGTCAGACCCACTGTGACAGTCCTGGAAAAAATGGGTAATCAGGGTGCAAGAAGGATGACTGGACATATTGATGCAAAAATGATAACTCTTCCATATCCGCAAGGCTTGGCCTTAGACAGAACTGGCTGCCAGTGACCTACTCCTGCAGAATTCAGCCAGATTCTTGATGAGGCCTTTCCAAAAGCAAATAGGGAGCCTTTGCAACTCACCTGGTAAGCCCTTAACTTCTGTATTCCTTTGTCATATGCTTCAGAGATTCTCTCGTATGGTCTCCACAAATGTTCCCCAAAACTATATCAATGTTTATCCCACCTGCTTTTAATTCTTCTTTGTATTCTCTCCATCCCTTCATTATGTATCTTGAGAAATACTTCCTTTAGGAGGGAAAAATCTTTCTGCTTTCAAATATAGGTAAAAATAAGAAAGACAAAAAAATCTGTGCTGGTCAGCATTGTCCTTCCTTGGAAAGGTGAGTGATGGGGAAAGCTTGGACAATCCCACAAGGACCACCTTCCCATCATCTCTCAGTCAGATCTGAAAGCTAAGTGAAGTTGAATCAAACCTTGGAAGCCTTTGTCTGAAAGGTGATCAGAGAGAGGTTTCTAGAGTGTTGAAGTGGCTCATCCAACTCTTGCTTGCTAAAGAAAAGTTTAACCTGGATTCCATCAGGAAGAGGGTGTGCTTGTTTCTATGACTGAAAAGTCAGGAGACTGTCACCTTCAGGAGCAGGTGAAGCCATGTGCTCACATTGCATTACCCAAATATCCTGTTTTATCTTCTGTTCTCTGACTATTGTTTCTGTTCAACTTCTTCATGAGTAGTGATAATGTGAATCAGCAGTATTTACAAGTTACCATGTTAGAAGAAGTATGCTTCTTCTCTCAGATTCAGAGTGAGCATCCCAGGGCTTATATACTTGGGTTCAGAGTAAGTCCCAAGGCTATGTCTGAAGCAGCAGCTCTGGCTGAGACTGTGCCTTACCTGTGTTCTCTAGAGCTGGCATGGACTGAGGTGTGTATGGGAACAGATAGATAGTTTCCCTAAGAAGCTGAGGTGCTGTTGCCAGACAAACAGTTCAAAAGATATGTAGTAGCAAAGCAAAGAAAAAGTGACCCAAGTCCTGCAGGCTGCTGGCATAGGACTAACCCAAGGCACGATGATGTAAAGAGCAATGGGTGAAGCTGGTAAATGCTATGTATGGCCTCTGGCAGTTTGATGATGAAGAAACCAGCAACATGAGTACATACATATTTGACAAGCTGAAATGTGAAATGGCCACATAACCAAATGGATGGTCCAATGTTAGAACTAAGTCCAAAAATATAGTGAGGGTCTTGGTAGGGATGAAAGCTATTGGACAGAATGCCAGCACTATGATTCAGTTTTGGAAACTGAACAGAAGAAATGCTGCAAGATTCTTTTTTATATTAATTTTATTTGGAGAGAAATAGCAATGAGACAGTTTCAAAACAGGTTAGTAGGACAGTTACAGTAATTAATACATTGCATATTGTTGTCTTTGTAGTAGCTATTCACAGTACAAGATGCAGCCATGATATCTTCTCTAAACATTATTAGTTCAAAACTTTCCTCTCATTGAACTAACAGAAAGTAGCTGTATGTCTATGCTATTTTATATATACAAATATATATTTTTTCACTACAAAA
>NW_004524687.1:7104466-7106806 GCF_000260255.1 Octodon degus
TATATATATATAATGATCCTTCATTTATATCCCACTTTTTTGTGTACTTTTGTCAGAGATGGGTATTCCATTGCCATTCATGTATTGTAGAGAGAAAACATTCTCTCAGACTTTCACAGAGAGTAAAGTAGTCGAGCAATGGCCACGACTCATCCACACAGCTGACATTGACCAAAGAT
Organism: Octodon degus; assembly: GCF_000260255.1. Taxonomy (NCBI): domain Eukaryota; kingdom Metazoa; phylum Chordata; class Mammalia; order Rodentia; family Octodontidae; genus Octodon; species Octodon degus. The sequence goes on from NW_004524687.1 coordinate 7,104,646, forward strand.
CCACAGGGTTTCAGGGTAAATCCTGAGGGAATTTGACTGACCTTGTCAGATACAAAAGTTACATTTCTTGTTATATAGGTCTTGCCTTATCTTGGTCTTAACCATCCAGCAGATAAGTATAAAAACAAGGTATAAAAAGTACAGCCATATTAATATGCTGAGCTGTAAAAGGCTCAAGTCAATAACTTCTGACATTGCCAGTCCTGCTGATAATCCACTACTATGATGGACTACTGGACTATATTAGATAACTTTTCTGAATTCATGCACCTACAATATAAGAAATGGATTCTTGTTGCCAGTCAGCTTCTATTTAACAGTTTCGTCTTAGCCCAACAGTTTCAACTTTGTGCCTCTCCATTCATTTACCTGTGGAATGAGGAGCTGAATTGCGCCAGCTCTGGAGCACTTTCCACCTCGACATTTTCTGATTTGTGGATGAATGACTTCACCCCCACCACAGATTTCTTGGGAGTGGTCTACAGGATGGTTGAGTTCTCTCCTCTGCAGGTTTCTATGCTCCTTAATCATGCTAGAAAGTTCTCTTTTACCAACATTGCTTTCCTTTCCTTGAGCAAGCTCCCCATGGCCTAATTTCAGTTAAGCGATTTCTTGGCTAGACTGGTTTTTCCAGAGTTTAGGCATCCTGGAGGATGTTACCTCTTCCTCTTGAGGCAGCCTACACAAACTTGGCTCAACAATGTTTAAAACTCTTCTCCAACCCTGCAGGTGTGCCTTGAACCGTTTTTCTCTGTTAGTGCAAAGCTCCACATTCAAGCTCTTCCTCCTGGCACGTCAAAATTCTGTCTACACACTCTTCCCAGTATGGAGCAATCAGAAAGAATAGACTGAAAGTGTAACAGACACAACGTGCAACCTAAGGTGAATGATTGTGGATAAGGAAGCATTGTTACTCACTCCACAAATATCAGCTCAAGCATGGTTTATAGGGGAATGTGGAACACACCCTCACCAATTTGAAGTATCGATAAGAAGTGCGGTTTTAATGTTGGGGAAGCCGATGGGATACTTGATGCTTTTCCTTCACACACACACACACACATACACACACACACACACACACACACACAAATTTTAATCATGTTTTTGTGCAAGAACATGGTTCAGCTGTGTGCCAAATTGGTCTGATTCTTATGCTTTTGAGGCTGGATGGGCTGAGCAGTTGTTCTGGGTCCTTATGTATGAGTCATGATCCTGCAGTGAGACAGGTTACATGCCCTCTGAAGCCACAAAACTACTGAAGTAAAGTTTGTGCTTTTCTGCTGTGGTAAAAAGAAGAGAAAATGACTGAATATGACCATAGCCAACACTCTGACATTTCTCTTTGCAAGCATTCTGTAGTTACTCCTTTCCTTGACTCCCAGGAGAGATAGTGGAAGAATATTTTGTTGTTAAAGTCATGGTGCCAAACTCCATTTTTGTGCTGAGCTCCATCCATTGTTCCAAGTGGCCATGGATGAGAGGTCTCACAGCCTGGGGAGGGGGGAGGCTGCCAAAGGTCCCCGGGCTGTGAAGGGCCCTGGCCTTTTTTGCAGGATCTGTCTATTGCCTGAGAACAAACTCTAGGCACAGCTTCCCCTTCCCTGTCTCATTGGCATATGCTTGTGCTGCTGACCCCACCCTGCCAGGACACAGCACAAGAAAGATGAGCCAAGGCCAGCACCTGGATTTGTTTTAAATGTTTTTAAAAGATTTAAAACAATGTAAGTAGATAATAACAAAAAAATATAATGACACTTTTATGAAAAAGTAAAATAAAATTTTATCACAGATTGATTAGAGGATGGCAGTGGTTAATATTCTGTTAGTCATGATCTTAAAAGACTGGGGATGGGGATACAACTCAGTGACATAAGTACCTGCCTGGAAAGTGCAAGGTCCTGAATTTGATCCCTAGTACCACAAAAAAAGCTTTATTTAGGGGGCCAGTGAGATAGCTCAGAGGACTAAAGCACCTGCTTAGGCAAGCTGAGGCTAATGCAGAGATCACGGTTCCATCCCCAGCACCACATGCCTAACCAGCCCTGTCCCCAGGGTGGGCTGAGCTGGCCACAGGGTCCAGGGGTGTAGTTGTACATGCCTGTAATCCCAGCGCTGAGACAGGAGGATCACTATGAGTCCAACCTGCATCGTGAGAATA
>NW_004524687.1:7106906-7134219 GCF_000260255.1 Octodon degus
ATATATCCCAGAGTACAAGGCACAGATGAAAAGATTCTCTCTTACAAGGAAGAAGCAAATAAATAAAAGGACAAAACTTCTTTTCAATATATAAAAGAGGAGCCAGCCCAGGTGGCATGAGTGAGACCTTTCTCCACACTCTCGGGACCCCTCCACCCCTCGGGAGCCAGCCCAAACCCAGACCTGGCAAGTGTGTGGGAGAGCTCCTGGGTTCCCCTGTGCCTGCTGAACCTCTCCAATCCAGCCCAGGCTTGCCTTGTGAGCGAGACCTTCCTCTGCACTCTTGGGACCCCTCCATTCCACTGGATCCAGCTCAGGTCCATGGCAAGAATGAGACCTTACTCTGCATTCTTGGACCCCTCCACCCCACTGGATCTAGCCCAGGCACCTTCCTTCATGTTCTCTGGACCCCTCCACCCCTCCAGCCTCAGCCCAAATCCAGGCACTACAAGTGTGTGGGAGAGTTTCCCTGCTCCTCTGTGACCCCTTGTCTGCTCCAGACCCAGCCCAGGCCTGACATACAGACCTGGGGTGAAACTCTGCAGCTAAAGTCCCTGCAGAGAGAGTAAGGGACAGAAACACCCAAATCCAGAAGCAGAATATCTTGCCAGAGGGGCACAACAAGTTCACTCCCAAGGGCGGCAGCAGGAAGGAGCTGAGCACAGCAGCCAGACCCAAACCAGGCATAGCTGGATGAATTCAAACTTTGTAGCACCCGTATACCAGTAGGTGCTAAGGTTACAACTGCACCAAAGCTTTACGACAAATGTCAGAGGACAGTACTATACAAAATGACAAAGAGAAGGAGCAAAATGCAATCTCAGACCCTAAGTCCACCAAGAACAAGGGCAGAAGACACTAGCACAGAAGAAATTGGGAATCACACAGCTGAAATGTCTGAATCAATAGCATCTGAAATAAAGAAACAACTGCAGAAAGGTATAGAGGAACTCAGATTGGAAATAACCTATGAAATAAAAGAAGAAATGTGAATTAATAGTATCTGAAGTAAAGAATCAAATGCAGAAACATATGGAGGAAACCCGATGAGAAAAAATCTCTGTAGTAAAAGAATTAATAACTGCTTCTCAAGAAGACACTTATTAAAAAATAGAGGAGATTAGAAAAATAATGGATTCCTTAAATGAGCAGTACAGGAAAGAAATAGATCGCATGAAGCAGAGTCAAAGAGATATAGGGGAACTTAAAATCTCAATCACAGGCTTGCAAGATGATACAAAGATGAACAATGTGAGACTAATAGGTATCAATGAGAAAGAAGAAGTCAATAAAAATGATATAAAAAAGAATATGTGCAGAAGTAATAGAAAAAAAACCTTCCAAAATATGAGGAAACAATCTGACATTCAGGTAACCAAAGCCTACAAAACACCAAATAACTTCAACCCAATTAAAAATGCACTGAGATATATGAGTCAAGATCCCAGAAACCCAGCACAAGAATACTATACTGAAAGCCTCTAGTGAAAAGAAGCAGATCACATTCAAAGGAACCCCCATCAGAATTACAGACAAGTTTTCTTCACAAACCATGAAGGCAAGAAGAGCATGGAGCAGAGTACTTCAAGTCCTCTATGAAAACAAATTCCAGCCCAGATTACTATACCCTGCAAAACTCTCTTTCAAATTTGATGGAGAAGTGAAATACTTCCATGACAAATAACAACTAAAGAAGTTCATGATGACAAAGCCTACAAAGACTACTGAAAAATGTTCTAGAGAGGGACCAAAATGATCAGAATTCCATGAACAAGAACAGAAGGAACCCACTAAATAGGGAAAATAATTAAACACAGGACAAAAAATATATTGGAGAGTAAACAGTTTGTAAAGATCAGAAATATATTTCTGATAGCCTTGGAGGACAGAAACCCAAGAAGAAAGCGCGGTAAGTTTTCTGTGTCAGGTGAGGGCCTGGGATTGCTCTTTCCAAGAAAGCAGCTTCACACTATGGAAGGCTGAAGGGCACAGAGTCATGGGGACTGTGGGAAAGTTCATCCACTTGTGAGGAAAGAGTCCCCATGACCAGATCATCTGATAGAGGCTCACCTCTTAATATGTGCATTAATACATGTGTAACATACATTTCAATATGAATTCTGGAAAGGAAACAAATATTAAAACCCTAAGAGTGGAAAACCAGGCTCTGGACTGCTTTCAATCTGAATTTATTACCATACTGTGCTTCTTCAAAAATCCTAATGTCCCAACTTTTGACCTAGCTTTTTGTAGCACCCACAGAGGGGGGTGAACACTGGAGAACACATGCAAGAGCTGATGCAGCTTTCAGTTTTTTTTCCAGAACCTTCATTTAATGAAGATGGTTGCATCATCATTAATGTGGGCTTTCTCAGAATGTGTTTGCCAAATGGAGCTGACTTAAATTTTTGGTGGAATCCTTACTTCCTTAAAGGAAACTATGTTGGGAGATTTGGAAATAAATAAATTTATATAATACAAAAAAAGGAGTAAACAGCAGGTAAATAACATGTAGACTGTAAGTTAATACATCTTAATTATAATGATCAATGTAAATGGACTCAGTTAACCAATTAAAACAAATAGACTGGCACAGTAGATTAGGAAATGAAATCCAACAATATGCTGTATACAATAAACACACTTAACTCATAAAGACATTCATAGACTGAAAGTCAAAGGATGGAACACAATACTAGATGTCTCAGCACCTCAGAAAAAAGCAGGGGTAGCAATCCTATTCTCAGACAGTCTCAACTTCAAACCAAGAATGACCAAGTGAAATAAAGAAGGCCACTATATACTGGTTAGGGGAAAAATTCAAGAGGAAGAGGTAAAACTCATAAATATATATACACCAAATACAGGAGCACCAAAATATATAAGACAAATATTAATGAACATGAAAAATCTAATACCCAATACCACAATCTTAAAGGGAGACATTAACACCCCCTTATCCCAAAAAGACAGGTCAAGCAGGCAAAAAATTAGCAAAGAAGTAGCAGAACTGAAACACAGCTTGGAACAAATGAACTTAGTAGACATATATAGAGTGCTCCACCCAACCACAGGGTAATACACATTTTTATCAGTGACACATGGGTCATTTTCTAAAATAGACCACATACTAGTCCATAGGTCATGGTTAAGTATGTAAAAGAAAACAGAAATTATCCCCTACATATTATCTGACCACAGTGCAATGAAACTGGATATAAATGACAAAAGAAACCAGAAAAACCCCACAAATACATGGAAATTAAACAACACCCTACTTAGCAATCAATGGGTCACAGATGAAATTAAACAATACCTACAGTTCAATGAAAATTCATGCATAAATTATCAGAATTTATGGGATGCCATGAAAGCAGTTCTCAGAGGGAAACATAGCTGTGAACTCACACATTAGGAAAACAGAATGGGAACAAATAAACACCATAATGCTGCACCTCCAACATCTAGAAAAGGAAGAGCAATCCAAACCCCAGGCCCCAAAACTGGAAGAAGTCATAAAGCTTAGAGCAGAAATTAATTCAAATGAGATGAAGAAAAGAGTTCAAAGAATTAATGAATCAAAAATCTGGTTATTTGAAAGATCAAATAAAATTTATAAGCTCCTAGCTAATGTCATCAAAAAGAGGAAATAAAAATTCAAGTACAAGCAATAAGGAATGAAAAAGGTGTAATCATCACAGACCCAGTGGAAATTCAGATTATTAGTAGCTATTTTGAGAATCTTTATGCTCACTGAATAAAAGACACAGACAAAATGAACAGATTCCTAGAAAGTTACAAATTACCAAAACCGAATCAAGAAACTATAACAACTCTCAATAACCCAATAACAGCCAGTGACATATGAAATGTAATAAAAAATCTACCAGCAAAAATGTTCAGGTCCTGATGGATTCACAGCTGAAATCTACAAGAAATTTACAGCAGATATATGCCCTATACTCCTCAAACTCTTCAATGAAATTGAAAAGGACTCAATACCCCCAAAATCCTGGATGCAAGTATTATATTCTTACCAAAACAAGGGAAACACAATTTAAAAAGAGAAATGCAGGCCAATTTCCCTCATGAACACTGATGCAAAACTCCTCAATAAAACCCTAGCAAACACAATACAGTAAATCACCAAGAAGATCATACACCATGACCAGGTAGGATTTATCCCAGGGATGCAAGGATAGTTCAATATTCAAAAATCTATAAATGTAATGCACTATATAAATAGGGTGAAAACGAAAAACCACATGATCATCTCAATCGATGCAGTAAAGGCTTTTGAGAAAGTCCAATACTCATTCATGTTCAAAGTCCTACAGAAAATTGGAATAAATAGCCTCTACTTCAATCTGGTAAAAGCCATCTATTACAACTCAACAGCTAAAATAATTCTAAATGTGGAAAAACTGAAATAGTTTACTATCAGATCTGGTACAAGACAAGGATGTGCTCTGTCATCACTTCTATTCAATATAGTTCTGGAATCATTAGCTAGAGCCATTAGACAAGAGAGAGAAATAAAAGGAATAAGAATAAGTAAAGAAGAAGTTAATTTATCATTATTTGTGATGACATGATACTTTACTTAGAAGACCCAAAAAACTCCACCAAGAAGCTTCTAGAATTGATACACAAATTCAGCAGCATAGCAGGATACAAAGTCAATACCGAAAGTCAATAGCATTCCTCTACACACATAACAAACACACTGAGAGGGAAATTAGAGAAACAATACCTTTTACAATAGCACCGAAGAAAATGATATACCTTGTAATTAATCTAACTAAAGAAGTCAAAGATCTTTTCAAGGAAAATTACTGTACTCTGAAAAAAGAGATCGTAGAGGATTTCAGAAAATGGAAAGCTATTCCCTGCTCCTGGATAGGAAGAAACAACACCACGAAGATGGCCATACTCCCAAAATTGCTGTACTGATTTAATGCAATCTCTATGAAACTACCACCAACATACTTCACAGACCTAGAAAAAATTATTCCTAAAATTTATTTGCAACCAGAAAAGACAAAGAATAGCAAAGGCTATCCTGGCCAACAAAGCAAGGCAGGAGGGATTACAATTCCTGACTTGAAATTATACTACAAGTCTACTATGATAAAATCAGCATGGTACTGGCAATTAAACAGACCTAAGATCAAAGGAATAGATTAGAAGATACAGAAGCCTCTATGAGCACACTCAGCCACCTTACCTCTGAAAAGGGGCCATGCTCACTGGAAGAAAGATAGCCTCTTTATCAAATGGTTCTGGAAAAACTGGCTCTCTACATGTTGAAAACTAAAACTTGATGCAGGTCTATCATCATGCACTAAGCCTAAGTCAAAATAGATTAAAGATTGAAACATTAAAACAGAAACACTAAGTCTCTTGAAAGAGAAAGTAGGAGGAACTCTTGAAGACATATGGGTAGGCAAAGAGTTCATGAACAAAAATCAAGTTGCACGAGTAATTCTTGAAAGAAACAACTGGGACCTGCTCTTATTGAGAAATTTTTGCACATCAAATGAAATTATCAACAAAGTGAAGAGACAACCCACAAATTTTGAAAAAAATCTAAACTAATTAGCACACAGAGAAAGGTCTGCTCTTTAGAATTTATGAAGAACTAAAAAAAATTAGGTCCCCAAATTTTAAAGACCTTACACAGAAATGGGCATTTGAGATGAACACACACTTCTCAGAGGACAAAATTTAAGAAGTGAATAGATATATGAAAAAGTACTCCACATCACTAGCCATCTGTGAAATGTAAATTAAAACAACACTGTTATATCATCTCACACCAGAAAGAATGGCTATCATAAACAATTCAAACAACAACAAATGTTGGAGAGGTTGTGGGGAAAAAGGAACCCTTGGTAAAGGCATTCATTGTCTCATTGTATAACTAACTGAAATGCCACATAAGAACAAATTGTAGGGTAATAACACACAAGTGTACTTTCCTCTCGCACTTCACCTTTAAAATATATTTTGTGGGAGTCTTTTTATAATGCCCTGGAGTAGAAATTTGCAAAATGTTGAACTCTTTTTTCTTACATAGTAGATATCTCTTCAGTAATTTCATGCAGGAGGATGTTCTTAATTCACTAATCAGAATGTCTGGGAAATCTTGATTAAAATTATGGAGCCATTTTAAGAGAAAGCATTCTGTGTTTTCAAATCTAGGGAAGAGGTGATTCACAGAGGGGTCCCAAGTGCTGTGAACCTTATTTTTAATAGGATTTGCATAAAGGACACAGTCATTCTTGGCTCCTTTGGGAAAAGAGGCAATCAGAAAGGCAATGGCCCTTGGCAACAAAACACCCTCATCTTCTTTGCACAATGTCCAGTTTTCATTGTCTTGATACTGCTGAAGGAGCCATGGGTCACAGAGCCAAGCTCCCCATCATATCTTTGTAACTTATGTATTTAAGGAATTGTCCCTTATTCCCTTTGATAAATTGTATCTATTCTAGAGATATTTCCCTTTAAAGTAGGACAGTAGCTCTCCCACTTTAAGTTTCTCATATTCTGATTTGTAAATTGGGTTTGGAGGTCTCAGTGACAGAATGTTAAGATCTTCCTCATCCTGTAGCTACAAATGCAGAGCCAGTACCAAGTGTCTACTACAATGTGGATTAGGCTAGTCATTGGTTGGTCATCTGTGTCCCTTTGTAAAGACTACTTGTATTGTTCCATTAAGCTGTCCTTTCTCCACTACAAACACCAGGGCAATCTGTCATTGCAGTTATAACCATGTTTCTATAGATCTTGCAATTTGTAAAGCCAAATAGTAAGAACCATTTTACTTATTAGCCTAATTAAAAATGAAGTGAAGATATTCTTTTCAACAAAAAACCCCACTAAAATCAACTCATCATCTTATTCCACTAGTGTAGCAGTCCAGTGGCCCACATCTCATTGTTTTAAACTCATAGTAGGCACATACACAGTGCTCAGAGATTAAAAGCTGGGTGGGGGTGTTGACAGCTACACTGGCCAACATGAGTCTCTTTCTTTCTTTCTTTCTTTCTTTCTTTCTTTCTTTCTTTCTTTCTTTCTTTCTTTCTTTCTTTCTTTTTCTTCTTTCATCTTTCTTTCTTTCTCTTTCTTTTTTGTGCTGAGGGTCGAACCCAAGTTCTTCACACTGAGCTATATCCTTAATCTTTTTTAAATTTTATTTTAATGCAGGTCTCAATAAATTGTAAGGTGCCCAGGCTGGTTTCAACTTGTGATCCTCCTTCCAGGAGGGGTAGGGTTACAGATATATGTCATCATACCTGGCTGAGTATTTTTAAAATTCTTTCCTGTCTTATTTTTCACTTTTTCAAGGGCCCATTTTCTAGAATTCCATGACTATGTGACATGGCATTATAAATTTTGCTAATGTACTACCACTACTTCTTTGAGCTGTGTCACACATCTATTAATAAACATTTCATTAGTCTTAATCTAAAAAAACTAATTCAGTCAATTCTTCAAAAGATTTGGAAGAATAGTGAAGAAACAAGTGCTTTAATTTTTGTTCAGTAGAAAATTTGGGGTACTTTGCTAAGACTTCTGTCTTTAATGTAGTTCTATTTTTATTCCCTTACTTTCACATTAGGAAAGATATTTTCCTAGTATTGGGCAAGATCACTGAAGCTGGTGATGAGGTTGGTGGCACAAACCCAATGTGGTCAGCTGAAATTAAAGAGATAAGAAAATAATGGTGACCTTACTTGGACAGTAAGTCTTAGTGTAATGGATGCAAGAACATTGGATCTATATACTGCTGTCAATGTTCAAAAATTCTATCCTGCTCTTCCCTTCAAGAAGCACATTTAATTTGGATCCCCCTGAGCATATAAGCTTAGTGACTCATTTCTGGTGAGTAACACACATTGGCTGTGATGAGCTGGATAACCTCATCAACATCACTAGAACTTCACCCTTTGTCTCTTGGGTCCTGCCCTTGGAAGAAGGCTGTGTGTTGGTGTCAGGGCACATTAAGCAGCCAAACACTGCCCTGGAGCCCTCTATTAATGCCAAGTAATGAGCCACTCTGAAAGCAGCTTCTCCACCCCCCTCCATACATCCTGATTGCTGCAGTCTCACCCAACATTTTGCCTATGGTATCAGAAGAGCCAGAGCGAAAGCTGTCTTGTTGAACATTTCTTGGACTCCTACTCCACAGAGACTAAGATAATCTTTGTTACAATTCCCTAACCAGTGAGGGGGATCATTATGCAGGACAGATAGCTAGCAGACCTGAGGGAAGTGACAACGTGCATGTGTCTGAGATGTCAAAATTAGGACCATCTGAGTACACAGAGGAAAGTTTGCTCACTGAGATCAAGCACAAGTTTCTGAGAGCAATGTGGCTGGCATGAGGTAGGGTCCTTGGGAAGCTGCTAATAGCAGTAAGTGTTGGAGAATGCTCTAGCGAAGGCAGATGAAATTGCTGAAGGAGGCTCTCATCTAGGGTTTTCTTTTTAAGTTTGCCAGAAAAGGAACAAAGTAAAAATAAAGTACTATTAAAGTGCCCTTTTTAAGCATTTGCCAAAAAATAAATAAATTTTAGGCATCTCTATTGAAGCTGCTTCATTTAAAAGTATCCTCTCTTTTTGCCAGAGTTCTTGGAGGTCTTCCTGAGATTCTGGAATACTGAACATGGGTCACAGGGGTTTATGAAGGTCAGGATGCCATTCACAGCAGAGTGGTTTGACTACTACCCTAGAGAGCTGCAACTCTTAGCAAGCACATGAACAAATGAACTCCAGGAAGATAAATATAATAGGGAGGGGCAAGGAAAAAGAAAAGCCTATTCATTACAGAAGAGCTTTTCTGCATGGATCTAATTGTACTCTACTTTTCACGCTATGGATCTGAGGAATAGTATGGAAACTTGTGTATCTTTAGATATTTTTGGTACTGAGAATTCAATTCAGGTTCACTCTATCAGTGGGTCACACCCACAACCCCTTTTATGTCTCATCAGTTGCCCAGGCTGAACTTGAATATGTGGTCATCTTTATCCTTTCAAGTAGCTGGGATGACAGGTAGATGTGACTGCACCATGTATTTTAGATTATTTGGAGATGACACTTAACCTTCAAGAGCTGAGGAGAGAAAGTAAGTTTTGTGTTTAGGAGCCAAGACTTTGAAATCAGTTTGGCTCCACTCAATCCCTCTGTCTTTAGATGGCCATTTAAATTTTTGTAGCTTCAGTTTTATCCTTTATAAAATGGGGGAGAATGTCACCAATCTCTAAGTATATCATAAGAATTTAGTGAAATCACATCTATAAAATCCTAAAAGTAAGGTCAGAAATCAACAGAGTAAAATTTAAAGCTTTTTAAAGTGTTTTTCTCCCAGGGAATTATGATTTCTCAGACAAAAAAAAAAAAAAAAGAAACCGAAAACCAAGTCACTATAGAAATCTAAGCTCTCACCTGTTCTGGGTGGTCACTCTTCCCTTTATTCCACAATAGCAATACTGAACTCAAACCATCCCGATCCTTTCGTAGTCCCTTTGCCATGATTGCTCAGCCTGTAACACAAATTTCCACCCTTCCTCATTCCCGCATCAAATACACATTGGCCCTGGGGTCTCTGGACCTACTTCACTCCCTGCTTCAAAGTCTATTTGTCTTATTTTCATAGCTCCCTGGTTGACTTTATTTTTTTAAATTAATTTGATTAAGAAATAAATAGCAATGAGACAGTTTCAAAACTGATTACTAGCACAGTTTCAATAATTAATACACTGCATGTTGTCTTCTTAGTGGCTATTCATAGTAAAAGATGCAGAGGTGATATCCTGTCCAAACACTATTAGTACAAATCTTTCCTCTCATTGAATTAAGAGAAAGTAGTTGTATATCTATCCTAGCTATTTTGTATATACAGATACAAAATGACCCTTCATTTGCAACCCATTTTTTGTTTAGTTTTGTCAGAGATGGGTATTGCATTGACATTTAAATATTGTAGGTGTGGGAATTCAACAAAATATTCCAATATAGTCCAGTGGTCCATAATAGTAGTGGGTTATCCGTAGGACTGGCAATGTCAGAAGTTGTTGACTTGAGCCTTTTATAGCTCAGCATATTAATATGGCTTTACTTTTTATTCCTCATTTTTATACTTTTCTGCTGGACAGTTAAGACCAAGATAAAGCAAGACCTATATAATAAGAAATGTAATTTTTGTATTGGACAGGGTCAGTCAAATCCCCTCAGGATTTACCCTGTGCCTCAGTTTGGAGATCCTTTGTCAGTGTCAGCCATGTGGATGACTCACAGCCATTGCTTGACCAATTTGCTCTTTGTGAAAGCCTGAGTGAATGTTTTCTCTCCATGTGACTCTCCTTTGGCTCACACTACATCATCGATCACTTTCCTCTGTGGTCCCATAATATCCTTGATCAGAAAATTTGGGACATGACTGAGTTATAGGATGTACCCTCATTCAGTTTATTGAGATTATTTTTCAGTATAAAACTTTGATATATGTCTTTCCCTTGCTTGTCTTTATTGTTATTTATGACCTTTATTACTACCTGGTTCACAAGCATACTTACCTCTTGTTACATTTTCTGTCTTTTTTACCACAGTGTAAGATTCAGGAAAGAATAGATGTTTTTCAACATTGTGTCCCAATGTATAGCAGGTAATGGGCACTCAAATATACTTGAAGAATGAGCAGATGAACACATGAATGAGGTTCAGATGTCACAAGGTTAATGGTGTATACCATGATAGCTTAATGATATTTTACTATTATCTGAATTTGGCCATTTTTCTTTTTTTTTAAAAATTATTTGTTTATTTAATACAAGATTTAGCTCTGCAGGTCAGACTCCATAGTGATCTTCCTATTTCAGCCTCCTCAGAACTGAGATTACAGATGTGTATCACTATGCCTGGTTTTGGTACAGTGAACCCACTGTTCTGGGCCTGGCATGGCATATGGTACCAGAGATCAAATCTGCCTCCTCGTGCTTGCCAGGCAGGAGCTTAGACTACTGAGCTATCTCCCCAACCCCCACTTTTTATTTCTTATCTGGAATATACTAACTCAGTACAGTGATACCTCACTTCACAAATGCTTCTGTTTGAAAAAATTAAGTTCACAAATGAAAGCCTTCAAAATTTGCTTCCATTCCCAAATCCATATTTGGTGACAGACATGACCACACCCATCTTTCCTACAACTGTAAAACAAATTGAGTTCTTATACAGAGTAGCACTGTGTTTCTTAGAGTGATAATCAAGTCATGTTCAGGTCCCAACTTCCCCCATAAAGTTTAATTCAACCGGTGCAATTTATATCAATATACCTCTCCTCTGATAACTGGGGGACAGATTCTGAAGGATGAGAAAAAATTGAACAACAGAAGTCACCCAACTGACTTTTGATGCCTGGGAAAGGTACTTTGGAGCCAGGCATAGAAAGTTGATCTCCCCAGTGGAATCACTTGGTGAGTAAGGAAGCTCCAATAATCAGGCCAGGGGTTTGCCGGTGTGGTTTCTTCTTCAACACTCTAGTGTTGGTGTGTCCAGTGGGGGTGCATGGACCAAGCAATTAGCTTCAGTCAGCAGCTAAGCCCCACACAGACTGGCAATGTCAGAAGGCCACTTCAAATTTGAGGCTGTTCAGCTAACAGAATGCTCAAGTGAGGTGGAAAACATTGTGTAATTTGTCATAATCCTATTTTAGACTCCGAGGAGCCAGGAATTCTTCAGTCATCATGCAGTGAGAGGTGATGAGAATGCCATGCACTTCTTCAAGACAGAAAGTTGGCTTGAGGAAGTGGCACTTGGGTTCAAATTCTGCCTGTGTTTCTTATCCATTCTTCCTGAGAAAGTTGTTTACTCGCCCAGATTTTCTTGGCCTCCTATCACGCAAGGACACTTTAAGTACCAAGTGACTTACATGTATGTGGGTTGACTTCTCAGGCTCTAAAGAGCTCTAGAAATGTAAGTTCAGTGGACATCCCTGGGTTCTCTGCTGTGGGCTGGTAGCTATGCTGTGCTGTACTCAAGCAGTGGCTCTCAGAGTGCTGACCTGCTGCGTGCTACAGCAGAATTTCCAAGTACTTCATTCATTCACCAGAAACTTGGTGCTTTAAAGGATAGAAATTTACCATCTCCTATGGTCATTCTATAGGCTAGAAGTCTGAGACTCAGGTATCAGCAGGGTGGGTTCCCTTGAGAGCTGTGAAGAAACTCCATGTCATGCCTCTCATTGAATGTCTGGTGGTCGCCAACAGTTGCTCATGTCCCTGAGTGGTCATCGCCTCAGCCTCACTGCCTCTCTCACACAGTGGACATCTGCACAAAATCTCTGGGTCCAAATGGCCCCTTTGGCTAAGAATGCCAGTCATGGTGTATTAAGGCCTATTCCATAAGATTACTGGAACTAACTGTAAGGACACACTCCAAGGAAAGGAGGGCTTAGCACTTCAACATGTGAGTTTTGTAGGAAACAAAATCTGGTTTCTAACAAGGATGGACCAGAACCTCTTGTCTGTTGGGTCACAGAGGCATGTGGCCTTTTTGCTGGATTAATCCACCTTCCCTTGGATATACTTGCTTTCAGCTGCCCAATGCTTGGACACTTCCACAGTAACCTCCCTATGGTTCCTGACATCAGCAGGAGGCACGAGCCAGTCTAGCCAGAGGGTTGCTTATTTCACCAAATTATGTTGATTACATAAACAGATGAAGACTGACTGTGACTCAGGAGTACAGAGTTGGCCCAGCTTGTGTAAAGCCCTGGGCCTGCTCCCCAAAACTGTGAAAACAAATAAATAATAAAATAAATGAATGAAAACCAACTTTCAGCTTGCTGTGTTGTGGAATTAAAGCTCCATAGACTATGTGTTCTTTAATTGTCAGCACTCAGGGCTCTGGCACATTTTGCCATTGCCCTGACCTTGACAAGCCACTGTCAGGCCTGGCCATGAAGATCTCAGCTCGCCAATGACAATGACACCAGCTGTGTCCCCAGGGCTCCTGAGGCCCTATCGAAACAAAGCTTCAGCAAGATTCATATACTGTGAATATGTCCTGATATACTCCTTAAGAAAAATTATCCAAGACTTTGTATGAAGGCCAGGAGGGTGTGACATGACCTTTCCGAGATGTACTGTGATGTGGTTTGACAAACCCACCCACAGACAGTTAGCTGTCTGTAAAATTCCTTTCGTGCTTCAACTGTTCATTAAAGATGGGCATTCTGAAATTTCATGTTAAACTATGAGCCTTGTACATTAGGAAATTAAGCCAGTAAACAAGCAGTCTTATTCTCTTTTCTTACTTTCCTAGAGAGGCTAACTTCCTCAAAATTTATTTTGACAAAGTTTGCCAGCTTATTGGGCCTATACTTCATGCACAGGTTAAAATGCACCTATCAGTCATAAAATGCTAGGGGTCAGCCTCCACCTCATGTTGTAGTGTGTAGCCTATTTCCTGTGCTCAGCCTTCCAGTGGCTGATGGGGACACATACTCTGCTGCAGAAAATATTTTACCTCTTTCCATTTCATTCTTACTCTAGTTAAGAGCTCCTCAATTCACAGAGAGGGTTCCTGAGCTCACACTGATAGAAAAGCCAGAAAACTTACCAAGTGGGGAGTTGTTTATTCCCTCTGGGATTTTTTTTTTTTCTGGAGTTCTTAGGTATGCAGCCTCCTATTTTTTCAAAACCTGCCCAACAGGAAATCACAAGGTGTAATGGCATATTTCTTTTTTCACCAAAATTAAAATTTCTTTCAAATCTCCAGAGCTCATTTCTGTTGTATGCATCTCCAGGTACAGGTTATGTGAGCAACCTAAATAGAAGGTTTGGAGGAGACGCTTATGTACTAGATATAAGCCATCAGGGCAAGTTGTAGAGCAGCTCACCTGTCTTTCAAAGAAGACAGTCAAAATCAGTTACTCCCTTCACCAGGTTTAGGTGGATACAAAGGAGGCATTTGTGACAAGAGTTTCTTTGCAGAGAACGGAGATGAATCCCATCTACCATTCCTCCCCCAAGAGGAAGAGCAAGAATGCATCTCCTTAGAGAGCACATTTTTAGCAGGCCTATACAGAGAGCTTGCCTTGTATTCCCTGAATTTTAAGGGATGCAGTAGTTTTTGGATATAGATTAAATTTGTATTTTTTTAAAAAGCCTTTATCTCAAAATCTCAATGGAGTCATTTCCCTTACCTGCTCCTTAATGTATCTACCACTCTCTCATGTAACTTGAATTGCCAGTGGTCTACTAGTTGATGTGACCCAAGGTGGGGTTTGGGACTGTATGTGTCTGGTGGTCATGCCTTCTTTCTCTGTACCTCTAGAACATGGCCACCCATCACCTGAGTCCAAAGGGAGCGAGTGATAGACTTGTGAGGTAGCACCAACCAGCTTGCAGGCATGAGAACAAGCCACTACTATTCTAAGCCAGCAAGATTTGGGGCAGTTACTATGAAGCATCTTTGGGATGATAGTTGGCTGGTATCAGGCAAGTGCTTTGATGGTAGGGTATGGAAGGCTGCTACTCACCATGTTGGAATCAGTCCTCATGTCCATTCTGTCTAGGCCAGTGGTGGTGAACCTTTTAATGCTTTCAGTGGTACAACCAGCCCGCTGCAGCACACGTGCCAGAGGTTTGCCACCACTGGTCCAGGCAAATATGTGCCCAAGCGTTTCCTGTGATCTGACACATGCTCTGTGCCACACAAGGACTTAGCATGGGGCTTGTCAAGCAAGGCTGGCAGACTGGCTGATAAAGAAACAAGAAGTTCTTATTTGATTAAAATAGTTTGCTACATAGAAGCAAACAGCCACAGAGCTAACTCTTTGTGTCCCTTGTTCCATGGGCCTGTACCAGAGCGAAAGGGGCATGATGATAGTCCAGGCCTCAAAGGAGTTAAGCGATTTTCTTGTCTGCAGCTGTCTCAAGGTAGGAGTGTGACAGCAAGTCCTGCCCTGTGCCTGGTCAGAATCCAGGAGCCAGTGAGGTGCTGGCTCATGATAGCCACTGGAGAAGATCCGCAGTAAGTGAGAGCTGGCCTGGGAACAGCAACTTCTGCGTCGCATTCCACTGTCTACTGTCGTTAGTTGGCAGCTCAGAAGTGTTTGAATATTCTGCTACCGAAGTATTTTCAGATTCCAAAATTGCAAGTGAAGTTTTAGGTGCCAAGATGAAATCTTTGGCAAGGATAACCAAGGTACTAGTTGCATTTATTAATACAGAGCTTATTAAAGATCACTTAAAGGCATCATGGTCATTGATGCGAACAGTCACAGTGAGGGTGAAAAGTTGCTTCCTGCTTCTGCAATATTGTTGATGTTATAATAAGAAAATTTGTTTCAAATGCTCTTGTGAATACAGCTCTTTACACATGAGAGTGTGAAAGTAACAGCAAGTCATCCCAGAAATATGATGGTTGAGTTAGGACTTCATGAGATATATTTTGCTTCTTTGAGGAAGGTAACACAAATACAAATTGTAATGAGCATTTGCAAAACTGTAAAAATAATGCTTATTTAATGCTGAGACAAATCATACATGATTCTGTGGAAAGCTATCCTGTCCGTATTCATAACGCCACCTGGACAACACCTGATATGCTTTCTATTGACACTGAGCTAGTTATCATGAAATTCTTACCCTTTGGTGTTGATATTCTTTGAACTGAACTTTTAAAGGACTTTAAAAAAATGTGGTTTGCATTTCGTGTTCATTGGCTCTTGAGCACTCATCTCTAACAAATATGGTTGGGAGAATTTTTAGCTTATTTGCTGTACTGAAATCATTCTTTAATTCTGAGGAAAAGACTGCTAAAATTCTTGACTTTTTAAGTAATCTATTGATGGAAGCCTACTTCTTATTTCTTACCACTTATAGTCTCCAGTATCTCTTTAGCAAAGAGATTATGCAAATGGAAGGAACAGTAAATGATATTATTAAAGCTTCCATTGGTTAAAGAAACTCATTGAATGTGTTAGAGAAAGAAGCAACAGAAAGATGTATCCCTTTAAATGCCCAGGTTGTTCTTACAGAGACAAGCTAATTATGAACAGGGGAATAAAATTTAAATTAACATGAATAATTATTATAGAACTTGTCATGAGAATCTTATTAAACAAATTTCATTTTTTGAAAGAACTTGATTATTATAAATACATATGTATGTACTAAGTTCTGTTCCAGCAATAAAGGGTTACAATTGATGAGCATGCAGCCATTAAGAAATGGTTAATGAAGAGATTCAGGGAAATATGGAAGAATGGAAAAACAAGTTATTATGCCATGAAAGATGGCATTATGTGTTGTAACATTGGCAGGGCAGTTCTTGGAGTTAACTTGATGCCAGTGCATATTTAGTACACCAGCCCATGCTACTAGTGTTGGGAATGGCTTTTTCTTAATGAATACTGAATGGATAAAAGAACAAAATAACTTGATTGTGACCACTGTAGAAACTGTTACAATGTAACAGTAACATAGACTGTTACTGCAGCACATTGAGAAGCAAATTCTGCAATGCAAAAAGCTAGTCAAGATAGCCAAATTGTCAGGGAAATGTAATTAAAGAAAAAGGTGCATAATTTCTATTCCCATCAGCTATTTCATATAATGAATAAATGATTTTAATGTAGCATACCACATACAATGTTTTTCTTTTATCTCAATTTATAATGCATAAACAAAAATGATTTCAACATAGCTGAGTGCCTCATTTTTATTTGCTTAGGTAGAAAGCTAAAGCATTTACTTGAGAATCATTTGTTTTACACATGAACTAAACAGGAAAATATCCATAGGGCCTTCAAGTGTACCCTAGACCTTTCTAGACCAGTGAAAGAAGTCTCATCCCTAGAGATGGGCTTTCAGCCCTGCCTCAATAGCCTGTGGCTGTAAAATGCATATGAAGACAGTCAATTATTTGTCTCATAAATCTTTCAACACTCTCTCAACTTTTCTTTTCTTTATATATTTTTTTCATTACAGTTTACATAAAGGACATTTGTGGTTCATTCAAACTGTAGACAAAACTAACACTGACTAAGCCCTGGAAGATGCTTCCCTCAAAGGACTTTGGGCAGAGCACCTTGGAGTGCGCAATCCATCTGCCCAAGGCTTGGCTGTCCCAGGGGCAGCTCCAGACGGGAGGCACTGTTAGTGATTCTCAAGTGCCATCAGCACTTCCATTAACAGAGGCCCTAGTTAGAAGTAAACTTCATTCATATAAATATTCTCTAGGGCTTCCCATGCTTTCTTTCTAAAATGCCTCTCCTAATGGCCTCTCAATAACTTTTACATTTTCTCCTTTGTTTCAATTTTATACTGAGAACCATGTTTCTATATCTAAGCCTAAGTGTAGTGTTCTGCTAAATCTTAAGGCCATTCTCTGGCTTCTGGTTACTAGTAGGAGAGGAAATGAGATCAGACCAGGCAGTTAGCAGGCAGATTCCATAGTAGAAAAAAGGCAACACATCTTATAGTGGAAATTCTTATGAAGTGGGACAGTTACTAAGACAGAGTGCTGAGTACTACTGCTTAGACGTCTAGAGATGCCTGGTGGAGATGCCACTAGAGAGCTGCAGTTTGAACTCCTGATGCAACCCTATTAAAATGCACGATGAGCAACATCACCTTCATGCAAGGCTTTAGTAGACAAAGCAGCAATTTATATTTTTATAGATTTATGTTGAGGTTGGATTAGTTTCAAGTTTTTTCTTAAAAGAAATCATCCCCTTCAAATTGGTTTCTGCTTCTAAAAATAAGGGGATACCTTTCTTATAAAATTGCAAGGGTTCAATACACAGCAGACTACTGATAAATGCTTCAATTATTCATGCTTTTATAAAACTATTCAACCTAAAAATATTTACTAAGTATGTATTGTGGATCTATACCTTTGTAGGACATAGATAAATAATGGGGAACAAAAAACAAAAACAACTCCCAAATCCAGTCTTGCTCTCATAGTAGTTACAAAGGAAACAAGCATTGCTAGACATTATGTACCAGTTGTAACTGATAGTTGGTTACAGAAAGAAGACTATAATGCCCCAAGAGTATATGGCAGGGGCTTTTGGTTTGAATGAACCACAAATGACCTTTATGTAAAGTGTAATGAAAAAAATATATAAAGGAAAGAAAAGTTGGGAGAGTATTGAAAGATTAATGAAACAGGTAAGCTGTCCCTCAGAAAATTGGGACTGAATGGAGACCCAAAGTGTAAATAGGTCATGTGCAAAGTTGGAGAGAGCATGGTATAACCCTGGAAAGGCAAAAGACAACCAAAAGGAGATCACATTGGAAAATATAAACGAAAAGGGAGAGGAGCAGCACTTGAGTTGATCGTAATGCCAGGAAAAGTAGATGACGTTGTGCATTTCTACTAGTCCTTGAAATCAGTACATGTAACTTCAAGTTCCACCATGGTGGCTATTTGTGGACTGACTCAGTGCATAGCAATGGGTTGATTAGATTTTCTTTAATGGCCACTCAATGCAATTATTCATTGACCAAAGTAACCAGATCATAAACAATTATTTCAGTCTTCTTAAGAACACATTAGCTTGATTATAGCAATAATTGGGAAAGATGACCCAGTTAATTGGTTTAGTGGAAAATGGATTTCCCCTTATATGCAGAGCTTAATGTAACCTAATATGGTTTGGTTAGAATCTAGTTGGAAATGGAAAGATGTGTTCATGACAAGCTAGTTTAGGCTTTAAAATTATGTCTTTGTTTATGATCTTGTAGTACTGATCTCATATTGACCTGATATGACCTGATATATTATGCATGGCTTCTAGTGGACATGTCATATATCTGTCAGAGTCCCCTCACTAGCAAAGCAAACATCAAGTTTCTGATAAATATACTACATTGGAGCATGAGCCCAGTGAGACACACATGTAATGATTTCTTCTGTATGCAGGCCCAAGTCTGGTTTGGTAAGGCAAGTGTGAGATCTGAAATCACAAATTGGAGCTTGAAGCTAAGCTGGGCCACTAGCAGTATGAGTTTGGACAAATGATTTAAGCTGTTTGGAACCAAGGGTTCTTTCTCTATAAAATGGGATTATAATACTCATTTCTCAAAATGAAATAAGTTACACAGAGGCATATGACCATTGATATTTATTAGTTTCTTCTCTTTTATATATTACTGAGGATCCTGAATGAAAACAAGAGAACTTGAGGCCCCAAAAAGCAGTCCCCAAGTACAGCAAGGAGCTTCAAAGGGTAGTGGCAGCAGAGATCCATGGAGAAAACACCAGGGCAGGACTAAGAAGAGAGAGAGAGACTTTTCCATCCTCTCAGAAAAGTCAAAGGTTAGGAAAGTGGCTCTAAGAATGAGCATGTTATTTGCATGTGAGAGGCCCTGGGTTATACCCCAAGGTCCATAAACAAATTAAAAACATAGAAATTAAAATGAAGAAAAGAAGGAGGAGGAAAAAAAGAAGAGGAAGAAAAGGAGGGGTGGTCATTCTCTGGGTTTGTAGGATTGCAACACTCATATGTATTTGTTGGATCCATCTGCAAAGAGTATTTGAGAACAAGGAAATAGCTCAGGAATGTGTGTGGTTGGTTTTAGCCCAATCTGTGTTACTATAACGGATGATCACAGGCCTGGTCATTTATGAAGTAACATTTACAAAGTGCATTTCTTATTGTCCTGGAGGCTTTGAGGTTCCAGATCAGTACACTGCCCTTCAGGATCTTGTAAGGGCTTTCTTGTGCTCTTGCATGACAAAGGCAGGAAGGCAAAGGGATTACAAAAGAAAATGCTCCTTCCCAGCCTCTAAGACAACCCATGTCAAAGCTCCAGTTTCATGACTTGGTCACCTCCTACAAGCCCCATTTCTTATATGATCATGTTGACACTAAGTTTCAAAATATAAATTTAGTGTGACACATTCAGACCACACCAGCTGCTAAGAAGACCAACATACAAACTGCCATTCTTTGTTCTTCAAACAAAAAACAATGCTCTGGATAAATTCTTTCATTTCTTCAGCTCAAAAGACATCAACTCAAAAAGCACAACTTGTGGTAAAAGAATTTATGCAAGGAAACTGACTACCCTTGCAGTTGTCATGTCAGAAAAAAAACAGAACTCCCATCTTGGAAAGGCCAGTTATAGTTTTCCAGGATCCAACCAGAGAATGATGTTGATGCCTACATGGAGCTGGGAGCTGGCTGAAGTCTTGTGTTAAAATCATGATCCCATTAGCCATAAGACTATTAATCTTCTTATAGACTGCTAGACAGAAAACCACAGGCAGTGAAATAACAGCTGGTTGGGAGTGATGAAACTTTAAAAGGCACATTGAGAGGCTTAGTGTGAAACCACACCAAAGCCCAGCGTTGGAGCAGCAAGTCCCGTCCCTCTCCCCATAGGCTGGCTGAAACATGCTGAGAACTGGAAAAATCCACCAGGTGGGTGTGGGAAGCCTGAAATACCTCATTACTCATGTCACTCATCTCATAATCCCTAGAAGAAGAAGCCAAAGAAAGGAAAGAATCTCTGGGCTCCCAAAGTTTTGAACAGCCTACGACCCATTTCTCTCCCTTCACCCCTCACACTCAGCCTTGTCAGCTGCAACACAGCCATTGGCAAATTGCCTGGAGCCAGAGCTGGTGCAGGTGAAAGGGTTTCTGGGCTGAAGCTCTGTGCTGGTTTAAAGAGTGATATCATTTCAGTGAAATATGGTCTCAGCTTCCCCATGCTCCAAAGAAGAAAACCACAGTGGCCAATCCAGGCAGCTACAAGTAGGGGACAATGACTTGAGTGACAGGATGCTGCCAAATTCCTTAGCTCTCAGTGAACCAGGCTATAAAAGGTGGACTGAGTATGGTGTGAAATTATACTGCACCTTCCTGTGATGCAGCCCAAAGGGTTGACATGGAAGAGCAAGCTCTAATAGTCAGCTGGAGATGCTGTCATGGGCAGGGTTGCAGAATGGGGGAATGAGAGAACTCCTTGGAAAGCCAGCAGAACCTAATGTCTTTAGTGCAGACCAGTACTCTTTCAATGGCCTGAAAGATGTATGACTCCTTAAAAAGCTCTTTAGAACTTAATCTTAGTTTCATTTTCTTCTCAAAGAGCGTGTGGAGAAACTGGAACCCTCTTCAGTCACTGCTAGTGGGGAAGTTTCTTTGAAAATGGCATGTATTTCCTTAAGAAGGTAAGTAGAGTGAGCATGAGACCCAGAGTTTCACTCCTACGTATACACACAGGGAGTTGAAAGGGTGTTCAGAAAACACTCAGATGTGAATGTTCACAAGAACGTTGTTCATGACAGCTAAAAATAAAAACAATGTGAAAGCCCAAGAGATGACTAGATATGCAAAATGAGGCACAGACATACAACAGAATGCCACTCAGCCATGAAAGGGACATAGTACTGGTCCATGCAGTGTGGGTGGAGCAGGAAGGCATCACACCAACTGACAGAAGCTAAATGTGGAAGGCTACGTGCTGCATGCTCCACTCAAATAACTAGAAGAACAGGCAAGTATATGGAAACAGACAGTACAGTGCAGCTGCCAGGGGATGGGATGGAGACGAGAACAGGCAAGGACTGCTCACAGTGCATGATTTGCTTTCGGGTGATGCTGCGGCAGAGTCGACTGGTGATGGCGATCACACAAGCTTGCGAATGCACTAGACATCAGTAAGTTGCACATTTTTAAACGACACGTTCCATAGTATGTGAATAATGTCTCAACTTTGAAGTCTCCAAAGTGAAGACACTCTAGGGATTTATTGCTAGGGACAAATTTAGATTTGTGTATAGAGACACATTTTCTTTGGGCTGTGGGTAGAACTGCTTTATTTTGATCACTTCATGGTGTCTATAGAAGCATAATTTTTTGAAGGGTAAAATGATGAATCTTATAATATGAAATGAATGCATGTTTTGGTTCATTAAATGATGAATGAACTGGTAAGATGTTACCAATTCAAAGGAGAATTTAAAGAATGAGAACTATCTGATCAACAAGGGAAGATGAAATGAGCCTTCAGATAAATGTAAACCTGATCTATTCTCAGGTAAGTGCTCTTCCACAGAACCCACTCCCAACCCTAATGAGTGCATTCTAGAAGGTGAAATTCACTTCAATTTCTACAAACCAGAGTCTTTGCATTATCATCACTTTCCTCTAATTTACAATGTTGTAATAAAGTTCAGAGTCAAGAAAAGCTTTTCTGTAAAAAACTTCAAAACTCACAACTTTCTCTAGCTGGTCTGAGATGCTGTAAATACTGTAATGTTTGAATAAAAGAATGAACTAAAAAATTCTATCAGGGGACCAGGGAGACAGCCCAGAGAGATAAACACCTGCCTGGCACCCACAAGGTGCCAAGTTTGATCCCTAATATCCCCCTAACTATTGTTTTTAAAATACTATCATCATCATAATGACTGCTCTAATAAATAGCAGTTATGTCCAGCTTTGACATATGCTCAGGAATGTGTAAGGTGACCATGGGCTTGGGGGAGACACAGGAAGCACTTGAATGTGAAAGTGATTTGTCATTTCATGCAAACCACTACTAATGTAAGGATGGAAAAACCACAATGATCTGGAGAAATCATAGAAAGGAAGTAAAACTTTGAGCAAAATTTTCAGCAACAACGATTGGAGAATCAGTGAAGGACACATTCTTGGATAAGTGTTGGGGTGCAGGAGCCACTCAACTTATTATCCATTCAGCACCAGGTGAGTTACATAACCTTTTCATGCCTTAATTTCCTCACTTTCTAAACAGAGTTCATCAGTGGGCTCTCATTCATGAATTTCTTAGGATAATTAAATGAAATAGGAAATGTGAAATGCTATAGCATGTACCTTCCACACAGTACTCTGTAAATCCTGGTTACATCCCTGAAACTTGCTCAAGTTCATCCTTCAGCCTCCAACAGCTCAAAGTCAAGGGAAGATAGCTGTGCACCAGGAAGAGGCACTGATGGGCTGAAACCTCTACAGAGTGAAGGGCTGGCCTTATACCTATAGACATTTTCTCTCCTCATTCTTATAACAAACATGTGAGTTAAACATCATCAAAGCCTTCCAGAAGTCAGGAGAAGGAAGCTGATAGAATTAGTTAACATCCTGGGGAAATTTGAGCTATGTATCAGTTCTGACTACAGAGCTATGATCATGTGCCTTGTGCTAAGAGAGCACAGAGAGAAACCTTTCCCTCTCAGAGGGATTATTTTGGCAGACAAAAAGCCTCTGGGTAGGGAAGTGGCTAGAACTGAGTCATGAAGGAAGAGAAGCTGAGGTGGGTTCTACAGATGAGAAGGCCACTTGGCCCATGTGACAAGGACAGATGAGATGACAGGCTAATGAAAACTGCAGAACAGTACTCACTTTCTTCAGCCTTGCCTTGTCTCCAGGACTGGTGCTGTCAAGCATTTCATTGTACATCAGGGTTCTTTTGTTCAAATACAACCCAGCACAATTCAGCAGAAAATGGAAACTCAGCAGGCTGTGGTGCACAGTGCCACTGAGAAAGGGAAAATGGGGTTGGTAAAGCAATCTGGAAGTCTACATCTTTGTGAGTGATGATCTGGGGTAAGAGATAGTAGATCCCTGACAGTATAGGCAGTAGTTTCAGGCTACAGAAGTATGGTTTAGAGTCACATAATCAAGGGTGAATACAGCTCGACAATGGAGAATCCAGGCGAGGGGCAGAAATGCCAAAGAAGGGGTATCATTCCCAGGATATTTTAAGTGTGCTAGCTCTTTGTAGACTTCTGGTGGTTGTTTTATGCCCACAGGAGTTTGATCATCTAGCTTAGGAACTTTCTATTATTTCTATTGGAAAAAGCTCAGGAGAACTTCCAACCCATGACAATGCATTCCAACCAGTGTGACAGGCCAAGGCCTCTTTGTCATTGACATCATCCTTCCTTGAGGCACATGGAAGTCCCTAAATCAAAGATCGCAGTGACAGGCATTTCTGGTTAAAAATCACTAGGTTTGTGAAGGGTTCAACTGATTAATCAGTAGAAATTTGTTCAGTATGATAGGTCTTGCTTAGAATCTGAACCATGAAGATTTGAAGGTTGCACTGCTCCTCTTTTTTTTTTTTTTTTAATTTTAGTTATACCTTAGTGGAGAGTATTTAGAGAATTAATAATGTGTGTGTGTGTGTGTGTGTGTGTGTGTGTATGTGTGTGTGTGTAACTGGGGATTGAACTCAGGCCCTTGCACTTGAGTTCAATCCCCAGTGAATTATTCTGTTGAGCCATCCCCCCAGCCCCAATAAAAATGTTCTAGTCAGGCTTCTGATGAGAGAAATGGCCTTTAGATTATGAAAGGAAAATACATAAAATACATATTGTAGTGGCACATAGCAATGTGGAACCTAGGTTAGGGAATTTTCTTTGCAAATTGTGAATATCTTTGTGCAGTCATTTGAATAATATGCACTAACGGTTATTAGAATCTGATAAGCTTCTTTGTTGCTTATGAACAGACTGTGCATGCTGAGAGTAACAATCTAATTATCCAAACTGCTGGTATCCAAGACACTGTCTCCCAAGATTAATGTGTTTGTATTCTGAGTTTCCCTCTGAGTGAGAGACAGTGGTCCTAAATAAATTGCACTGAATTGCTGTAACGAACAATGAAAATAAATCAATTTCTCATGTCAATTCTAGACTTGGGTGATTTCCACTGTGGGTTGAGCACAGCTGGTTTTACTGTATGTTAGATTAAAGCAAAGCAATTCTGTGGACCATAAAGAACCAGAGCATCTTTGGGTGAAGGAACTGGCTGCTCTTCATATTGCTCTGTCACCTAAATTGGCCCTGCCCCACGCCTTTCTTTAACTGTCTACCTCACCCTGTCCACCTTTACCTGTCCAGGTGTATGAGAGCAGTTCTGAAGGCTGCAGTCCTGAAGACCACTTCTGGAGCAAAGATGTCTTAATAGTGGAGCTGCCTCCAACTCACAGACTGAAAGTAGATTTTGAGCCGTCTTGCCTGGGTTCAAATCAGACCAACTCTGCTTATTTACTAAGCAACCTGGGAAAGTCTATAACCCTTAGATATTGTGGTTTTATTGTTTGTAGATAAGACTGATGTTGCAGAAGTGGTCTGTTCTTAAAATGAGGATAAAATGTTATCCTATCAAAACACATAAAAGTGTTGGGTACAGTATAAATGCACAGTCATATTTAGCTATTATTATTTTATTATCATTCTGGAATAAGATGGAAAGACTCCCAAGTTAAGTTTGAGTATGTCTCTCAAGTTCATGTTCAGGTGCTGGAAACTCCACCCACAGGGCAGTCACACAGCCATGAACTCCTCAGAAGGGACAGTGCTGGTATTGCAGGGTGCTGTAGTGGGTTGGCTTGCTCTTGCCCTCTTGCCAGTGCCTTCTCTTCCCTCTACTTTTTTTCCATGGGATGAAATAGCACAAAGGCTTTCAGTGATGAGCCTAGTATGTTTCTGTTCATAGCAAAATCACCCATCCTAACTATCCTGTTATAGTAAAGAAGTAGACGAAGAAACACTGCAATATGAAACTTAAAAATGCCCGAGTGTGACTCCTGATTCTACTACTGAAACTCCAAGCCATGAATGTGGGAAATGGTATTTCAGCTTTAAATCTGTTTCTCTTCCATGGAAGGCAGAGATATTTGCCTTGCAAGTGCATTGAGCTGAAGTAGGCAAATGTGGCAGTAAGGGAGACACTACAAAGTGGCCTGGTCCATATATCATGAAGGCACAGTGACCTGGGAACAAATCTCAGCTGGTTTTGTGACCGCAAATAAGTTATTAACACTTTTAAGATTTAGATCCTTCATCTGTAAAATGGGGACAGTGGTGCCATTTACTGTTAGGTTTTATATCTAATCTGTCCCCTGATGGGCTCGTATACAGAGGTGGGGGTTTTGGAAGGTGACTGGATCAGGGGGCTGCTATGCTTGTCAGTGTATTAATCCACTTAAATGTTCAGAGATGAATGCACTGTTGGGAGGTGGGGTCTGGTTGAAAGAAGTGGTCACTGTGAGCGTGACCTGGCAGGGTATGTCTCCCTCCCTGAGTCATGCCTTCACTCTCTGCTCATGGCTGCCAGACCCTTCTGCCATGTGGTTTTGCCTTAGAGCCTGCCAACCATGGGCTGAAAATGTGAAACAAAATAAACCTCTCTGTCTTAAGCTGTGAGTGTTGGGCAAATTGTCCCAGTGAGTAGAAAGTGACTAAGACAATTGTTAAGATTATATGTTGAAACAGTTTCTGGCCTGTTTCTCATCAAGTGGTTAATAAGTGGGTACCTGATGGTATCACTAGTGAAGCTCTTGAACAATACCTAGCAGAGACCCTGGCTAATCACTTGCTGTCTTCTTCATCTCTCCCCCATCAATTCCTTGGGACCTACCAGAACTCCCCCCATCCCCAGTACCTGCTTAGGATCTCTTGTATGGAGGGCAGGATGCTGTAGGGTAAGAATAAACATTCTGTTAGAACTCTTTTCTCCAAGATAAACTCCAACTGATTGGAAAGGGACTTACCCTGAGGTATGAGCAAATGGAGGCCCTGTTCTGGGCTCCTGAAAATATAGGATCACAGAGAGGAAGAAATATGTTCCCTCAAGAGGCCTCCTCTGTCTTTGTATCTCTGTGGGGCTGCTGTTTTTCTTCTTGATAAGTAGTCTGTTAAGGCTGCTAGCATTCCTCAAGATAAAGCTTACAAAGTCTGACAAGGATTGTTACTTCAGTTACTATTATTCTACCAGTGTTTGTAGAAGTTACTATTCTTTTTTAAAATTTTTTAAATTAAATAATTAATGTGTGTGTGTGTGTGTGTGTGTGTGTGTGTGTGGCCAGCTCAGCCCACCAGGGGGTGGGGCTGACTGGCATATGGTGCTGGGGGATTGAACCGCGGTCCCTGTGCTTTGCTAAGCTTGTTCTAAGTAGGTGCTTTAGACCACTGAGCCATCTCAGCAGCCCAAAGTTACTATTCTTTCTACTCAGTAAACAACACTTCCAAAGTGTCTGTAAGGCCTTGTATATGCAAAAGAGTATGGGCATGCTCATTAGCATCATTCAGTAAATCAAGGGAATATGAGCAATTCAGAATGAAGGCGTAGGCTGTATCATGGGCTCATGAAATAGATCTTAGGGTCCTAGTCTTGCAGGAGGCAGCTGGAGCTCAGAAGGTCTGAGAAACTTGCTCACAGTACCATAGATGGACGATCCCTAGATGAAATTCATCCAGCTTGATTGATTCTCAAACTTCAAAGCCTAAACACAAAGCTAAAAAAAAAAAAAAAA
>NW_004524687.1:7134319-7142942 GCF_000260255.1 Octodon degus
AAAGAAAGAAAGAAAGAAAGAAAAAAGAAAAATCAAACTCTTACTAGTACTTGTGCATTATGTACTAAAATTTGACAGTAAGAGAGTTGGCTCACAGATCACTTGGATGCAGTTTGTTTTCAGTTTTCTTCATTATAAAAGCACAGCGTAAGGTCTTGAATAAGCTTAGAGTCTGCTCCTGGAAACTGATAGTACAACAAGTTCACAGTATGATGGGGAAATGCCTATGACGATACCTGTGGTGCACAGTATACAGCCAGTAGTCATATGTAAATACTTACATGGAGGTTTAATCAACTCAAATTAAATACAGTCAATAAACATATGAAAAAATGTTCAACATCTCTGGCCATTAGAGAAATGCAAATTAAAACAACACTAAGATTTTGCCTTATTCCAGAAAGAATGGCAATCATTAAGAAATCAAACAATAACAAATGTTGGTGAGGCTGTGGTGAGAAAGGAATTCTCTTTCATTGTTGGTGGGAATGGAAACTCATACAACCATTATAGAAATCAGCAAGCAGATTTCTAAAAAAACTGAAATTAGTAATTCCATGTGACCCAGATATCCCCCTGCTAGATATCTTCCTCTGAGAGCTAAAGACATCATACTACAATGACACAGGTGTATCAGTACTTACAGCAGCACAAGTCATCAGAGCTAAACCCTGAAAGGGCTTGTATACCCATCAACAGATGATTGGATAAAGAAAATGTGGCATCTACATATAATGGAGTACTAACTACTCTGCTATAAAGAATGGCATATCTGAGATAGTTGTAGGAAAATGGATGCACCTGGAAAAATATAATATAACATGAGTGAGATAAATCAGACTTACAAGCTTAAATACTATATGATATCTCTCATTTGAATGAGGCAAAATACAAATAGAGAAAATGATTGATGGATGGAAAGGTACAAGGAGATGAATCTCTTGCAATAGGGAAGATGCCCAAAGGAACAAGGGACAGGGAAGTACAAATAAATGTTCATGTACAGGAACTTAATAACCTCAATTAATATAGACACTATAGGCCATGACATGAACTAAGGTGAATGATATCAAGAACAATGAAAAATGAGATAGGGGAACTGGAGAAGGATGGATGAGGAGAAGCAGGAAAGGGAAATTTATTTATTTATTTATTTATTTATTTATTTATTTATTTATTTGGTACAGGGTCTTGTTACACAGCTCAAGTGCTGGGATTATACACATGTGCCATCACTTCCAGTTTTGGTGGCCTGGCTCTGGGGCCAGCATGGTACCAGGATTAAATCCCATCCTTGGGCTTACCAGGCAGGCACTTAGACTATGGAGCTATCTCCCCAGCCCTGGAAGGGGATTTTAAAAAGAAAGGAATATGTTATTATATGTAGATATAACCATTTCCTAGACAGCTATAAACTACATGAACTAAAATCATATAGAAATAAAATTTTAAAAATATTAAAATATAAATACTTTCAAAGTAAGAAAAAAATAAATTCAGTTAACGTAGAGGTCTCCTTTACCTTAGTCCTAATTGGTATACCCACCAGGCATACCTGAGAGGAACTACACCGAGCAGCCATGGATGGGAGTGTCAAAGACACGCTCTGTAGATCCACAAAGGGGGCACTTTTATCTTCTAGAATCCCCCCATCCATGCAGAAGGGGTGAGGAAGCCATATCATCGTCCACAGGTCCTCTGTGGCAGTGGCTTTGTGGGTCTATCTCTCAAGACTCACTGAATTGCTGCTTTAAATGTATGGTGTTACTGGTATATAAATTGATTTTTTTAAAAGTATGAGCAGACAGATACACATCCAAGACAGTTAAATGAAAATGACAGAAAAGATCATGTAGATATAGACCTGTTGAAACTCTCTTTACATAGCTACAAAGACAAAACACCCAGGGCTGAGGACTTCAAGAAGGGAATTTTTGTTCATCTCACAGTTCTGGAGGTCTAAGGCCTGGGCCTAGAGAAGGCCGCATTGTGGAAGATGTCACAGTGCAGAAGTGCATGCAAATGGGAGAGATCACGTGACAGGAAGCCAGGGAAAAACTAAAGAGGAAGAGTTTCCTCTTTTCTAACCACATTTTAGGGAGAACAAATTAGGATTCCCTGAGAGAATGATCTCAACTTCTCCCCAGGATCAGGCACTCAATGATGTGATTACTTCCTGTCAGGCCACACACCACACCCCAATGCTGCCTCAAGGGGATTCAGCTTCTGAATTGCACCCACACCATTGCAGTACCAGTACCAGGTGGTAACATCACTGCTGCTTTGAAATCCACTGTCTAGGAGAGGGGGGAGGACTCCTTGTCTGGCTCTGAAACAGGGCCTACCATGTACAGCTGTTTCTGAATTCACTTGAAATGATGTGAATGAGCAGCTCCCAACTTTCTCAGGTTCTTGCTGGGAGTAGCAGGTTCATGTTGATGAAGTACTTTGAATTATCCATACTAAATGTTCAAGGGATTATGCTAATAAACCTATGTTATCTGTAGCTCACTATCAAGCAGAAAGGAACAGAAGCAAGTATCTCTCTACTTTGACCAGGTATCTTGGTTGTTCTCACTTTAATTTAGAATACCTAGTCTTGATCTGTGCTAAATAAGAGACCAAAACCATACTTTTTCACCTGTTGAGCTGTGTTGTCCACCAAAACACGTTTTGGTATCTGAGGTAGTCATCCAGTTGTGTCTGAGCATAATTGCAAAGATGACCTCAATATACAACCTAACTGCAGCACTTAGCCTTGCCACAAATCTCTCCCTATGAAGTGTGGCTCAAAAGGTGACCAGCAGAAATGCTCAGCACCTTTTCCGCCCTGGGTTTCTAATGAGCAAGAAAGGTTTAACCTCTTAGAAATGTGCATTTAAAAACGAAGGTTTATTTACTTGCTTATTTCTTATACAAAAACATGCTTCCATTGAGCACTTTCTACAGTGCTAGACTATGAGGGAGGAGGACAAAAGGTGCGGGAGAATCTGGAGTGACCACCAGGCCTCCCTGTGCAGTTCTCATCAATCATTTTACTTATCACGTGAGACCATGAGAGGCAGGTACTGCATTACAGGGCTGATGGAACTTGGATCTTTGAGAACTCCATTTACTATTCCAGAACCATGTGCTCTGATTAATAATAGATGGTTAACCACATAGTTAAGTAGAATGATTGGCACCTTTTATTGGCTGTCTTTAAGAATAATTTAATGAAAATGGCTGACCAGAGAGCAGAGGTTTACTGTTGCCCTGGCCAATAAAAGCATCTGTATTTGTAAGCTAACAAATGCTAACTTCCAAAGATTAAGCTCTTGCCAGCTCCCAGAGCTCTGAAATATCCATCTAGCCCTTGTAATTTGATCCAGTGCATGTGGTACACAAGTGTTTTAAGAAGCCAGGGCCCCTGAATATTTCATTCTTTTTATATATGGATATGAAACCCTTTTTTATAATCACCAAAATTTGACCTTGACACAGGGAAAATAATTAGAAATTATTACTCTAATACAAACAATATCTGATGGACTAGGTAGAGTTGGGGAAGGGCAGGCTGAAGTTCGGTTGCTAAAAATGCCAATAAGGGAGGTAGAGTGAACAAAGTCTCCAAAAATCTAAAAATCAAAAGCACAAAAGCAGGTAGCTTGACATAGAAGGTGCGTCTGCATGTGCTGAAGTGTCTATGGAGCATAGGACAGAGATTGTGGCTTGGGATTGTAGATTTCTCTGAAAGAGCTGGACAGTGGGGATGAATTCAGTTTAGTTTTTTCTGTCACAACAAGGCATTGCCAGGTATTTTGCAGGCTGAGCTAGTCCATGCTCATGTCTGCCAGGCATTTTCTGTATTGCCTCTTCAGGCCCACTCTTCCACTGATGCTCACCTGTGCGAACTGCATCAACGAGTTCCTTGTTCAAAGACTTCTTGACAACCTAGCATCAACATGAAATGAAACAGCAAGCAAGAATAGTTCCCTGACTCTTGTGTCCATTCATGCTCAGTCTGCAAAGTGATCCTTTTTGTGACCAGTAACTGTCCCTTCACCAAGCCCTATAGGCATAAAGTTTCCATGAGGGGTTTAGAAACTGTACTAGTCCTTGCTATTTGCCCACAAATTTATCTGCATCTTCTAACCAATCTTTTTATGAGACTGTCCTCTACTACTCAATTTGAGTAGGTTACTTGGTAACTGTCTGGGTCCTGGTCAAGACACTCTCATCTCTTCAAGCTATGTTTGTTAGAAAGCAAGAACTGGAAGTTGAGATCTCTTATGTAACTGAGGTGAGATCATTCATGGAATAATTGTGCTTCACCTGTCATTAATAGAGTAGTATCTTCAAAGTTTGCAGTCTATGTGGTACACAGCAGGGCCTTTAGTCTTCCTAGAGGTGTATGAATGGACACTTGAAGGACTGACCAAGGGAAGGAGGCAGGTGGGGGGTTGGCAAGCAAATCTAACCCTTCCCCCAGCTCAGCCATCCAGTCTGGTGCAAAGAGCTCATACATGGAACAATTAAGGCCTCAGCATGTGGCCCTGTGGGACACCTGAGGCCAAACTAGAGCTGCTTGGGAGTACAGGCCTTGGCTCTGATTGTTGTTTCAGAAATCAGAATCCAGCTGACTTTTGACTTTTCATTAACCACTGTCTGGAAACTTGCCAAGAGATTTCTACCTTTCCTTTATCATTTTCTTAAATCTTTTTCAATCCAACAGAAATTAAAGATGACCAGGATAGCTGTATAGTGAAATAACTATGCTGAGAGAAATCTTCATAATGCTAAAGGCAAATACAAGTACGATTTATTAAGTGACTTCTATTTGTTCTAGTAACTGAATAATGTCCCTGTGTAGTGCCATTTTACAGATAAGAAGATTAAGTTGTCCAGAGATTTGGAAACTTGCTCAAAGTCTAGTTGTTAGTCAATGACAGAACTGGAGCATCTATCCAGATCTGCTTGACATCAGTATCTTTACGTTGCACCATTATTCAATGCAGATATTTGCTTTATTCTTTTCCTTGCTACTGATCCTCCAAGAGGCTGAATAGTTGCAATAAACTCCTGAATGCAAATATTTTCTCTCCACCTCTTAGCATACTTTCCCCTTATTTCTTACCAAACTCCCAGAAATTGTGCTGTTCTTGATGAGAGTCTCTGTTTCTTCTGGAGAAAGCCCTTATCTTTGATCTTCTGTAGCTTTGATATATTGAATCTAGATAATGCCCAACTATCTCGTCCATTTTTTTGAATGGTGAGAGCAGGTTTGTACTAAATGCTAAAAGCAATGGATCACTTGTTAAGAAATGCTAAGAGCTCTCCCACTCAATATTTTCCCAGAATATAGAAGTGTTTCCAATCATCCTGCTTTTCTTCAAACCTAAAACCAACAAATGAACAACAGCTGTCAGCTGTGGCAGGCTGGGTCTTTTTGCTTATTGGAAACCTGCAGCATGGGGTCTTTGTGTTTCTGTTAGCCGTGACAATATTCGGCTGCTTGCTGTGTTTTCTTTTTCCAGATCTGAGGCATGCCTCATACAAATGGACTGAGCATTATAAATGGAACCCACCAGGTATGATGACAGCTTTGAGCAGATTGCATTTACTGTCTCTTATAACATTGTGGCTGTCCTCATGATTACACCAATTTGTCAAGTCACGGCATTTAGGATAATTAATATTTACACTACTTATACTTCAAAGGTCATTTACTATGAACTGCATTTCAGATTTTCCAAGACTACCATAGACTGCTATGTTCCCTGTATGGCATTTTCATTACATTTTTTACTACTGGGAGAGTTTCTTTAAAAATACATTTTATCTTTCTGAGCAGCTTAAGTTGACACCAGAATGGAGCAGGAGGTTCCGAGAGCTCCCATACACACACAATCCCCCTACTAGGCCTCTCCATCCCATTAACACCTATACCACAGCCACAGAGACATGTGTGCTGCAGCTGATGACTCTGCATTGGCACATCAATCATCTAGAGCTCGTAGTCTGCATTAGGGTCCACTCTAGGTATTGTGCATGTGGTGTGTTTTGGTAAATGTGTAATGACTTGTATCTACCACTGAAGTCTTCTAGAGAATAGCTTCTCTGCTCTGACATCACTTTTCTCTTTACTCATCTTTTCCTCTCCCACAGCCTGTGGAGGCCAATGATAACTGTGCTATTTCCAAAGATTTGGTATCACATAGTATGCAGCTTTTCTACATTGGTTTCTTTCTCTTCGTACATGTGTCTAAGGTTCCCTCATGTCTTCTCATAGCTTGAATGCTCATTTCTTTTTCTTTTATTTCCTTTCCTTTTTTTCTTTTCTCTCTCTCTCTCTCTCTCTCTCTCTCTCTCTCTCTCTCTCTCTCTCTCTCTCTCTCTTTCTTTCTTTCTTCTGTTTTTTTGAGACAGGATCTCACTCTGCAGTTCAGGTTGGCCTTGAATTCACTTTGTAGCACAGCCTGGCCTAAAAACTCACCAGGATCCTCTTGCCTCAGCCTTCCAAATGCTGGAATTACAGACATGCACCACCACACCCCCAAATAGTTGATTTCTTCATTGTGTTAAGTGATATCCCAAAATGTGTACATTTTGTCATTTATCTGTCATTAACCATATTGAAGGAAATCCATGTTGAGGACATCTTGGTTGTTTCCAAAGTTTGGTGTTTATGAGTCAAGATGCTATGAACATCCATTTGTGTGTTTTGTGTTGATGTTTCAGATAAATACCAGGAGCATGATTGATGGTAGTCTGTTAGGAGTATGTTTAGTTTTACTGCCTGAAGAGAAACTGAAAACTGTTGATGTAGGATTGCAAGGTTTGTGTGAAAAAGGTCAAGGTCTCCTGGATCAGATCTCCAATCAGGCATTCTGGGCCTATGGAAAGGATGTAACCATTGAAAATAAAGAAAATGTGGATCACATACAAGGAGTGATGGAAGATATGCAGCTTAGGAAACAAAGATGTGAAGACATGGTAGACGTATGAAGGTTAAAGATGCTTCAGGTAGTGCAGATATTTAAATGTGAAGAAGATGCTCCCCCTGCAGCTGAATGGCTGAGTGAGCTTCTGGGTGCTCTTCTCAAGCTTCACACCAGACTGGGTGATGATGCCCAAGAAATTAAAGTTCTTCTGGAAAAGCATTGAAAATTTGTTGATGTTGCACAGAGTACTTATGACTATGGTAGGCAGTTGCTGCAGGCCACAGTTGTATTGTGCCTGTCTTTGTGCTGTACCTCTCAGTCCTCTGGGGATATGCTTCCTTGCCTGAGTATGGAAACAGTTAACAATAACATCTGAAGAAAGGGTGCATAGGTTGGAAATGGTTATTGAATTTCACTCAAATGCTGAAAAGATCTTGCAAGACTGTCTAGAAGAGGCTGAAACTATTACTGATGAGGAGAAATTTGATAAAATTGAAGCAGTTGGGAAGTCACTTTTGGACAGCCTAACTGTTCCTGTAGTTTACTCTGATGGAACCAAAAAATATTTTGGGAGTCCAAGTAACATGGCATCTACTGCAAAGCATGTCAGAAACAGGATGAAACTAGTTAGTCTGAGAAGGCAGGAGCTGAGACATCCTGAAATGCTGCCCACAGAGAGCTAATACCTGCCGGCTCCCCACGGGTCTGCAGCTCGCCTCCTGCATGTCGTCGTGTACTGCAGCACTCACCACAGTACCATGAGGTGCATCTCACCGCAGGGGAAGCCTTGTTGCTCCCCACTCACATCTTGCTCTCCATGCTAACACCTCACAACTACCCAGGCACAATTACTCAACATGTTTTGAGACCTCAGATTCCAGGCATCTTGAAAGAAGGACTGAAATGCTGCACTGACAACTAGCTTCTGAGCTTTCCCCGACTTGTTAGTTTTCAGATATGCAACTGATAATAAGCTCTGAACAGTGCTAGTAAGAATTTAGGAATTCTCTGTTTTAGAAAAAATGGTTGCCCTTCCTCCATTGGTGATGCAGTAAATTTAAATTGTAATTAAACCATTAGTAGTAGGCAGTGGTGTTCTCAAAATTTTACTTGGTAATTCTTCATAATAAATTACTTTTATTGTGTCAATATGGAGAAAATCCTTCAGATCTTTGATATATGTACATTCATTAAAGGGCATTTTCTTATTTGTACTGATAATGTATTGAAACTTTTCTCCAGTGCTACCAAAAAATAAATAAATAAATAAATAAATAAGAGAAAGAAGGAAATTTCTTTGTGTTTAATAAAAGACTTCTGAGACCCAGTCCTAGCCCAGGTCCTGTGAGTGTGTGGAGAGATTCCTGCTACACTGTGCCGGCGGGACCAGTCCCAGCCCAGGTGCAGTGTGGGACGGACCCTCTCCCGCCCCCTCGGGCCGCCCCCCACCACTCCTCCATACGTCCCCATCCCTCCCGCCGAGTAGGAATTTCTGCCGACTTCCTGGAACCCCCAGACCCAGTCGTAGCCCAGGTCCGGTGAGTGTGTGGAGAGCTTCCTGCTACCCTGTGCTGGGCCGGACCCTCTCCCGCCCCCTCGGGCCGCCCTCCACCACTCCACCATACTTCCCCACCCCTCCCGCCGAGTAGGAATTTCTGCCTAGTTCTGGGAACCCGCAGACCCAATCCTAGACCAGGTCC
>NW_004524687.1:7161480-7169167 GCF_000260255.1 Octodon degus
AATAGAGTGATTTGTTCTAATGGTGTTTGTAAATAGGTTATCATGTCCACATCTTGTACAGCAATTAACCACTAGGAAGAATGTATGTAATATGTTAATTATTGAAACTGTCCTACAAATTTGAATTGAAATTGTCTCATTGCTATTTGTTTATCAATAAAATTATGGAAAAAAATAAATAAATTAAACCTCAAAAAAAAAAGTCACCTTAAGTAAGCATTTTGGAAAAACTTCAGGCATGGAACAATTGTCATCTTCTTCCATGTCCTTGTCATCTTTCTGTCACTGAGAGATAGTACCCAACACCCACGAATTAAATGAAGAGAGGTCTATTTTAACTCTTGATTTTTAGAGGTTTCAGTCAACAGTTAGCTGGCTCAAGGCAGAAAGGGAATGGTAGAAGGCCTGGAGGAGGGGAGCTACTCATCTCCTGGCTGCCAGGAAACAGTGGAGAAAAGCTGAGCAGGAAGCTCCAGTTCCCAGGTCATGTGTCCGGTGACTACCTCTGCCAGCCAGACAACTCCAAACACACCTTCAGCTCTGATGAGAGCAGCATCCCACAGATTTAGTCACCTCCTGAGAGCCTCTCCTCTGAACACATGAGCCTTGGGGGCAACAGTGTTAGATCTAGATAATAATGTTCAATGTTTTCAGCCCAGTTCCATTAGTGTTACATGGAGCTGTTGTTAAATAAGTGCATTCTGTCACCACTGTGAACCTTAAGCCCTGGGTCTTTGCTTTCATGCTAATGTATCTGAAGTTGAAGGAATTTAAATAACTTGAACATTATTATAGTGCATGAGCACAAAAATGCTTGCCACTTATTCTGCATGATCTCTGACAACTAACTTGAATGTACTAAAATAATAGCCTCTAGTCTGCACTCTTAGAATTTTTCTGGAATAATTCAGTCCATTCAAGAGAAAGGTCCAAAGTTAGAACATTTCCCTGGTCATTATGAGAGGTTATTTTAGAAATGCTTCTACCACGTGGCTTCCTTTAATTTGAGGTGTATGTGTTGAGTCAATAGGACTGTGAGGGCTTCTGCTGTCTCCCTTGATTGTGATTAGTTCTGCCTGGCTTGCTCTGAATCAGCCATTTCATGTAAAGCATGGACAGTAGTTCTTTCCCCATGTAACTGTATGGCTTAGGTCTGAAGTAATTCAGAAGTCAGGCTTAACTTGAAAGAATTTTCTTCAGGACCAACACCAGAACTGCTTCTCTGTTTTTCCAGTGACTAAAATACTGGGCCATGGATACTTTGCTATGTCAATAAAAGCCTATCAGGAAAGATTTCAGAGACTGCCTGGAAATCAGGACTGGGTGGAAAGGGTTCTGGAGTTGTCTCTGTTCCTACATACTCAGCCACAACACAGTAGATGCAGGTCTACAGGAATCTGTTAGAATCAGTCTCGTAAATTTTGGGAGCTAAACAATTGCTAGGATTTCTATTTTAGCTTATAGTTTGAAAATGTGTTTGGTGCTTATTCTGCTGCCTAGATACAGTATTCCTCTAAAGATTCCTAGGTCTTAACCTAGGTTTTCTTTTCTCAAATATCCTAAAGGGAGAAATATTTCTCTTTTCTATATTGCTATAGATTTCTCCTTTAAAAATATTATTACTTTAGCTCTCATGAAATAGAACTGTGCTCTATTATTTTTGAAGAGCTGTGAACAAATGTGGCCTCTTCCCCTATTCTATACCCATCCCTCCTACTGACCTGGCTTTCATCCCTGTCTTAATACATTTGATGAGAACCTTTAGGGCCACAAACATGAAACACTGTCCCCATCAGTGAGTCTGACTTCTGCCCTACATCAGTGCATTTTATTACCTTTATCTACTTATTGAATTGCCATTAGCTATTTATCTTGACAGATACATGACCATAAATATAATTTACTTGATTCTGAAACTCTAAGTTGTGGCTTGATTACATCAGTCTTTGTTTCTGAGCAGGGCTAGTAGCCTGTATGTTTTCTTAAGGAATCCATCCTCTAGCCCACTCTGTGAGAGGGAATATATTACCCAGCTCTTTTTGTCCCTATTTCTCTGCCAAAGAAGCTCAAATAGAATCTGCTGCTTTCTTTATATCCTCTTATGTTCCCCCTCCCTGGAAACAGAAGGATATAACATTTGAACAAAATATGGTACTTCCTTCTCAGAAATGTGTGTGTCAGTGGTGAGCATGAGCCTAAGAAAACTTTAAAAATATTCCTGACACCTATGCCTCATGTATATGCCAGTGAAGTTTTAGACAGAAATCCATGAAACACATACTCCCTCATCATTTATACTCATGGGTGCATATCTCCCATCTGAGTAGTATTTTAAGTAGTTCACATATGATGAAACTCTTGATGACAAAAGGCACCTAGATTGGGTTCCAGCTGCCAGAAATGGAGTCTGAGTTTGGAGAAGCACACATTTACCTTGACATGGTCTCTGAAAGTTTATGGAATGCCTCTGTCACCCATTCCCAAATCATCACTCGCACCTTACTTTTTCCCAGGAATACTTTCCTTGTGCTTAAGGGATACTTCTGCCTGACAGACTTTTCCCAAAATGTGATAGGGGAAACTGAAGGAATGATCATGAGCACTGGGTTGAAATTTTTACCTAGAGTTGAAGGCCAGTTTGGTTCTAGAATTCCAAGTCTCAGCATGGAAGAACTTGAGGAGTTTACAGTAATGGGCTCACCACCCACCACTTTGAAGACCTGTAATCCTGTTCATAACAGATCAGTGAAGACCGTTGCCTGTAACTATGCAGATACCTTATTTACTTCAGCTTTCAAAATCCCAAAATCACTGAGACAGTGATATAGACTTCTGAGGCCTCCCAAGTCTCCAGATGGGCACCACAAAACTTGAATAACAGCAGGCAGATGTACAGAAAGAACATTTGTAAACAATTTTTCTGTTTTGACCAAGTGCAGTTAGGGAACAAAATATTCACATGTGTCAGATTTCTTGGGTGACTGTTTATCACCATACCTGGATGACTCAACTACCCATCCCAACCCATGTAACACTTCTCTCTTATGTTCCAGAGTACTTCTGGGGAGAGGTCTTGATCTACAGCTAAACCCACACAGCACCAAACTTGATAAGACCACTTCGGATTTTCTTGTGTTGGCTTCCTCGAGGCATCCCACTCCAGAAACCTGCTAAGACTCAAGTGCTATGTAATGAAATGTACAGAGTCTGAAATCATAGAAGGCACTGCATGGTGGGGCTCAGCAACTGCTCTCTTAAGAGTCACTGTCCTTGCCTGAGAAGAGGCAATTTAACTCCTGCCACATCTCCTGAGTTCTGATTGGCCACTGTGTTCTGAGGTCTTCATCATCCTTAGATGCTCTTCCTTTCTACTTTCTATTTCTGAAACATGACTTCCTTACAGGTCTCTCCAACTCTTAAATTCTTACTGCATGTTAATTTATAGGGCTTCCTCCACATACTCCACAGCTTACTAAGATACTTAGGAAAGCAAAAGGTATTCTGCTACACCCAGCTAACCATGTGGAAGGGCAGTAAGAGAGGCAAGCCACAGCCTCTACATGCCCAAGACCATGTAACCACTGAAAATCAGCTATGGGCCAAAAAGTGTGAACAGGAAGGAAAAAACTATAGTCTTCTTGGATGAGACCTCCTTCTGTAGACTCTGCAGGCACAAGAGAAGTGGTGTAAGCAAGTACATTCTCAAGGTCAGGAGGGAGCTCCTGATTTGTTTTCTTCTTCTGATATTATTGACATTATTTACTAGTATATGGAAGCCTTATTTATTTATTAGCATACAGAGAAGTGGGAAGTGAAATTCCTTATGTGACTACCACAGGCTGGCTGCTCACCATGTGATGCAAACCCCATGCACTAGTGCTAGAGGCAGGTGATGTAGTCCACATTTAACGAAGGAAGAATAGGAGGCTCAGAGACATGAAGGGGCTGAGAAACTTGCCCAAGGTCACACTCCTGGCAGGTGGCGGGGTTTGACCCAAGGCCTGTCTGAGCTTCTGTCTTGGTTTCTTCCTGGCCTTTGAGGTAGGCAGGGATCATAATCTAGGTCAGTGAAAAACCCAGGAGGCTAATCTCCAAAAAGCAATACCATTTGCCTTCTATCTTCTGAATACACATTGAACTCCTTCAAGAAAGAAACATTTACCATTCTGTGAGTAAAGCATCATAGGCCTTCCTAAGCTTGACAGCTCTGTGGGGCACATTGTACCACGTCCTCAGGTACTGCTCTGGAGCATACACTTCACTGAAAGACTTGTGCTTCATGTATAGGTGCCCACTACCTATTAATATTGAACCATTGCTGTTGCTAGCATTCCAGGTGAGGAATGTAATAAGTAAAGTGACCCAGCATATAGGAATGCTCTCATTTCTCCACTTAGGTGGAAGCGTAAGAATCTCTTTTCTCACATTCTCCCTAGTTTCCTACACAGACCCCCCCAAGGCCAATGTCTGGCCCTCCCATTTGAGGTAATAGAGACATGACTAACAGCCATACTAGGGAGGTGGGGGAACAGATGACTCTGAGAGCCAAAGCTCCTCCTCAGGTCCTCACATCTGCTCTTTTCCAGTGACACCTGCATCACTGCCTGGTGTAGATCCATGCTTGGCTCAGGATAACACAGAAAGAAGGAATCTTATTTCTTCTTGACTTCTTGGAGTTACCAAGTTTCTCAAGAACCTCTTCCCAAAGGGAAAATCAGAAAGTGTTCACTGACAGATTAGAAAAGAATTAACTGCCTAATAAAGACAGATCCAGAACTGTATTAATTTCCTGAGTGAAAGGTGTCTTTTCTTTGACAATAAATTTCAACAGAAATCCCAAAGATACTTTTGAGATCAAGCATCAAGGAAAAGCCAGAATCCTGTCCTCTGCCTGTTGCTGGAAGGGCTTAAGGTCACATTTAGGTTTTCCTTCATGACATGAAGCATGTGAAGACTGAGGCCTGTTGAATTTACTTCTTGTAGCCCCTATCTTCACTTCCTTTGAGCTTATTCTTTGCACAGCCTGAGAGGTCTGGTTTAAACTACAGTCAAATCGCATCACTCCTCTGCTCAGATCCTCTTGTTTCTATCAGCACCTTGATATCAGCAAGTCTGGGTGAGCTGTTTCCCTACTGTGCTCAGGGGCTTTCTGTCCTGGCAACAACTTCTTGAGATATAACTTACAAAGAAAAAAGATGATTTGGGGATATTCTAGTTCATGGTCAATTGTGCTCCTTTGTTTGAAGTCTGAAATGAGGCTGCATATCCTGGTGGGAATGTACAGGTGAGCAAGAGAGGGGAAAGGGAGGTCTGGGGCTCCACAGTCCCCACCCTCAAGTAACCTAAGACCTCCCGTTCTACCCACTGATTAAAAGTTCCACCATTTCCCTATAGTGCTACCCTGAAACAAAACCTTCAACACACAGGTCCTTGGGGGATGTTTAAGGTCCACACTGAGGCATCATTCCTGCTCATCCTGCTGCTCTGCATAATCCCCTGCATCCTCCGTGATGGCCACAATGACCAGTTTTCTCTTCCTCAGCAGCACACACAGGCTCTGGCCATGGGGCATCTCCCCTGTGGTCCCTCTGTGCAGGGGGCTCTCTTTCCAAATAGAACTGTGACTTCCTTCTTTCTCATTCTTACATGGATCCCTCACCCCTGCACATGGATCCTTCACCATTCTTGCTGGGGTGCCACTGTCCCTGGATATCTCATGTGGACAGTGCCTGCTGTGGTGACTATATTAAGAGATATATAGGAAAAAGAGGCTCTGCTTTTGTGAATGGATTCCTGCCATCCTGGTGGGAATGGGCTCCTACCACAGGTGTGGACTCTGGAGGCAAGCAGGAAGCTTATCCCATGCAGTATGGCCTGTGTACCTTTCTGCTTTTTGTCAGTGGACCATGTGAAATGAAAGCCCTGATAATTATTAGAGCTATGCTTCTGGATTTTTCCACCAATAAAACAAATAAACTTTGATTGTTTGTAAATTGGCAAGTTTCAAGTATTCTGTGATAGTAAGCAGAAAACAAACTAAGTGCAGGGGCCAGGGGTTTGATCTGTGTGCCCCTGGGGCTTGCTGAGAGGTCAATTGAGACTGGGCTTGGTAGTGTGCACCTGTAAGGCCAGCACTTGATAGGCTGAAAACAGGA
Organism: Octodon degus; assembly: GCF_000260255.1. NCBI lineage: Eukaryota > Metazoa > Chordata > Mammalia > Rodentia > Octodontidae > Octodon > Octodon degus. The sequence goes on from NW_004524687.1 coordinate 7,167,636, forward strand.
GGATCACTAGGAGTCTGATCCAGTAGTGAGATCCTGTAGGCCCTTTCCTAAAAAAAATACAAAAACAAAACAAAACAAAACAAAAACTAAGACAGTCGTATAGCTTACTTCTACCTATTCATTCCTCTTATTAAGGTCCACACTGTGGAATCGCTCCTGCTCATCTTGCTACTCTGCATGATCCCCTGAATCCACCTTGATGGCCACAGTGACAAATTCTCTGTTCCTCAACAGTGCACACAGGCTCTGGCCACATCTCCCCAGCAGTCCCTCTGTGAAAGAGGCTTTCTCTTCAAATAGAACTGTGACATCCTTCCTTAGTACTTATCCTTGTACTAATGCGTGTCTACGTTGTCCATTGCTGCTGTCTCCCTTAGAATGTAGACAACATTTTTATGCTTGCTCATTGTGTGTCCTTAGACTATATAACCAATGCCTGGCACATTCACTGATGCTTTTTGAATAAATAAATAAATGAGACAAAGGTGGTTGGATTTATCTTCATCCTTGGTAGGTAGAAAGCAAGCATCAAGATCATCATAATCACATAATCTTACTAATTTTTGACCACTTTACAGTTTAACAGAGTATCAATGCCCATTGTGCATCTAAGACTCACTGTCTTGGGAAATGTGTCTGACAATTTTTCCTTTATCTCTCGTCCCTGTTTCTATACCAATGGTGGATGTGGGGAAAGGCACATCCAGCCCCACCCTCAGGCACACTGAGCTGGCGACTGAGTGCTGGGGTGGTGACACATGACTGTAATCCCTGTGCTGGGAAGGCTGAAAACAGAGGATCACTATGAGTCTGAGCTGGGTAGTGAGACCCTGTACCAAGTACATAAAATTAAAAAAAAAAATTAAAATTCCAGTCTTACAAACTCTAATATAGCAGGGTTTCTTTCTTTCAGTTCATATGTCTGTCTTTCAGAGAAATCTCCTCCTGAGTGTACACCTTTTATCTTCAGTGCATGCTGTGGCTGGAGCTCTACCTGTTGGCTCACTGGAAGCTTCACTCTAAGCCTTCTGTGACACTTACTGAATTTCAGACATGAAGTTCTTAAACCCATTTAAATCCATCCCTTCATTCTAAACAGGAGCCTTTTGTGTTCTCTAAAGTGTAACAATTTTTTTGACATCCTGGAGAAATGCCTGCATTATAGTACTAAATGTAAAAAAGTGGCATCTAAAAAGCAAATGTACAATATGGTCTCAATTACATAAAAATGTACAGCAAAAAGACTGGAAGAATATATGCAAGATGTAAATTGTGGTTTCATTTGTGTAATTTATTTTTTTTATAATTGGACTGTTTGTTATTTAGATAACTTTTGAAATTCTCAAATAAGTTTGTTTTACTAACATTATTTCCTTAATTAAAAATGTTAGGGCAAAACAAAAAAAATGAGAACAAAATATAAAATATGAGATGTGATTTAGACCAACTATTTTTATTTTCTAAGATAATATTTATAAATTCCACACATACCCTATAACAAAACTTTAACATGATTTTTTCCTCTAGTCATG
>NW_004524687.1:7170032-7173012 GCF_000260255.1 Octodon degus
GATGTTTCATGGATGTCATCAGTTATACTTGTGAGCTTCTGGGTAAAGATTTCCACTCTAGTAGTGATTTTAATTTACTCATTGTGCATATTTGCTAGCCTGCCTCTGACTGAATATTTGGGGGACTAGAGCTCCACTCTGGGGCCAACAACACTAATCACCTGGTTGTACGTTCCATCAGTGTACACTCCTTATCTTCCTTACAAAATTATAATTGTGATACAGGGCATAGTGATACAGGCCTGTAATCTCAACACTCTGGGGGCTAAGTCAGGAAGATCACAAATTTTATCTTAGCCTGGGAAATTTATGGACTTAGTGAGACTTTGTTTCAAAATTTAAGTGAGGGGGGTTGGATATAGCTCAGTGTTACAATCCTGTATTCAGCCTATACTACTGTTAAAGAAAAGGATTATAACTTTTTAAAATTAAAGATTATAATTTTAAAGATTATAAAAGATTATAATTTTATTTTATTTTTTAACCAAGTCTACATCCTATCACAGGATATGCTCAGTGGATCTTCCTTCTAGGTTGTCATGGAAATACTTATACCTGGACAGAGTAGAAAGTGCTGGGGGAGGGGGAGGGAAGGACTCAATGGCACTGGACAGCAGCTCTTGGAAATGCCTAGACTTAGCACATAGCAAAGGCTGCCTTTGCCCCATCTTATCTTTTTTTGCGCATCTACATTTAACCATCATTTTCCAGACAAGGAAAAGGCAATGTATCCAGGGTAAGTAACACCATATATAAACACAACTCTTAGGATCCAAAAGCATTTGTCTAATATTCCATTTCCAAGACTTTGGCACATTATTAGGCAACTCTACAGTGCCCTTGGCTCTATGTCCTCCTCCCAGAATACCTTACTGATAAAGAAACTTCTGCCAGAGAAAGAGCAGAGCCACCCACTCTTGTTTTTCCACCTTACTGTTTGGAGGGGCATCTGAAACTTGTGTGGGTTTTTTTTTCTGAAAGTTGGCTTTAACTATGTGTATTACTTACTGAAACCCTAAAGGGCATGCAAGGACTTCCCAGGGCTTAATGGCCTAGGCTTTGTGGATTAGCTCTGCTCAAAGCAAGGTCACGGTCAGAGAACAACCATTCAGATAGTGATCTTTTGAGAGTTTTTCATAACATAAAATAAAGTTTAATAACAAAATAATAGGAGGATGATAATAGTTAATGCATTGCTTGTTGCTGTCTTTAAAGTAGTTGCTCAGAGCACAAGACATGGGCATAGGCTGTCAGAAGCACTGAGAGCTGTCTGAATTTTAGCCCCTCTTCTTGGTTGAGGACACGACCAACCAGTACAATATTCTCTTCAAACAAGAGCAAGCCCATGATGATGCTATTTGGTCAGTCGCCTGGGGGACAAAAAAGAAGGAAAACTCTGAAACAGTGGTCACAGGATCCCTGGATGACCTAGTGAAGATCTAGAAATGGTCTGATGAGAGGCTGGACCTGCAGTGGAGACTAGAAGGTCACCAGGTGGGGTGGTGTCTGTAGACATCAGCCACATGTTGCCCACTGCTGCATCCAGCTTTCTCAATGCCCACTCATCTCTGGGACTTGGAAAATGGCAAACAGATAAATGGAAAATGCAAGACCTATGGATGCCTGGACTTTGGCCTTTTCTGCAGATTTCCAGTTCTGGCCACAGTATCTTATGTGGGGAAAGTGAACATCTTTGGTGTGGAAAGTGGGAACAAAGAATATTCTTTGGACACAGAGGAAAGTTCATTCTCAGTATTGCTTATAGTCCTGATGGGAAGTACCTGACTAGTGGAGCCATAGATGGAACATCAACATTTTTGATACTGCAACATGAAAACTTCTGCAAATGCTGGAAGGCCATACCATGCCCATCTGCCCCTTGACCTTTACTGCAGACTCTCAGCTCCTCATCACTGCATCAGATGTTGGCTACAAGATCTGTGATGTACAGCATGCCAACCTTCCCGGCATGTTGAGTGGCCATGCCTCCTGGGTGCTGAAAGTTGCCTTCTGTCCTGATTACACTTCATATCCAATTCATCTGACAAAAGCATGAAAGTGTGGGATGTTGGAACAAGGACTTGTGTTCATACTTTCTTTGATCATGAGGATCAGGTCTGGGGAGTAAAATACAATGGAAATAGCTCAAAAATTGTGTCTGTTGGACATTACCAGGAAATTCATATCTATGATTGTCCAATTTAGACATAAGCACCTACAAGGCAGATGCTGTGGAGAAGATGTGCAGATTGGTGAGATATTCCTTGCCCTTTACTTGCATTTAAATTAATAACTTGAGCACCTATGGTAGCAGAGACTCAAATTTTGTAGACACAGTATAAAGATTTTCCTGTTTTAATGGAAATGCTGCTCATACTTCAAAGAAGAACTCTTGATGCAAAAAGAAAAAAAAACCACAACAGGGGCATAAACATTTCTCCAGCCAATGTTAGAAGAAACCTTCATTTTTTAATAAATTAAGAGATGCTAATAGAATAACTAACTTGCATTTTTTGCCTTTTCCATGCTGTTCTTTCCTCTTTCACCCATCCTAGTTCCCTTTTCCTTTTGAACAATTTCTTATCATTTTCATTATCTATTGTACATTTTAGACTTCATTTACTCTTTTAGTTTCTCACACCAAGGAGATAATACAATGTTTACACATGTGACTCTGATTTATTTCACTTATAATATGATCTCTAGCTGCATCCATCTACCTATGAAAGTCTCAAGTTTATCTTTCTTTATGGCAGAGTAATACTCCATTATATGAAAATATCACATTTCTTAACTATTTATTTATTTATTTTTTCCCAAAATTTTATTGATAAACAGATAGCAATGAGACAGTTTCAAATCAAATCGGAAGTACAGATTCAACAAATAACACACTACATATATTCTTCTTAGTAGTTAATTGCTGTACAAGATGCAGACTTGTGATCCTACTTACAAACACCATTAGAAAAAATCATTC
>NW_004524687.1:7182107-7202880 GCF_000260255.1 Octodon degus
GGTTGCCTTTTCACTTTGTTGGTAATTTCTTTTGACATGAAAAACTTCTGAGTAAGAGCAGGTCCCAGTTGTTAAGTCTTTCGACTGTTACCCGGGAGATTTGATTTCTGTCCATGAACTCTTTGCCTACTCCTATGTCTTCAAGAGTTCCTCCTACTTTCTCTTCCAGGTGATTTAGTGTCTCTGCTTTAATGTTTAGATCTTTAATCCATTTTGGCTTTAGTTTAGTGCATGGTTATAGAACTGGGTCAAGTTTGAGTTTTTGGCATGTAGAGCACCATTAACTATTTATTGATTGATGGATATTTGAGTTGTTTCTAAGATTTAACTTTACAGGGCTGGGGAGATGGCTCAGTGGAATAAGCACTTCCCTGGCAAGCACAAGGGCCTGAGTTCAATCCCTGGTTCTGCCAAAAAAAAAAAAAAAAAGATTTAACCTTACAAATGGTGCTATTATAAACATAGATGCACATATATTGCTGTGGTATGATATTTTTAAAATTTCTGGGAAGATACAGAGAAGGGGAATAGCTGGGTGGAATGGGACTTCTAATACTAATTTTTACAGGAATTGCCACATTGATTTTCGCAGTGCTTGTACCGAGAACAGTGGAGGAGATGTGTTTCTATACCCCACAGCCCTGTCAGAATATGTTTTTTATATTAATTTTATTGAGAAAAAGTAGCAACCAGTACAGTATTCTCTTCAAACAAGAGCAAGCCCATGATGATGCAATGAGACAGTTTCAAAACAGATTAGTAGGACAGTTACAATAATTAATACATTGCATATTGTTGTCTTTGTAGTAGTGATTCATAGTACAAGGTACAGACATGATAGCTTATCTAAACACTATTAGTTCAAACTTTCTTCTCATTGAACTAAGAGAAAGTAGCTGTATATCTACACACACACACACACACACACACACACACACACACACACACACACAAAATAGTCCTTTATTTATATCACCCCTTTTTCTGTTTACTTTTGTCAGAGATGGGTATTACACTGCCATTCATGTATTGTAGGTGCATGAATTCCACAAAGTAATCCAAGTTTTAGAGAGGCTGTGGGGAAAAAGAAACCCTTCTCCACTGCTGGTGAGGATGGTTGCAGACTGGTGCAACCATTGTGGAAATAAGTGTGGAGACTCCTTAAAAAAATAGGACTGGAAATTCCATTGAAACCAGCATATGTGAGGGAGTATTGCTTCCATTTACATTTCATTAAAGATTTTGAGGTGTATTGACATTTAATTTTCTCTAAATTTCTTGTAGAATTCAACAGCAAGTCCATCACAGCCTGGGATTTTCTTTGTTGGTAGGTCTTTCCATTATATTTTCTATTTCATTGACTGATATTGGGTTATTAAGAACTTTTATCTTTTCTTGATTCAGCTTTAACTCATACATTTCTAGGAATCTGTTCATTTCTTCTGTGAGGAGTAAAGATTTTCGAAATAGATATTGATATTCTGAATCAGGATCTGTAGTGATTTCACCTCTTTTAGTCCTCAATGCATGAATTCAAGATTTTTTTTCCCATGTTTGATAAGGCTGGTCTAAGGGTTTATTAATTTTATTTATTTTTTCAAAGAACCAATTTTTCAAATCTTTCTTCATGTTTCATTTTAGCCTCAATTGTGTTAATCTCTTCTCTGTTCTTTATAATTTTCTCTCTTCTATGGGCTTTATACACTATTCTTTTTCTAGAAGCTTGAAGTGCAACATGAAGTTGTTGATTCATGCTTGTTCTGTTTTCCTGATGTGAGAATACACCACTATAAATTTCCCTCTTAAGACTGGTTTCATTGTGTTCAACATGTTCTGGTATGTTACATCTGCACTTTCTTTTAATTGTAGATAGTTTAGTTTCTTCTTTAGTTCCATCTATTATCCATTGGTTGTTTAGCAAGATGGTATCTAATTTCCATGTTTTTCTGGAAATTTTGCAGCTTTTTTACCATTCATTTCTGGTTTCATTGCATTATGGTCAGATAATATGGCACAATATAATTTCAATTCCTTTGCATTTACTTAAGCATATTGTTCCACTGGAGAATCTATTCTCTCAGGTCATTTGTTACAAGGTGAGGTGGGATGTTGGAAAGTGGTCTGGTTTTGCTCCTGCTGTTGCAGTCCAAGGCTGATCAACCCCAGTTCTTACTCCTCTCCCAAGGTGGGGTGCTACACTCCCCTTCATTGCTTTCCAAGTTCTGCTGTCGCAGTCACCTGCCTCTGCTGTAGTCTGTAACTTCCTTGTGCCAGATGGGGGGTGCTGTCAAATGTTGGTCTCTTTGAATTCTATTTTCCTATGATGTTTATAGCAGAGAACTCAGTTTATAATAGATGGTAATACATATATTTTTTTGAGTCTCAGAATAGACATGCTAGAAAATGGACATTTCCATAAGGTGTCTTACCATGAATGTAGATTGTAGGGATAGAAAGGACCCTTAGAGAGGTTTTAATAAACATCTGGGCTCTTTTTAGAGAATGTGAAAAATATCCCTCTGTAGCTATAAATACAAGAAGTTTTCAAGCAGTTCTCAAGCAGTTTTGTGAGTATTTTTCTAATATTGACAGGTCATACTTTTGATTTTACCTCTGAGGCCTACACTAGTACTTTCTTGTGCAGGTTTCTCTGCCTACCCAAATTCCCTTATTAGCCTACAAAACCTAATATCAAATCAATCAAGTGCTGTCCCTTGGTGCAGGTGAAGTCAGGACCCCTACCCTACACAAAGGACTGAGTCCTTAGATTTGGCAATGATCCAGCTCTGGGCCCCCACTCCTTGGAGCAGCTTTTGCAGTGTTTCCTCTTGCAATATCTACAACAAAGTCACTTTTATTTTACACTAGTCTTGTCTGACTCCTCGTCCTTTTTCTATATTGGAGAGAAAGGCAAGCGCAGTGAAGGTGAGTCTGAGAACTCCTGGACCCAAGATCCACTGGATACAGCAAGATGAGATCCTATAAACAAAACATGCCCCTTTAGTTCACTTCTTCCTCCTTCCCCTGAAATGGCATCTGCTGGGGGGCACTTAAAGGAAAGGCCTGTCTATGCTTTATTGATCTGCTTCACTGACCAAGGAGCTCCTCATGACAATGTAGGAAGCTGGTGATCTTGGGGTCTTACCTTACACATGTAAAAAGAAAATAAGAATGGAAGGTTTTTGGAAGTTACAGGAATGAGGAATGATGGGAGCCCCATACAGTCAAAATATTGTATTTTTGAGTGAAGATAGATTCAGGCATGAACAACCCTTTCCTCCTGTGAGACCTTGTCCCACTAGGGGAGGCCTGAATCTCATGGCCAACTTTTCACCACCCTGGGCCACTTCACTCCAGACAGCGTTTTCTCTTACTGTCTGAGCACTGGGTAAAACCTGCCTTTGCTCACATGGGCATTTATTTTTACCAAATCCATGTACATAGAAGTCATTTGACAGTTCACACAGCCCTCTTCATTACCCCACAGACCCTTGGAAACAAGGCAAGCATAACTATCTCTGCCCAGATGGGTTAGGAACTTCAGAGAAAGAGCCTTCTTTCCCAAAGTAGACTCTCAGGGTCCAGTCCCATGAGAATCTCAGAGTATAAATACACTTTGTGCTTTGTCCAAGCAGTAACTGGCTGTAGAACTGTGTACCCAAGGCTTCTGAAGCTTATTGGTCTTGAGCCTTTCCTTGGAGAAAGCGAGACTTGAGACTAGACACAGTTGGTCATTACTCAAAACTGCAATAAATGTCATGATTTACTTGAAATTAGGCTTTCATCCTTTAAGTACTGAGCAACCACATAAAATGAAACAGCTTGGTGCAGATGGAGAACAGAGGTTTGTGTAACTGGGTTGTCTGTTTCTCTTTTCCCTGATGATTCAACTTTGCCTCTGGCTTTTTGGGCATGACTACATCTGGGGAGGGCACATGTCTACTTCTCCCTGGAGGGACAGGCTGCCAGAGGCTTAGCTCTCCCCACATGGCCTCTATCAATCCCTGTGTGGAGTTGCTCCTCATTACATGGCAGAGGAGGAGTAATTTTGGCATGGAATAAACTTAAAATGAAGTCTTATATCATAACTTCTCTCCACCTGCTCTTTCTATATATGTTACCCTCTGTTTTGTCCAAAGCTATTATGGGTATTTACCAATTTTCAGGCAGCCATAAATATGACATAGGTGTTCTTCAAGGTCATGTTAGAACCCAGAATGTGTTTTTCCTTCCTATGGAAATGGTGTTGTGTTTGGACACTGGATGTCAAGATCAGCTGCCTGGGCCGTGATGTTCACTGAACTTGACCTCTGTGGTGGAGGGTGTTGGTGTACATACTCTGAGCTCCACCTTGCTAGGACAGGAATATGCCTGAGGTTTTGTGGAGAGATACCAAATATCCATATCAGGAGGTAAGGAAAATGAGTGTGTATGGACAGAGGAGGGATGGAAGTGCTGGGTCTCAACTGGGAAGCTAAGCAGAGGCTGTGGGGCAGCTGACCCTAACTGTTTCCCTCATCTCCTGTGTCCTAGCTGAAGGCTAATGAGAGCACACAACATGAAATGAATCAACACACCTATGTTTTTCTGAACAGTTGTGACTTAGGTGATGTTTTCTCTACCAATTTAATTTTCTCCCTATGGCTGTTTGGTATTTTCATGGGCCAAAAGCTTAGACAAGGAGGTGTGTGCTAGGTACTGTGATCATCAGGATTGTAGGGCAAATGCTCTTCCAAGATCAGGGCACTTCTCATCATCGAATGGGCTGGAGACTGTGTGAAGGCCATACTGCAACAGGCACACAGCAGGCTCTACACTTTGGGGGGCAATGTGGACATTTCACTCTCCAGGAGGAAGTCATAAGGCAAGGGTTCCTTTATATAACACACATCCTTGCCCCTTTCTGCAGCAGATTACTCCTGGGATGACATCCCATACCTTGGCTCTGGCTGGCAGGCCTTGAAGCTGCATGTAGCTCAAGGTTTTGAAATGACTTGGCATTCAATCTCACATCTGACTGCAGATCTGGATACAGAAACTTCCTCTGGACCCTGGTATTTGGTAGTCTTTGGCCTGTGGGTGATACCTCGGCCTTTACAGGGTTTATAACACATCTTTGCTCCCAGAGAGCAGCCTGCTTTACCAAGAGCTGCAGCACATGGGAACTGTGTGCTGGAACCTTACTCCACTGAGACCAGCCAGGTGAGGGCAGACCTAGGTGGTGAATGTCTATAGCAGAGCAAATGCAGATGCCTAATAGCCACAAGAAGACATGTTCTGTCCTTGATCCACTGAAACCCAGAAGGGCACAAGGAACAACGGAATATGATGAGCTAACCCAATTGTTGCCTGGCTCCTTCTTGTCCACTGGGAGCCACAGCTGGCTCACACCACTCACAAGTCACCCAGGGTGCAGAATGCAGAAACAAGGAAGGATGATAAAATTATTCCTATACTGTGGTCTATCTTCCCATTTCCTACTCTGCAGCAGTAGCTATACCTGTTTGTTGAACTTTAATTAGATGCTGGGAATTTACATGCATAGGATCATTCAAATTTACAACAACTCAGTAACATCATTCTTACTCAATTTTTAACCCAAAAGATATCTAAAGTCTGAAATATTAATTACCTGCCATGGAGACACATCTTCAGGCCTTTTTGCCTTGACATTTCATACAACTTCTAAAAGCCTCTTAGCTCATATTTCCAAGTGTATGTGTAGGGCTGCAGACTCATCATCTCAATGCCTGGATGATCTAGAGTAAGTTTGCCTGCTTTGACTGTGAGGAGCTTATACAAATAGAGCTGAGTTATTCTCAGTCTGAGCAAAAACAATTCAAGATGCCATCACAGCTCCACAAGGCCAAGTAGGCACTATATCCCCTTTGCCTCCATGTGGACCAGAGTTGTCCTTCACAACATCTACTCCCGACTAGCAAGACAAAGGAGAATGAGCAGTAGAGGACATAAGGATTTGCATCAAAAAACTATAGATGAATGACATGCCTTAAAAATGACACTCACAACTTTCATACACAGCTGTTCAATGCTTAAATATAGGGCCAAACAAATAAATAAGGGCAGTTCAAAAATTAATTCTTATCTCAACATTCTTGTTGGGTATTTAAAGTTAAGTACCAATAGGCAAAAAAAGTAAGAATAGCTATTGAGGCATCCCAGGCTGTAGCATAGTTCCTGAACATTTCCATAAGGAATGTTTAGCTTCCTAAGGGCCGTTTGAATTTTGTAGCAAAAAAATGTTACACCCAGAATTGAAAAGTAGCTGGGGCATCAGAGACAGAACTAATCACCGATATATGTAAGGGGGTAGGACAAGTAAGTCTCATACTCTTGGGAGTGGATGGATAGTATAATTGTCTATGTGTGAGCGTGAGAGGGTATGCATGTGTGTGTGTGTGTGTGAGAGAGAGAGAGAGAGAAAGAGAGAGAGAAAGAGAGAGAGAAAGAGAGAGAGACAGAGAGAGACAGAGAGAAAGAGACAGAGATGAAAGAGGAAGACAAGAACAGAAAGAAGAGAAAGAAAGAGGAAAAAGGGAAAAAAAAGGAGGAGAATGAAAGATAGGGAAAGAAGGAGAAAGAGGAAGGAAAATGAGGAGGCAACTTCACAGACTAATTACCAAGCATCACAAGAATTTATATCTATTGCCAAAGAGAAATACATCATCCAGATAGTGAGGTTAAGTGCAAGAGCCTAGGTTGTAGGGTAATAACAATAAGCTTCTCTTCTGGAGGATTAACAACCTAAGTTTGGAGACCAAAAATTAGAGATAAAGGAGGGCTGCAAAGCCACTTAACATTTTGTGCTTAGCCTTTTAAGGTCAGTGAAGACTCAGGACATAGGAAAACCTGTACTATAACATCATGTAACTCAGTTGTGTCCCAAATTTTCTGATCAAGGAGATTATGGGGCCAAAGAGGAAAGTGATCAATGATGTAGAGCATGCCTAAGGAGAGTACATGGAGAGAAAACATTCTCTCAGGCTTTCACAGAGAGCACATTGGTCAAGTAATGGCCGTGACTCATCCACATTGCTGACACTGACAAAGGATCTGCAAACTGTGGTACAGGGTTTCAGGATAAGTCCTGAGGGGACTTGCCTGGCCTTATCAGACACAAAAGTTACATTTCTAGTTATATAGGTTTTGCTTTATCTTGGTCTTAATCATCCAGCAGAAAAGTATTAAAACAAAGTATAAAAAGTAAAACCATATTAATATGATGAGCTGTAAAATGCTCAAGTCAACAATTTCTGACATTGCCAGTCTTACAGAAAGCCCACTACTATTATGGACTACTGGTCTATATTGGAATATTTTATTGAATTCACACACCTCTAATATTTAAATGACAAAACTAAACAAAAAAGGAGATACAAATGAATGACCATTTTGTATCTGTATATTCAAAATAGGTAGGATAGATATACAGCTACATTGTCTTAGTTCAATGAATAGAAAGATTTGTTCTAATAGTGTTGGTAAACAGAATATCATGTCTGCATCTTGTACAATGAATAACCACTAAGACAACAATATGTAATGTATTAATTACTGAAACTGTCCTACTAATTGGATTTGAAACTGTCTCATTGCTATTTGTTTCTTATTAAAATTATGGAAAAAAAGGGAAATACATCATCATAACTCAGAAATTTTATGACATTGTTTTCATTTCAAACCCTCTTTAAGCAAAGTGGTGTAATAAATGAAAAGATCTGTGTCACTTCAGATAGCTACATCTTGATGCCAAAACAGTTTGCAACTTTAGGCATACTTGAAAAGTGGAACAATCCCGAACTTAGCATTTAGGTTCTATATCTCGTTCTTCTGGCCAAGGAATGAGAATATGACAAAAGGTGGATAATCAGTGTGTTTCATTAATGGGACAATAAGGAATGTTCAGCTTCTTTATCTCCTCTGAAGAATGGATAAAAAAGATGTGATATTTTTATACAATAGGATATTACTCAGTTATAATGAAAGATAAACTCAAGGCTTTTTATCAGTAAATGGATGCAACTAGAGACCATACTCATAAGTGAAATAAATCAGACCCACCTGTGTAAACATCATATTGTCTCCTTTTTTATTTTATTTTATTGAAAAACAAATATCAGTGAGACAGTTTCAAGGATGATTAATAGGACATTTTCAAAAATTAATACATTGTACACTGTTATCTTCTTAGTGGTTATCCATAGTACAAGAAGCAGACAGGATATCCTGTCCAAAACTATTACTACCAATCTTTTTTCTCATTGAATTAAGTGAAAGTAGCTGCATATCTATCCTAACTATTCTGTATATACAAATACAAAATAGTCCTTCCTTTGTATCCCCTTTTTTTGTTTAGTCCTGTCAGAGATGGGAATTCTGTTGGCATCTAAATACTATAAATGCTTAAATTCAGCTAAACAATCCAACACAGTCGAGCAATCCACAGAAACTGAAAGAGTAAATATCACTAGTGTAAGAAACTGAAATAGTAAATAAAATCTGAAAGGTGCAATAGATATTGTGCAAGAGAAAGAAACTGTTAGGGAAAAGAGAAAAGAAGGAAGGAAAGGAAAAACTGTATATATGATAGCTAAGATAATGGCACTAATAAATTCTATTGGTTTATTGAAAGGAATATTAATGTTTTTTATTTGACCAATTTTACATGCTTAAATCTAGTAATCTGAGTAATTACTTTGAAGATAACAATATGCAATATAATAATCATTATTGATTTCCTAACATCTTGTTTTGAAATTCTATATCATTTTTAATGTTTTTTCTTTTTAAATTGTTTAAATTCTTTTTATTTTTTAAAGAGAGTACAAATTAGAATTGAAACACAAAAAGTTACAAGTGATACAGATTTTCCCTTAACAAGTAAAATGAATTTCACAGTATTTGTTGTAATACAGTGTTGTCTTCCAACCAGATATACATAGTACCAGATGTATGTGTGTAAAATTGGAAGAAGAAGGAAATGTATAGGAAATTAAGAAGGCAAAAAGGAGAAACAATTGAATAAAGGAGACAAAGTAGAGTATTAACTGCTTCTTTCTATAGGTCAACAGAAATGCACAGTACAGTTGTCCAAACCATCCGCTTACATACATAGATAATCAGCTTTAAAAACAAAGCTATAGTAGTTCTATTTCAAGACTTCTTGACCTTGGTCTATGCCATCTCCACCATCTCTCATTTTTTCCTCCCTTTTCCAGTTTTTTTTTTTTTTAGCAATTTCCCCTCTTATATTTCATTTCTTTTCTCTTCTACCCATTGCTCTTTTCAGATTTTATTTCCTTTCTGTTATGTACACAGCACAAAGCAAACCAGCGACCTGCCAATTCCCATTTAGTTTTATGACTATAGATGCTTAACACACCAACCCAGTCTACTTTGAGAACTCTCAAAATGGAAAGACCAAATGACAAACTGGGAGAATGTGTGATTTGAGACGTTTTAAACTCCAATTTGTTTTTCTCATAGCTAAGGATAAAGATATAAAAAATAATGAGGACACATCTTAAAGAAATCCCTAAAAGTAGCCCTGTATTTATAGGTAATTTATATCTAAGAAGTGGCTCTTTAAAAGGATAATAAGATTAGGCAGCATTAAACAACATATTAGTGGAAGGAAGGCACTATTTCACTTAAAGACTTAGAAATTAAGTAAATCTGGGCCTTTGTTTGCTCTTTATGGCCTACTTTTATTGTTTGCATTTTCAGCCATATTTCACAATTTAATAACTATTCTGGCTTTGTTAATGGTGTATGCATATCAGCAGCAACATTCTTGTTCTAGTTGAGACCTGATGCAGCTATCTCTCTGTCTTTTTCCTTAAATGTAAGACTTTCAGTTTTGATTCATCATCCCAGGATAAGAGCTGAGGAGCTTTTAGCTCAAAAGCAGTCATTTAGTGCTTCTGGAGGAAGTCTCAGTGCTGCTTCTCCACTCGCCGGGAGTCACTTTAACGACACAAGCGAGCACATAATGCACTTTATCCTGATGTGTCATTACTTTAGACACTAACTCGTTGTCGTATCCACCATCAATATCTGATTAAATTCATCATTATGTCCTTGACATTATTTTAATGGCACTGGCAACTGCTTGGTAGGAAGGAATAAATCATGAGCTAGCAATGCAGGACCTAAATTTTCTTTTTATGAGACTTCCTGACTCAATTCACTACCCACTTTCTCTTTAGTTATAAAAATAAGTAAGTAACCAGCTACTCCTCAGCATTAAGATGGAAGCTTTTTATAGTCCTTTCTGTACACTGGCTTTAATGTAGAAAATTTAACTATGGAGCCAAACCCTTGACCATCAAAGACAAGATGTATTTGATCAACCATGGGAGCTGAGGACCTGGCCGCACTGTTTTCAACTGTTACGGCTTGTGCCCAGTACCTGCAGAAAGTGTGTTTTCATCATTTTCTACCTAGGTAAAAAGTGTATCTAAATGCTTTCTTCAATTTTATTTCTGGTTCCAAGAATTGAACTCAGAACCTTGTGCTTGCCAGGCAGGTGCTTGCACCACTGAGCTATCTCCCCAGCCCCTTCCATTCCTGTGAGATGAGAGCAGCCTTACTAATTTGAGCTAGCAAGCAGTCTGGATTTCTATATTTATGAGCTTGAATAAATCAAACATCTTATCCAGAAAAGCTTCCTGCCCTTTCATTCTCCTTTTTTTCCCTCTCGAGCAACATATGAGCCTTTACATTTTTCAGGTTATACTGATCCAAACTTTTTTTTTTTTTTTTTACATCCATGCTGTAGTTAGTTTTCTTAGGCTATGAACACTGTAGCTTAGCTTTATGAAAGACAGATAATTTTGAATTTGGGGAAAAACAAGTAGGATTATGGTCCTGTTAGGTAATATTTTGGCCAAGGAGCTACCACTACCCAAACTATCTTTGACAGCACACACTCTTTCATAAGAGAACCTGCAGGAGTGGAATTGAATCATGGGAAAGCAATTTTTTTTTTCCTGCAAGTCAGGTCCATGTGTTCTCAAACTTAAGCATGCATCAGAATCTGCTGGGAACCTAACTAAAACAGTTACTACTCCAATGTACCAGGGTCCAGCATTTCTTGCATAATAGCCCTGGAGAGGGGTCTGAAAACTGGCATTACTCCCATGTCCCCAGCTGACATTGCTGCTTCAGCTCTGAGGAATCCCTCTTTGTGACCCCTGAGTTAGAGTTTCATTGCCTCAGAGGAAGCTAAAAACAAGAAGTATGACTTGCCAGGAGACCCCCAAGCTCTCACCCTGGATACTGATCTTACCCTACCTACCCTTATGGAACCAGACAGGGCCTCTCAGTGCCCAGCTCAGAGATGGGTTCAGCTCATCATCCTGTCATCTAACAGTGTCAGATAAGACACAGTCTCCAGGACAGCCTGTGGGGTACACAGAGCTCACTGCAGGGTTCAAGAGGTAGATCAGGAGACAGTGATGATCTTTCACCCATCTTCAGAGACTAGCTTTCAGAAGCTTCCTTCTTTGGACAAGCTCCTAAGTCAGCCAAAGGGAGTTGACCAAGAGCCGCAAGAAAGGGAGAAGAAAAGGACTCAGAATGACTTCCTGTCAGAAGGGAAAATGGGATTCCTACTTCTTCATGAACTAGTGAGCCTCCTCTGATAAAGCACAGCCTGTCATTACACACCTCATCTGATCAATCCTCTTCACACCTTGCAACTTCTATGTAGATAGAAGAGGCCCACCGGAAAGTAGAAGTCTCCTTTTCTACATGCATTTGTGGACACTATCATTGCATGTGATCTTATGCTGCGCAGCAGTGCATCCTGTCCCCTTCCCTCTCCATAATTCATGTCATATGGTCATTGTCTCAGGTACCGTCATGACCACCTTTAAAGGAGGCACCTACACTGGTCCTATCTGCCTTTGCTTATTATTGTTGCTACATTTTATTGAGGAAAGCTTCAAACAGACTTGTGAGATTTAATTTTTTTAAAAATATTCCTCACCTAAATACAATGTTTTCCCCCACCTTTTCTGCAGTTTCTGCTTTGTCGGGCTCTGAGGGAGAGGTATGGTTGGACACTCTTCAGGAAATTTAATCTCACAGTGCTATTCATGGTCTCACACAGGATTTCCTCTGGGGGCTCCTGCATACAAAAGCTATGCTTGCTTGACTAGATGTGTCATTTGGCCACAGGAACAGTAGGACTCATCTGATCATTGCCCTGACTGAAGCTCCAGGACGGTTAGACTAAATTTGTAATCGACTTCTAACTGTTATGCAAAAACTCTGGTATCCATTTCAGAGCACTATTGTAGCCTTTATCATCACAATCTCTTCCTCCTCCTCCTCCCCCTCCTCCTCCTCCTCCTCCTCTTCCTCCTCTTCCTTCTTCTTTTTGAGACAGGGTCTCACTACATAGTTTGGGCTGGCCAACCTTTATCTTCTTCCATCTGTATTTTTAAAATTATGTTTTATTTTAAATGTTTCTATAAACTCAAATTATTGTAAATGAGTTGAGGTAAAAACAAATAATATTTTCATAGAAAATTATTAGCCTAGTCTCCTGTTCTTCAATAGATCATACCATGGAATCTGTGTGCTATTCAGGAAAGTGTCTGATCTCACAAAAATAAAAGTGATGCCCAGACATACAGGGACAAATGAACCCCATCAACATTAATGTTCACCCTGGGAATGACTTCCCATGGCCTGGTTCAGAAGTCTTTTAATGTTTGGTATGGTTGAAAGCTTCCATTCCCCTTGTTTGGAGCTCACTTACTTCACTGACCTCTAGTAAACAAAATGACCACTTACGTGTGCTTCTTTCTAACCTCCAAAAGGCATGGATCTGTCCAGCTGATTATGATTTGTTAGTGTAAATATTATCAAAGCAAATCATGTGGACAAGATCACTTATAACATGAAGAGGTCCTACAGACCCCTATCGCCCATTAGAAAAATGACATTAGGTTGAATAAGCAGTCACAGGACCAAAATGCCCACAAATATCTGAGGAAGTTCAGGGCAGCCACATTTGAAACAGATGATGTCACAATAAAATGGTATCCTTTGCTCACCGGGTTGGCAATGTTGACGGAAACCTAGAAAAGGATCGGGAAATGAACACACTCAATTACTGTATCTGGGATTAAATTGTCCCAGACTGGAAGGTATTGCTGCAAATTAAAATGTAGAGAATGTACCAGTCATTTTTCTTTTCAGGGTTTATCTTACACAAATAGGTGCATATGCGCACAGAGGCACATTTATGGGTGTCACAGTCCTCTTACTCATAACATTGAAAAGGATAATTTATGCATGGGGGGAAATGAATTAAAACTGTGATGTGTGCATTTGATGGGGGTACTATGCAGGAGCTTCACCAATGCTGATAGCAGTGAAAGCAAGATGCAGAGCTATGCCCGTAGCGAGTCATACTCAGTGAGTACCTACGCAGGAGACACGCTTCTGTATGCATACACAGGAACGTGAATGTATAGAGAGAGGACCGTTTCATAGCTGCCTGGGTAACTGAATCTGTTGGCGAGTCTGACAGTTAAGGTACTTATTTTCAAAATCCTATTTACTTCTAAGCTTTGAAGATCTACATATTTACACCCTTATTCTCTATGATTATGCAGGAGAAAAATAATGAGAAAGATAAAGACAGAACCCAACAGCTTCACAGAGAAATGCAATGTGGGTAGTGATACTATAGCTAATTTTTATGTCTTTATAAATTTTTATTGTACTAGTACATGTGAGTAGTATGTAATGTTTACACTCCATGAGGGAAGTTGGTATATATGCATAATGTGTCCCAGTTCCTTTGTTCATCTCTATTCCCTCCCTCCCTTCTCTTTCCCCCTCCCTCCATCTCTTGATCCCTACTTACTTTGAGAACCATTTAACTCATCACATCCTATTATCCATCTGTTATTTTGCTCATTACTTTTGCTATTAGTTTTTTTTTTCCTTAAAAATTGTTCTATTTCGGGCAGGTGAGATAGCTCAGTGGACTAAAGCACCTGCTTAGGCAAGCTTAGGCAAGTGCAGGGACTGCAGTTCAATCTTGGCACCACAGGCTGTGCCAGCCCTGCCCCCAGGATGGGCTAGCCAGCCACAAGAAAAAAAATGTTCTATTTCAATTTAACTTGAATTTTTAAAAATAATTTTATTGATACATTTTAGATATACACATTATTCACATTCTTTGTAGTGAATTTGCACCTGAGCATGATATGGCTTGCTTTTTGTTTATTCCACAATCCCCTTACCCCTTTCAGCCCTCTCTCCTTCCTTATTTACAAGAGATTTGTTTCTATTTTTCCTTCTATTTTCTTTTTTACTTTTCCTTTCCTTCCTCCTCCTTCAAGCTCTTTCCATTCAGACATCTTCCTATTTCACAATATTTATTATACATTTTGTTCCTATTTATACATTTGTATTCTCACAACAGAGACATCATGTGATATGTGGAATGTGTGTCTGATTTATTTCACTTAATAGTATGGTCTCAAGATACATCCATTTATGCAGAAATGTCTCAAGTTTATCCTTCTTTATGGCAGAGTAGTTCTCCCTCATATAAAAAAGCTCCACATCTTCTTTATTCATTAATTGGTTGCTGGGCATTAGGGTTTTTTCCAAGGTTTAGCTACAGCAAACTGCTGATATAAATGTGGCAGTGCAAATATCACTGTGGTGTGATGCTTTTAATTAATTTGGGAAGATAATAACAATAATATCTGGGTCAAATAGAACTTATAGTTTTACTTTTTTGAAGAATCTCCACAATGATGTCCACAGTAGTTGCACCAGTTTGCACTTCACCCAACAGTGCAGAAGGGTTTCTTTTTACCCAAAGCCCCTCCAGCATTGTTATTGGTTGCTATCTTGATGATAGGTATTCTTGCTGGAGTGATGTGGAACATTAGTTTTGTTTTAATTTCTCTCCAATGACCAATGATGTTGAACATCATTTTCATATATTTGTCATTTGTACTTTATTATCTGAGAAATGTGTGTTCATCTCAGATGCTTATTTTGGGATGGATCTTCTGTCTATTCTATCTTCTAGCAGATTTAGTTTCTGTTTTATTATTTAGATATGTGATCCATTTTGATTTTTTTAGTGTATGGTGAGGGATATAGGTACTGTCTTCATCTTCAGTGTATGGAAAGCCAGTTTTTTTTTCCAGCAGCATTTAGTAAGAATCTATCTTTCTTCCAGTGATGGCAATTGACTCCTTTTTCAAAGATAAGGTAGCTGAATGTGTTTGGAGTTGTTTCTGTATCTTATAACCTGTTCATTGATCCTCAGGTCTGTTCTTTTGTCAGAATTATACTTCTTTATCACTGTGTCTTTGTAGTGTAGCACATTAAGTCAGGGACTGTGATGGCCACTATCTTGCCCTTGCTGCTTAGAATTTCTTTTGCTGTTCTAGGTCTCTTCTGGTTCCAAATGAACTTTACAATCATTATCGCTAATTCTCTGAGGTATGATATTGTTATTTTCATCAGGATTGCAATAAAGCTGTATAACCATTTTATAAGCATGATCATTTTCATTATATTTGTTCTTCCTACCCAAGAATGAGGAATATCATTCCATTTTCTGTTATCTTCTCTGATGGATGCTATAGTTTTCAATATAAAGGTCTTTTACTTCCTTTGTTAGAATGACTTTTGTGTTCCATACTCTTGGATGTTAATGTGAAAGTTGTTTCCCTAATTTCATAGTGAGTTTGTTATTTGTATACAGGAATGCTATTGATTTCTAAGTGTTTTTATAATCCATTTAGGCAACTGAATTTGGTTATGAAATTTAGAAGTCTTTTAGTGGAGTTTTGGGTGGCTTCTGTGTAAAGAATCTTGTCATCTCCAAATGATGATAATTTAATTTATTATTTCCCCCTCCTCATTCCTTTTATTTCTTTCTCTTATTTAATTGCTCTGGTTGATGTTTCTAGAATTATATTTGATGAAAGTGGTGACAGTGAACATCCCAGTCTTGTTCATGATCTTAGAATGAAAATGTTCATGATCTTAGAATGAAAACTTTCAGTTTTTTAACCACTTAATGTGAGGTTGACTGTTTCTTTGTCATAGATGGCTTTTACTAGACTGATAATCAAGATCATGTATTCTAATTTTCTTAGGGATTTTTGTCATAAATGGGCATTGGACTTTGTAAAATGGTTTTCCTGTTCCTATTGAGATGGTCATGTTGTTTTTGTCCTTGTTGTTTCTGTTAACATGGTGCATTGATTTTATTGAGTTGAATATATTGAGCTCTCCTATATACTGGGATGAATCTATTGAATCTTAATTGGTCATGAATCTTACTTGAAATAATCTTCTTGATGATTTGTTGCAATTTATAGATCAATATCTTATCGAGTATTTTTGTATCTATGTTCATTATGCATATTTGTGTCTAGTTCTCCTTTTTGGGTTGTATTTGTCTTTGGTTTTGGTGTCAGGCATAATGCTTGCTTCCATGAATGAGCTATAGGGTATTGTTCCCCTTTCAATTTCATTAAACAATTTGTAGAATAGTGGCATTAGATCTAATCAAAATTTTTCCCATAATTTTATTGATAAACAAATAGTAATGAGACAGTTTCAAATCAAATTTGTAGGACAGTTTCAATAATTCACACATTGCATACATTCTTCCTAGTGGTTAATTGCTGTACAAGATGCGGACATGATATCCTATTTACAAAAACCATTACAACAAATCACTCTATTCATTAAGAGAATGTAACTATATATCTATCCTAACCGCTTTGAATACACAGATACAAAATGGACATTCATCTGTATACTTTTTTTTGTTAAGTTCCATTATTTGAATATTATAGGTGTGTAAGCTCAGCAAAATATTCTAAAACAGTCCAGTAGCCCATAATAGTATTGGCTTTTCTGCTTCACTGGCAATGTCAGAAATTTTTGACCTGAGTCCCCTAGAGATCAACATAACAGCATGGCTTTACTTCCTATATTTCATTTTTATACTTTTCTGCTGGATGGTTAAGTCCAAGATAAAGCAGGACCTATGCAACAAGAGTTGTAGCTTTTGGATCTGATAAGGTCAGTGAAATCCCCTCAGGATTTATCCTGAGATCCTGTACCTCAGATAGTAGAAACTTTGTCAGTGTCAGTCATGTGGATGAGTCACGGCCATTGCTTGGCTAATGTGCTCTCTGTGAAAGCCTGAAAGAAGATTTTCTCTCCATGTGACTCTCCTTAGGCACACTCTACATCATCAATTACTTTCCTCTTTGGCCCCATAATCTCCTTGATCAGATAATTTGGGACACTACTCAGTTACATAACATTACAGTACAAGTTCTCATATGTCCTGAGTCTTAATTGACCTAAGAAGGCTAGGGCCAAAATGTTGGCTTTCTTTGCAGACCTCCTTTTTCTCTAATTTTGGTCTGTAAACTTAGGTTCTTAAGCATCCAGGAGACAAGCTTATTGTTATTACCATACAAGTTAGGCTGTTAAGCTTAACATCACTAACTGTCTGTATATCAAACATCTTAGGCATAATATGGAACAGGTATTTTCATCAAGTATTGATATGATGAACTTTAAGTCCCTACAGAATATGATAAAAAACATTTTAAAGATTAGAATATATTTTAAAAATAGGGATAAAGAATTATATACTTCTTATGTTTACACATAAGTCCAAAAATCTCACCATATACAACCTTGAAGCAGGATAGTCCCACAATATTTCCTTTTCCTGTCTCTTGCTTTCATTCAACACCCCCTTTTTTTTGAACAACCATCTACTCGAGAGACATCATAGGGGCAACTGGCATGTCAAGACAAGCAGCCCACATTTAGAAGACCACAAGGACGGGCACTCCAAGCATGAAACTACTATTACAAATTACCATCTGAAGTGCAGTAGCTTAGTTCACAGGTATTAGTATATAGTTAGTCAGGGTGAGAATCTTTCTAATTAACTACTGGATTCTAAAATTTTCTGAAGATTCTCAGGATCATTGCCTTGTCCATCTTCTACATATAACTTTATGGCTTGACTTATTCATGTTTCCTAGCTCTTCCCCTTTCCCTCTCTTGGTTAGTTAGTCCTTGAGATCCTGCTTTCCTTTTACTTGTATTACACCTTTCTATTTGTATTTCTTCTTTGAAGTTCTTATACTAGGGAAACTATATGATATTTACACATGTGTGTCTGGTTTATTTCACTTATGAGTATATGTTCAAGTGGCATCCACTTCAATATAAAGGCTTGCAGTTTATCATTCTTAATAGCTGAATAATACTCCATTGCGTAAAAATACCACATCTTTTCAAACATTCCTCAGGTGATGGGCATCTTGGTTGTTTCCAAGATTTGGCTATCATAAATTGTGCTGCTATAAACATAGGCACACATATATCACTATGATATGATGATTTCAGATCCTCTGGGAAAATTCCCAGTAGAGGAATAGCTGGTTTAAAGGGTATTTCCAGACCAACTTTTCTGAGTCTCCATACTGATTTCCATAATGGTTGCACCAGTCTACATTCCCACCAGCAGTGGAGAAGGGTTCCTTTTTCCCCACACCCTCTCCAACATTTGTTGTTGGGTGATTTCTTTATGATAGCCATTCTTTCTGGGGTGAGAAGATATCTCAATGTTGTTTTATTTTGCATTTCGTGGATGGCTAGTGATGTGGAGCATTTTTTTAAAGTATTTATTCGCTTCTTTAATTTCTTCCTCTGAGAAGCATGTGTTCATCTCGGATGCCTATTGCTGGACTGGGTCTTTAAATTTTGGGGCCCTAGTGTTTTTTAGTTCTTTATAAATTTGAGAGAGCAGATCTTTGTCTGAGTACTTAATTGTCATGATTTTTTCCAAATTTGTGGGTTGCCTTTTCACTTTGTTGGTAATTTCTTTTGACGTGAAAAAACTTCTCAGTAAGAACAGGTGCCAGTTGTTAATTCTTTCAACTGTTTCCCTTGCAATTTGATTTCTGTTCATGAATGCTTTGCCTACCCCTATGTCTTCAAGTGTTCCTCCCACTTTCTCTTCCAGGAGATTTATTTCCTCTGCTTTAATGTTTAAATCTTTAATCCATTTTGACTTTAGTTTAGTGCATGGTGATAGACCTGGGTCAAGTTTTAGTTTTTGGCATGAGGAGAGCCAATTTTTCCAGCACCATTTATTAAAGAGGCTATCTTTCTTCCAGTGAGTATGTTTGGCCCCTTTGTCAAACGTACGGTGGCTGAGTGTGTTCATAAGGTCTTCAGTGTCTTCTAATCTATTCCATTGATCCTCAGGTCTATTTTGTTGCCAGTACCATGCTGATTTTATCACAGTAGCTTGCAGTATAATTTCAAGTCAGGAATTGTAATGCCTCCTGCCTTCTCTTTATTGTCCAGAATTGCCTTTGTTATTCTAGGTATTTTCTGGTTCCAGATAAATTTTAGGAATGATTTCTCTAGGTCTGTGAGTTATGTCGGTAGTCTGATAGGGATTGCATTAAATCTGTACAGCAATTTTGGGAGTCTGGCCATCTTCACAATGTTAATCCTCCCTATCTAGGAGCATGGAATATCTTTTCATTTTCTGAAATCCTCTAGGATCTCTTTTTTGATAGTACTGTAATTTTCCTTGAAAAGATCTTTGACTTCTTTAGTTAGGTTAATTCCAAGGTATTTCATTTTCCTCAGTGCTATTGTAAAAGGTATTGTTTCTATAATTTCCCCCTCAGTGTGTTTGTTGTCTGTGTAGAGGAATGCTATTGACTTTTGGGTATAGATTTTATTACCTATTATGCTACTGAATTTCTGTATCAATTCTAGTATCTTCTTGGTGGAGTTTTTTGGGTCTTCTAAGTAAAGTATCATGTCACCTGCAAATAAAGATAATTTAACTTCTTCTTTGCCTATTCTATTCCTTTTGTCTAATGGCTGTAGCTCATGATTCCAGAACTATATTGAATAGGAGTGGTGATAGAGGACATCCTTGTCTTGTATTAGATCTAAGAGTAAAAGATTTCAGTTTTTCCCCACTTAGGATTATGTTAACTGTTGGGTTTTCCTAAATGGCTTTTATCAAGTTGGAGTAGAGGCCATGTATTCCAGTTTTCTGTAGAATTTTGAACATGGATGAGTGCTGGACCTGGTCAAAATCCTTTTCTGTATCAATGGAAATGATCATGTGGTTTTTAGTTTTCTCTCTATTGATATAGTGTATTACATTTATAAATTTTCGAGTATTGAATCATCCTTGCATCTCTTGGATGAATCCTACCTGGTCATGGTGTATGATCTACTTGATGATTTGCTGTATGCTAGGATTTTATTGAAGATTTTAGCATCTATGTTCATGAGGGAGATCGGCCTGTAGTTCTCTTTCTTAGTTGCATCTTTCCCTGGTTTTAGTATCAGCATAATACTTGCCTCCAGGAATGATTTTGGGAGGATTGCTTCCTTTTCAATTTCATGAAAGAGTTTGAGGAGTGTAGGGACTACATCTTCTGTAAATGTCTTGTAGAATTCAATTGTGAATCCATCTCAACCTGGACTTTTCTTTGTCAGTGAGTTTTTAATTACATCTCGTATTTCATTGGTGTTATTGGGCGATTGAGAGTGGTTATATGTTCTCGATTCAGTTGTGGTAATTTGTGCCTTTCTACGAATCTGTCCATTGCTTCTGTGTCTTCTATTCTGTGAGAGTAAAGATTCTCAAAGTAGCTATTGATAATCTTCTGAATTTCCACTG
>NW_004524687.1:7203328-7204999 GCF_000260255.1 Octodon degus
GAATTTCTTGTTTAATTTCTTCTGTGCCCCATTGGTTGCTGAGTAGGGTGTCACTTAATTTCCATGTATTTAAGGTTTTTTTTTTTGGGGGGGGTTTCTTTTATCATTTATTTCCTGTTTCATTGCACTGTGATCAGATAATGCTCATGTGATAATTTCTCTTTTCTTACATATACTTAAGCATGACCTATGTATGATTATGTGGTCTATTTTAGAAAATGACCCATGTGCAGCTGAAAAAAATGTGTATTCAGCTGTGTTTGGGTGGAACACTCTGTATATGTCCTCCAATTCCATTTGTTTCAAGCTCTGATTCAGTTCTGTTATTCTTTGCTGCATTTTTGTCTTGCTGACTTATCCTTCTGGATAAGGGGGCGTTAAGGTCTCCTGTTAAAAGTGTGGTATTGGATATTAGATTTTTCATGTCCATTAAGATTTGTTTTATATATTTGGTGCTCCCGTGTTTGGTGCATAAATATTTATGAGTGTTACCTCTTTGTGTTTTATTTTTGCTTTAACCAGTATATAGTGGCCTTCTTTACTTCACTTGATCATTGTTGGTTTGAAGTTGAGACTGTCAGAGAATAGGATTGCTACCCCTGCTTTTTTTCTGAGGTGCCGTGGTGTGTAGCATTGTTTTCTATCCTTTGACTTTCAGCCTATGTATGTCTTTTTCTTTTTTTTTTTTTCATAACCGGGGATTGGACTCAGTCCCGTGCACTTGCCAGAGAAGCGCTTATTCCACTGAGCCATCTCCCCGGCCCCAGCCTATGTATGTCTTTATGAGTTAAATGTGTTTCTTGTATACAACATATTGTTGGATTTTCTTTCCTAATCCACTGTGCCAGTCTATTTCTCTTAATTGGTGAATTGAGTCCATTTACATTTTTCTTAGAATTGAGATGTATTGACTAACGATTGACATGTTATTTACCTGTTGTCATTTACTCCTTTTTTCCTCTGTGTTTAATTGCTTGCCCTATTCAGTTGGTTGTTTCTGATCTCATTCGTGGAGTTCTGATTGTTTTGGTCCCTCTCTAGAACATCTTTCAGTAGCCTGTGTAAGGATGTCTGTCTCATCGCGAAATTCTTTTGCTGTTCTTTGTCATGGAAGTATTTCACTTCTCCATCAAACTTGAAAGAGAGTTTTGCAGGGCATACTAGTCTGGGCTGGAATTTGTTTTCATAGAAGACTTGAAGTACTGTGTTCAATGCTCTTCTTGCCTTCATGGTTTGTGAAGAGAAGTGGGCGGTAATTCTGATGGGTTTTCCTTCGAATGTGATCTGCTTCTTTTCTCTAGCTGCTTTCAGTAGATTATTCTTGTGCTGAATTTCTGGGATCTTGACGATTATATGTCTCAGTGTGTTTTTCATTGTGTTGAGCTTACTTGCTGTTCTGTTTGCTTTGGTTACTTGAATGTCAGATTGTTTCCTAATATTTGGGAAGTCTTCTGCTATTACTTCTGCCTATATTTTTTTAATGTCATTTGTATTGACTCCTTTCACGTTGATGCCTATTAGTCTCACATTGTTCATCTTTGCATTGTCTTGCAGGTGATGGATTATTGTTTAACTGCATCCACGTTGTTTTTAAGAGATCCTTACCTTTTCACTAGCTACACCAGCATCTTCAAGATCTGAAACTGTCTTCACTTTCACTTAAACTGTTTT
>NW_004524687.1:7206059-7207336 GCF_000260255.1 Octodon degus
GTGGCGGGCAGAGTGGTGGAGGTTCTACAGAGTTTTAGGGGCTGTTCCAAGGGGGTGGAAAATGGTCTCACCCACGCTACACTGGGCTGCGACCAGTAGTAAGTCCTGCCGGCACAGGGTAGCCGGAACCTCTCCCACATACTCACTGGGCCTGGGCTAAGACTGGGTCTTTATCAAAATTTTTCTGTTGAATTGAACCCTGAATCTGTCAGGACATTGTCTTTTGTGTACTGATAGTTTTTTAACTACATCTTCAATTATATTGTGTTATTAGGTTATTCATAATCTTTGTATATTCTTGATTTATCTTTGATAATATGTATTTATGAATCTCTCCATTTCTTCTAAGATTTCCCTCTTATTAGAACACAGGTTCTTGAAGTAGGTATCAATAATTTTCTGAATTTCTGCAGGATCTGTTGTGATTTCATCCTTTGCATTCTTCAATGCATGAATTTGAGTCTTTCCTTTCCTTCTCTGGTAAAGTTGTATAAGGGTTTGTCGATTTTATTTAATCTTTCAAAGAATGTTTCATTGATTCCTTATAATGTTTTCTTTTTTCTAGTATCAATTACATTAATTTTTGCTCTAATCTCTATAATTTTCTCTCTTATTTGTGCTTTGGACTTGATGTGCTCTTCTTTTTCTAGATGCTTGAGTTTCAACATTGTGCTATTTAGTTGAGCTCATTCTTTTTTTCTGATGTGCAATTTGTCATTATAAATTTCCTTTGGAGACTGATTTTATTGCATTCCATAAGTTGCAGTGTGTTGTATTCACAGTTTTTATAAAATTTCTTCTATGATTCATTGGTTGTTCTGAAGGATGACATTTAGTTTCCCTGTGTTTCTAAATCTTTTGTGGTTTCTTTTGCCATTAACTTCCAATTTCACTGCACTATGGTCAGATAACGCACATGGGAGAATTTCATTTCCTTTTGCATTTACTTAAGTATGTTCTGTGAGTCAGCATGTTATCTCTCTTCGGGATTATCCTATATGCAGCTGTGAAGAATATAGTCTGCTGTTGTGAGGTACAACATTCTGTAGACATCTACTAAGTCCATTTGTTCAAAATTTTTGTTCAGTTCTGATATTTCTTTGTTTCTTTTTTGTCTAGTTGATCTATGTGTGAAGGTGTGGAATTGAGTTCCCCCATTACAGTTGTATTAGTGCTTATTTTATTTTTCCTTTCCATTACTTTTTTATGTAGTTGGGTACACTGTCATTAGGGATATATATATATCTATCTATATATCTATATATCTATATATCAGA
>NW_004524687.1:7208781-7213736 GCF_000260255.1 Octodon degus
CATATACAACCTTGTAGCAGCACAGTTCCCCAAAACTCCTTTTCCTGTCTTCAGCCTTCATTCACACCCCCTTCTTTTTGAACAATCATCTACCCGAGAGACAGCACAGCAGCAACTGGCATGTCATGACAAGCAGCCTGTATTCAGAAGACCAGAATGACAGGCACTCCAAGATGGAACTACTATTACAGATTACCTTCTTCAGTGCAGTTGCTTAGTTCACAGGTGTCTGCATATATAGTTAGTCAAGGCGAGAATGACTCCAATTAACTGTTAGATTCAAAAATCTTCTGAAGAGTCTCAGGATCTCTGCCTTACCCATCTTCTACATATAACTGTATGGCTCACCACAGTCATATTTCCTAACTCATCTCCTTGCTCTCTTTTCATTGTCTCGTCCTGAAATTCTTGCCCTCGTTTTAGTTGTATTATACATTTCTATTTGTATTTTTTCTTTTGAGTACTTATACTAGCAAAACTATATGATATTTACACATGTGTGTCTGGTTTATTTCACTTATGAGTATATCTTCAAGTGGCATCCACTTCAATATAAAGTTTCAAGTTTATCATTTTTTATAGGTAATACTCCATTGTATAAAATACCACATCTTTTTTATTCATTCCTCAGGTGATGGGCATCTTGGTTGTTTCCAAGATTTGGCTATCACAAATTGTGTTTCTATAAACATAGGCACACATATATCCCTATGATATGATGTTTTCAGATCCTTTGGGAAGATTCCCAGTAGAGGAATAGCTGGATTAAATGGGATTTGCAGCCCTAGTTTTCTAAGGAGTCTCCACACTGATTTCAATAATGGTTGCACCAGTCTACATTCCAACCATCAGTGGAGAAGGGTTCCTTTTTCCCCACAGCCTCTCCAACATTTGTTGTTGGGTGATTTCTTTATGATAGCCATTCTTTCTGGGATGAGATGAAATTGCAATGTTGTCTTAATTTGCATTTCATGGAAGGCTTGTAATATGGAGCATTTTTTCATATATTTATTCACTTCTTTAATTTCATCCTCTGAGAAGTGAGTGTCCATCTCAGATGCCCATTTCTGGACTGGGTCTTTAAATTTTGGGGCCCTAGTGTTCTTTAGTTTTTTTATAAATTCTAGAGAGCAGACCTTTGTCTGGGTACTTATTTGGTATGAATTTTTCCAAATTTGTGTGTTTTCTTTTTATTTGTTGGTAATTTCTCTTGACGTGCAAAAACTTCTAAATTAGAGTGGGTCCCACTTGTTAATTCTTTTAAGTATTTCCTCTGTGATTTGATTTTTGTTCATGAACTCGTTGCCTACTCCAATGTCTTCAAGTGTTCCTCCTACTTTCTCTTCCAGGAGATTTATTGTTCCTCTTTTAATGTTTAGATCTTTAATCCATTGGACTTTAGTTTAGTGCATGGTGATAGGCCTGGGTCAAGTGTTCGTTTTCGGCAGGTAGAGAGCCAGTTTTTCCAGGATCATTTGTTCAAGAGGCTATCTTTCTTTCAGTGAGTATGTATGGCCCCTTTGTCAAAGATAAGGTGGATGAGTGTGCTCAAAAGGGCTTCAGCATCGTCTAATCTATTCCATTGATCCTCAGATCTATTTTGTTGCCAGTACCATGCTGATTTTATCACAGTAGCCTTGTAGTATAATTTCAACTCAGGAATGGTAATGCCACCTGCCTTGTCTTTATTGCCCAGAATTGCCTTTGCTATTCTAAGTCTTTCTATTTCCAAATAAATTTTAGAAATGAATTCTCTACCTCTGTGAGGTATGTTGATGGTAGTTTGTTAGGGATTGCATTAAATCTGTGCAATAATTTTGGGAGTATGGCTATCTTCACAATTATGGTTCTTCCTATCCAGAAGCATGGAATATCTTTCCATTATCTGAAATCTTTTTTTCAGAGTACTGTAATTTTCCTTGAAAAGATGTTTGACTTCTTTAGTTATGTTAATTCCAAGGTATTTCCTTTTCCTCGGTACTATTGTAAAAGGTATTGTTTCTGTAATTTCCATCTCAACTTGTTTCTTATCTCTGTAGAGAAATGCTATTGACTTTTGGATTTTGACTTTGTATCCTGCTATGCTACTGAATTTCTGTGTTAATTCTAATAGCTTCTTCATAGAGTTTTAGGGTATTCCAATTAAATTATGATGTTATCTGCAAGTGATCATAATTTAACTTTTTCTTTACCTATTCTTATTCCTTTTATTTCTTTCTCTTGTCTAATGTCAGTAGCTAATGATTCCAGAACTATATTGAATAGGAGTGGTGATAAAGGACATCCTTGTATTATACCAGATTAAAGAGTAACAGGTTTGAATTTTTTTCTTATTTAACATTATGTTAGCTGTTGGGTTTTCATAAATGGCTTTTACCAGATTGAGGTAGAGGCCATCTATTCAAATGTTATGTAGGACTTTGAACATGAATGAGTGCTGGACTTTGTCAAAAGTCTTTTCTGCATTCATTGAGATGATCACGTGGTTTTTAGTTTTTGATCTATTGATATAGTGTGCTACATTTATAGATTTTCAAATATTGAACCATCGCTGCATTCCTGGGATGAATCCAACCTGAAGGTGGTGTATGATCTTCTTGATAATTTGCTGTTTTCTATTTACTTGGATTTTAGTTAGGATTTTGGCATCTATGTCATGAGGGAGATTGGCCTGCAGTTCTCTTTCTTAATTGCGTCTTTCACTGGTTTTGGTATCAGTATAATACTTGCCTCCAGAAATGACTTGGGGAGGATTTCTCCCTTTTCAATTTCATGGAAGAGTTTGAGGAGTATAAGGACTACATCCTCAGTAAATTTCTTGTAAAATTCTGCTGTGAATTCATCCAGGCCTCTACTTTTCTTTGTCAGTAGGTTTTTTATTACATCTCTTATTTCATTGGCTGTTATTGGGGTATTGAGAGTAGTTATATCTTGTAGATTCATCTTAGGCAATTTGTACCTTTCTAGGAATCTGTCCATTTCTTCTGTGTCTTCTATTCTGTGAGAGTAAAGATTCGCAAAGTAGCTATTGATAATCTTCTGAATTTCCACCAGGTCTGAGGTAATTACACTCTTTTCATTTCTTATTGCTTGTATTTGAATTTATTCTTTCTTCTTTGTGATGAGGTGAACTAGGTGCTTATCGATTTTATTTAATCTTTCAAAGAACCAGGTTTTTGTTTTGGTAATTCTTTCAACTGTTTTCTTCATCTCAATTGCATTAATCTCTGCTCTAATCTTTATGATTTCTTCCCTTCTTTGGGATTTGGGTTTGGTTTGCTCTTCCTTTTCTAGTTGTTGAAGGTGCAGCATTATTGTGTTTATTTGTTCCTGTTCTGTTTTCCTAATGTGTGAGTTCACATCTATGAATTCCCTCTGAGATCTGCTTTCATCATATCCCACAAATTACATAAGTTGTGCTTGAATTTTCATTGAACCGTAGATAATGTTGAGTTTTTTTTTTTTTTTTCAAATTTGATTCCTGACCCATTGACTGCTGAGTAGGGTGTTGTTGAATTTCCATATATTTAAGGTTTTTTTTTTTCTGGTTTCTTTTGTCATTTCTTTCCAATTTCATTGCATTCTGGTCAGATAATATGCATGGGATAATTTCTGTTTTCTTGCATATACTTAAGCATGACCTATGGACCAATATGCGGTCGATTTTAGAAAATGACCCATGTGCACCTGAGAAAAATGTGTCTTCAGCTGTGTTTGGGTGGAACACTCTGTATATGTCCACCAAGTCCATTTGTTTCAAGCTGTGGTTCAGTTCTCTTATTTCTTTGCTACATTTTTTTCTTGCTGATCTATCTTTTTGGATAAGGGGGCATTAAGGTCTCCTGTTAAGATTTGGTATTGGATAGTAGATTTGCATGTCCATTAAGGTTTGTTTTATATAGTTGGGTGCTCCCGTGTTTGGTGCATAAATATTTATGAGTGTTACCTCTTCGTGTTTTATTTTTCCCCTAACCAGTATATAGTGGCCTTCTTTATTTCACTTGATTATTCTTGGTTTGAAGTTGAGACTTTCTGAGAATAGGATTATTACCCCTGCTTTTTTCTGAGGTGCCTTGGCATGTAGCATTGCTTTCTATCCTTTGACTTTCAGCCTATGTATGTCTTTATGAGTTAAATGTGTTTCTTGTATACAGCATATTGTTGGATTTTGTTTCCGAATCCACTATGCCAGTCTATTTCTCTTAATTGGTGAATTGAGTCCATTTACATTTTTCTTAGAATTGAGATGCATTGACTTACAATTGACAGGTTATTTACCTGTTGTCGTTTACTCCTTTTTCTCCTGTGTTTAATTGCTGGCCCTCTATAGTTGGTTGCTTCTGATCTCATTCGTGGAGTTCTGATCATTTTGTTCCCTCTCTAGAACATCTTTCAGTAGCCTGTGTAGGGTTGGCTTTGTCATTATGAAATTTGCTAGCTTTTCTTTTTCATGGAAGTATTTCACTTCTCCATCAAACTTGAAAGACAGCTTTGCAGAGTGTACTAGTCTAGGCTGGAATGTATTTTCATAGAGGACTTGAAGTACTCTGTTTAATTCTCTTCTTGCCTTCATGGTTTGTGAAGAGAAGTCGGCCATAATTCTGATGGGTTTTCCTTTGAATGTGATATGTTTCTTTTCTCTAGCTTTCATTTTATTATTCTTGAGTTCAGTTTCTGTGATTTTAATATTATATGTCTAGGTGTGTTTTTAATTTGATTGAGGTTATTTGGCATTCTGTATGCTTCAGTTACCTCAATTTAAGATTGTTTCCTAATATTTGGGGAGCTTTCTCTATTTCTTCTGAACATATTTTTTAAATGTCCTTTATATTGACTCCTTCTTTCTCATTGATACTTATTATTCTCACATTGTTTATCTTTGCATCATTTTGCAAGTGATGAATTTTTTTTCCTGCCTCCTAGGTTTTTTTTCATAATTTTATTGATAAACAACA
>NW_004524687.1:7219326-7225426 GCF_000260255.1 Octodon degus
TTCTTTTTTTATTTCAGAAAAGAATTGCGCTCTGATTTCCTCTATATCTTTCTGCTATTGCTTATTTACTATCGACGTTATTAATTCATGCATTTGAGCCGAGCTAGTATCCTCCGCACTTTTTCTGGGTGGGCACTTGGTTTCTTCCATATATTTCTGCATTTGATTCTTTAGTGCAGATGTTATTAATTCTGGGATTTCTTTTTTCATTTCCAATCTGAGGTCTTGTACATCTTTTTGCAGCTGTTTCTTTATTTTATAAGCCATTGATTCATTGCTTTCAGCTGTGTGATTTCCAATTTGTTCTGTGTTAGTTACCTCTGCACTTGTTATTGGTGGGCTTGGGTTCTGAGAGTGCATTTTGTCCCTTCTCTTCATTTTGTGTAGCACTGTCTTCTGATCTTTGTTGTAGACCTTTGCTGTAGTTATAACCTTCGCACGTACTGAAGTTCAGGTGCAGCTCTACAAATTTGGACTTATCCAGCTGCTTCTGGCTTGGGTCTGGCTGCTGTGCTCAGCTTCTTCCCACTGCTGCCCTTGAGGGTGAACCTGTTGTGCCCCTGTGGCAAGATGTTCTGCTCCTGGACTAGCTGGGTGGATCTATCCTCTATACTTTCTGCAGGGATTGCAGCCACAGGAGTATACCCCAGGCATGTATGCCAGGCCTGAGCTGTGCCTGGAGGGGTCAAGTTGAAGTAGGGTGAAGAGGAAGCTCTCCCACACATTCACTGGACCTGGACTAGGACTGCGTCTGGTGGTTCTGGGAACTCAGCAGAAATTCCTACTGGGCGGGAGGGGTGGGGGAGGTACTGCGGAGTGGTGGGGGTTGGCCCAAGGGGGTGGGAGAGGGTCCGGCCCACTCTGCGCCTGGGCTGGGACTGCTCCCGCAGGCACAGCGTAGAAGGAAGCTCTCTGCGCACTCACAGGACCTGGGCTCAGACTGGGTCTGAGGGTTCCTGGAATTCGGCAGAAATTCCTACTCGGGGTGCAGGGTGGGGGAGGCACTGCAGAGTGGTCGTGGGAAGCCCAAGGGGATGGGAGGGGGCTTGGCCCACGCTGCACCTGGGCTGGGACTGGTCCCACTGTGGCAGGGTAGGAGGAAGCTCTCTGCACACTCACCAGACCTGGGCTAAGACTGGGTCTGGGGATTCCCGGAACTGGGCAGAAGTTCCTGTGTGTGACTGATATTTGAAGTTCCTGTATATCTCTTTGACTGTGCTTCATGTGATCTCTTACTTTCCTGTATTGCTCATTGAAGGAATCTGTAATTTTTCTAATCTCTATTTTTTTAATCAATGTCTTCTTTAGAAGTAGTTATTAATTCTTTTACTGCAGTGTTTTATTCAGATTGGGTTTCCTCCCCATGTTTTTGTATTTGATTCTTTACTTCAGATGCTATGAGTTCAGGGAATTCTTTTTTTATTTCATTAGAGAATTCTTCTCTGTGTTCCTCTATAACTTTCTGCTGTTGCTTATTTACTATCGACACTATTAATTCATACTTTTCAGCTGAACTAGTGTCCTCTGCATTTGTTCTGTGTGGACATTGAGTTTCCTCCATATGTTTCTGCATTTGATTCTCTACTGCAGATGCTATTAATTCAGTGATTTCTTTTTTCATTTCCAATCTGAGATCCTCTATACCTTTCTTCAGTTGTTTCTTTATTTCAGAGGACATTGATTCATTGATTTCAGCTGCAGGATTCCCAATTTGTTCTGTGGTAGTGTCCTCTGCACTTGTAATGGGTGGGCTTGAGGTCTGAGATTTCATTTTGCTCCTTCTCATTGTCACTTTGCGTGGCACTGTCTTCTGACCTTTGTTGTAGACCTTTGGTGTAGTTATAACCTTAGCACCCACTGAAATTCAGGTGCAGATCTACAAAGTTTGGATTTATCCTGCTGGGCCTGTCTTGAATCTGGCTGCTATGCTGTTTCTTCCTGCTGGTGCCCTTGCAAGCGATCCTGTTATTCCCCTCTTGCAAGATGTTCTGCTCCTGGACTAACTGGGTGGCTTTGTCCCTACACTCTCTGCAGGGATTACAGCTGCAGTATTTCATCCCAGCCTGTATTTCAGGCCTGAGCTGAGTCTTGTGGGGATAAGGTGGAGTAGGGTGGAGAGGAAGCTCTCCCACATGCTCACCAGGATCTGGGCCTAGGAGTGGATTTGGGGATCCTCAGAATGGAGCAAAAATTCTCACTTGGCGGACGGGGTGGGGAGATGCTGCAGTGTGGTGGTGGGGGTCCCAAGGGGTTGGAAGAGGGTCTCACCCCCTGCACCTGGGCTGGGACTGCCAGGTCTCGCCGGCGCAGGGTAGCAGGAAGCTCTCCCACACACTCACTGGGGCCTGGGCTAGGACTGGATTGAGAGATAGTTTTGTGGTGTAGATCAATCTGGGTTGAAAATTGTTTTCCTTTAGGGTTTCATTTTAATCTCTCTTGGAAATAAGGGTTTGTGTTGAGATATCTGCTGTAATTATTATGGGATTTCCTTTATAAATGATTTATTTTCTCTAACAACTTTAAATATTCTTTTTTTGTGAAGTTTTGTCATGACTATTATATGCCATATGGTAGTTTTGTTTTTTTTTTTGAGATCAAGGATAATTGTAGTTCTTTATGATTCACTTACCTATATGTCAAATTATTTTTTTTTCTCTGTATTTTAGAGAAGAGTCTACAGGTTGTTCAGGGGCTCAGTACTAGATTGGACTCGTAGTGATTCTCCTGTTTGCAGCCTTCCAAATGCTAGGATTACAGGTGTGCAACACCATGCCCAGTCTCAATTGCTGTCTTAGTGTTCCCTGTGGGCAGAGTCAGCACCACAAACCTGCACCTGCTTGCAGGCACTTTAATCCGCTGAGCTATTCGGCCAATTATTACTTTACTATGCTTGGGAAATTCTCTACAATTACTCCTGTGAACAGATTTTTTTAAGAAAATATTTTCTGAGTTATTTACTCATTTTTTTCATTGATGTTGATCAATCCTGTGTTATTCTTCTTTGCACCATCTAGTAGCTTTTGGCTAGAATTTTTGTGTTTCATTGGTATTTTAAAGAAATCATTCTATTAGAGACTGCTAAACACAATCCTGTCTTTTAGCTCTTGTAGTCTTTCTACCAGACTCTGGTTCATTCTTCAGTGTATATTATGTTCAAAAGAATATTTACCCTCCTGGATATCTGATTTAATCTGTTTCATGGATGCCATTTCTTTCCTATGTTGGACTTTTGTGGTTTCCATCATTTTCCTAAATTCCTTTTTTATCTTTATCTTCTCCAGAGTTACTAATCATTGTCCTTCATTTTGGCTGTTATCTCTCGAGTTACTTGACTAATTATTTTTTGTTTGATTGTTTTCTAGAGCCTCATTCATTTTCTTTGTTTTTTTTTTCCTGCTGTTATCACTTCTAAAAGTCCAGTTGGGTGACTTTTGCTTTGTTCCACTTCATTTTCCCTGGGTTTACCTCTGATGAACTAGAAGTATGAGGTTGCATCTCTTTTCCATGTATTTTTAGTCTCTCTCTCTCTCTCTCTCTCTCTCTCTCTCTCTCTCTCTCTCTCTCTCTTTCAATTTTTGGTGGTACCAGGGATTGAACTAAGCAATTATTGTACAGAGCTATCTCAACTGGCCCTATTATTCTTATTTTAATTTAATTCTTACATTGAATGAATTGTTTATGGTATATATGTTTATTACTACATTGCAGCACCTTTAAGAAATAACTACTTTTCAGAGATATCTTCCACATTTAGCTGGATTTTAGTTTTTAAATCTGTTGCAAGAACAATTATGCTACTTTGGC
This sequence comes from Octodon degus, assembly GCF_000260255.1. Taxonomy (NCBI): domain Eukaryota; kingdom Metazoa; phylum Chordata; class Mammalia; order Rodentia; family Octodontidae; genus Octodon; species Octodon degus. The sequence goes on from NW_004524687.1 coordinate 7,223,131, forward strand.
TAAAATGGTACAATTGATATTATCAATAGCATTAAACACAATCTCAAATGTGACCAACTGTGATAACTATTATTTTGCCATCTTTGACCATGTGAACAAAGTTGTAGTTAAACAAAATAGTCATGGTCACTGTTTACCTGTGAGAGCAGAGACACACCCTGAAGTAGGCACTTGTCTTCTTTTCTTTCTGTCTTTGCTTTTTCCTTTCTACTCTTTTCTCATTTTTGCTTTTTTCTTGATTATTTGTTTTTGTTTCTAAAGGACTGAGAACAGTTACTTGTTATTTCTGTTTCCTTTCCATCTACTTTACTAGTATCCAAAGCTTGCATATTCTTTCTTGGTCCTCCAGCCTTGCTTCTAATCTCTTCTTCCATTTCCCTGTTTTTTTTTTTTTTTCCACTACCCCTTTTAAATTTTCTTTCCTAAGAATGAAAATTAAATGTCGAAGGGATCTTTATAATACACAATTCTTCATTTCTGCCTGATCCCATCAAGTGATCAGTAAAATTATGGCAATAGTGCACAATTTCAGAAAATCTTGGCTTTGAGTTACACTGAAATTCAGGCTACTTCTGGTTTCTAGCTGCAAGGTTAGTACTCCTGGGTTTCAGTCTGCAGCATTCCATGTATCTTCTGTTGTCTTGAACTGATACCTAGAGAGGAAATAGCTGCGCCAAATGGAGTTTCTTATTTCTTTTCATTTTTTGTTTTGATTCTCCATATTGATTTTCAACTAGTTCACATTCCCACTAATTGTGTAGCTCCCTGACCTCCTTTTAGCTTGAACTCAGCTGCACCTCACCCTGGCACTTTGAGCTGCTAAATGGAGCCAACTTGCAGGTACTCTGACTTCTAACTTCATTTCACCCCTTTAAAAAATGGCTATTGGCCATTCACTGTCTGCTGGGAGACATCTAAATCTGGATAACTCACCAGTCACCACAGTCCAGTGTCTACTCCTCCATTCTACTGATGAATTTCTCCATGGACTCCTCTGAGTTCACGAGTAGCCACCATGTCTCTGTAGGTTTAATTTGCCCCTCTCATGCTGCACCAGGGTACAGGGGGAATGTGCCACTTGCCATTTTTCTCTTCTTTTTGTGACCTTTTTGCTCTCTCTATGTGCTCTAATTCTCACTTCAGATTTTTGATGGGTCCATAACCTCCTTTCACCTTCACTTTCTCATAGAATATGCCAGCATCTGAATACAAAATATCAGAGAGGCTGTTTATCTGCTGCACACAATTTTTCCATCTGACCAGAAGTGCTGTTTCTCATATAAGATGAACAATGTGATATAGAAGCATGTAAGTTTAATTTATTTCACTTAACTCTATTCTCTCAAGCTGAAACGAATTTCCTACAAATGATGTCTTTATTTCTCTTTAGGAAGAATTAATACTCCATAATCTGTCAATACCATATCTTTTTTTTCTGTTTTATTTTTTTGCCATAATTTTATTGATAAACAAAGAGCAATGAGACAGTTTCAAATCAAATTGGTAGGACAGTTTCAATAATTAACACACTGCATACATTCTTCTTAGTGGTTAATTGCTGTACAAGATGTGGACCTGACATCCCAATTACAAATACCATTAGAACAAATCATTCTATTCATTAAGAGAATGTAAATATATATCTATCCCAACCACTCTGAATACACAGATACAAAATGGACATTCATCTGTATACCTTTTTTTTTTGTTAAGTTCCGTTATTTGAATATTATAGGTGTGTAAACTGAGGAAAACATTCCAAAAGAGTCCAGCAACCCACAATAGTATTGGGTCTTCCGCTTCACTTGCAATGTCACAAATTGATGACCTGAGTCCCTCACAGCTCAATATAACAGGATGACTTTACTTCTTATATTTCATTTTTTATACTTTTTTCTGTATGGTTAAGATCAAGGTAAAGCAGGACCTATGCAACAAGAGTTGTAGCTTTTGGGTCTGATAAGGTCTGTTACATCCCCTCAGGATTTATCCTGAGATCTTGTACCTCAGATTGTAGAACCTTTGTCAGTGTCAGCCATGTGGATGAGTCACGGCCATTGCTAGGACAATGTACTCTCTGTGAAAGCCTCAGAGAATGTTTTCTCTCCATGTGACTCTCCTTAGGCACATTCTACATCATCGATCACTTTCCTCTTTGGCCCCATAATCTCCTTGATCAGAACATTTGGGACACTACCGAGTTACATGACATTACAGTACAAGTTCTCATATGTCCTGAGTATTAACTGACCTTAGAAGGCTAGGGCCAAAATGTTGGCTTTTCTTGCAGCCCTCA
>NW_004524687.1:7230784-7245633 GCF_000260255.1 Octodon degus
ATGCTATGAGTTCTGAGAATTCTTTTTTTATTTCAGAAAAGAATTGCGCTCTGATTTCCTCTATATCTTTCTGCTATTGCTTATTTACTATCGACGTTATTAATTCATGCATTTGAGCTGAGCTAGTGGCCTCCTCAGTTGTTCTGGGTTGGCAGTGGGTTTCCTCCATATGTTTCTGCATTTGATTCTTTACTGCAGATGTTATTAATTCAGTGATTTCTTTTTTTATTTCCAATCTGAGTTCCTCTATATCTTTGTGCACTTGTTTCTTTATTTCAGAAGCCGTTGATTCATTGCTTTTGGCTGCGTGATTCCCAATTTGTTCTGTGTTAGTGTTCTCTGCACTTTTTCTGGGTGGGGTTGGGTTCTGAGCTTGCATTTGTTCCTTCTCATCATTTTGTGTAGCACTGTCTTCTGACGTTTGTTGTAGATCTTCTTTGTAGTTATAATCTTAGCACGTACTGAATTTCAGGTGCAGATCTGCAAAGTCTGGATTTATTCAGCTGTGCCTCTCTTATTTCTGGCTGCTGTGCTCAGCTGCTTCCTGCTGCTGCCCTTGAGGGTTAGCCTGTTGTGCCCCTGTGGCAAGATGTTCTGCTCCTGTCCTAGCTGTGTGGTTCTATCCTCTGCACTCTCTGCAGGGATTGTAGCTGCATGGTTACACCCCAGGCATGCAAGCCAGTTGTGAGCTGAGCCTGGAGGGGACAAGGTGGAGTAGGGGGGAGAGGCAGCTCTCCCACACACTCACGGGGTCTGGGCTAGGACTGGGTCTGGGTGTTCCCGGAATGAAGCCGAAATTCCTACTCGGTGGGCGGGGTGCGGGAGGTGCTGAGTGGTGGGTGGCATCTCCAGGGGGTGGAAGAAGGTGTCATCCACGCCGTGCCTGGGCTGGGACCTGTATTTGGTCCTGGCAGCACAGGGTAGCCGGGAGCTCTCCCACACATTCACTGGATCTGGGCTAGGACTGGGTCTGGGGGTTCCCGGAATGTGGCAGAAATTCCTACTTGGTGGACAGGTTGGAGGAGGTGCTGCTGAGGGGTAGTGGATGTTTAAGGGGTGGAAGAAGGTCTCACCCACACTGCACCTGGCCTGGGACCTGTTGTCAATCCTGTGGGGGCAGGGTAGCTGGAAGCTCTCCCACACACTCACCGGACCTGGGCTAGGACTCTACCATATCTTTTTGAAAAATAATTTTATTGAGAAAGAAGTAGCAATGAGACAGTTTCAAAACCGATCAGTAGGGCAGTATCAATAATAAATACATTGCACATTGCTGTCTCAGTGGTTATTCAGTGTACAAGATGCAGACATGACATCCCATCCACAAACACTATTAGAACAAATCTTATTCACTGAACTCAGAGAATATAGCTGTATGTCTATCCTATTTTGAATATACAGACACAAAATGGTCATGCATTTGTATCCCCTTTTGTGTTTAGTTTTTTCAGAGAAGGGTATTCCATTGTCATTTAAATATTGTACGTGCATAAATTCAGCAAAATATTCCAATACAGTCAAGTAGTCCATAATAGTATTGGGTCTTCCACTTCACTGGCAATGTCAGAAATTGTTGACCTGGGTCCCCTATGGCTCAACATAACAGCATGGCTTTACTTTTTTTTACTTTTTTTTATACCTTTCTGCTGGATGGTTAAGACCAAGATAAAGCAAGACCTGTATAATAAGAAATGTAACTTTTGTATCTGATAAGGTCAGTCAAGTCCCCTCCGGATTTATCCTGAAACCCTGTACCACAGTTTGTAGATCCTTTGTCAGTGTCATCCATATGGATGAGTTGTGGCAATTGCTTGACCAATTGGCTCTCTGTGAAAGCCTGAGAGAATGTGTTCTCTCCATAGGCACACTCTACATCATTGATCACATTCCTCTGTGGCCCCATAATCTCCTGATCAGAAAAATTGAGACACAGCTGAGTTACCGGATGTTACAGTACAGGTTCTCCTATGTCCCGAGTCTCACTGATATTGAAAGGCTAGGTCCAAAATGTCTGCTTACTTTGCAGCCCTTTTTTTCCTCTACTTTTTGGTCTGCAAACTTAGGTTGTTAATCCTCCAAAAGAGAAGCTTATTATTACCCTACAAGATATGCAGTTGGGTTTAACCTAACTACATTTCTGAATATCAAACATCTTAGGCATAACATGGAACAGAATGCCACATCTTAGTTCATTCATCTATTGATGAATATGAGTTGTTGCAAGATTTAACCACCATAACCTAGACTGCTATAAACACAGGTATATATGTATCTCTGTAATGTGAGGGCTTTTAAGTCTTTGAAGGAGATACCTAGAAAGAAAATTGCTGTGCAAATGAAGTTTCTTTTTGTTTTGTTTTGTTTGTTTTTGCTTTGATTTTCCTAATGGTTGTACTAGTTTACATTCCCACCAATTGTTTAGAAAGCTTCATTTTTCCTGAATCTTTCTTAAGCATTAGTTATTATTTGATTTTTGTGTGTGATGGCCATTCTTTCTTGAGTAAGATAAAAATCTCAGTGTTAGTTTAATTAGCATTTTTGTAAAGGCCATGGATGTTGAATATTCCTTCATAATTTATTGGCCTTTTGTTCTTTTTCTGTGAAGTGTCTATGCATTTCAGTTGCCCAAATTTTATTGGTTATTTTAGTTAGCGGCTCTATTTTTTAAATTCTTATATATTCTAGACAGGAGTCCTCTGTTTGAGAATTGCTGGTAAACTTTTCCCATTGTCTAAGTTGTCTTTTCACTTTGTTGGTTGTTTCTTTTGCTGTTCAGAACCTTTGAAATTTGATATTGTAACATTTTTTGAATCTTAGGTTTCTTTCCTATGCAACTGGTGTTCTGCTCAGAAAGGCCTTGCCTACACCTATCATTTCAAGAGTTTTACTTATTTTATTTTCTTCCATCAGGTAGAGTGTTTTGTTTTAACATTTGATTCTGTTTTTTTTTTAAATGTACTTGGTTGTTTCAGGGTCTCACTACACAGCTCAGACTTATGGTGATCCTCTTGCTTTCAGCCTCCCCAGTGCTGGGATTACAGGCATGTGCCACTACACCTGGACGCTGGCCAGCTCAGCCCACCCTGGTGGTAGGGCTATCATGGCATGTGGTGCTGGGGTTTGAACCTTGGTCCCTGCACTTGCCTAAGCTGGCTTAAACAGGTGCTTTAGTCTACTGAGCTATCTTACTGGAACTAACCTTTGATTTTTGATCCATTTTTATTTTGGTTTAGCATATGGTGAGGAATGTGGGCCTAGATTCAATGTTCTGCAAGAGGACAATCAGTTTTCCTAACACAATTTTTAAAAGAAGATATCTTTCCTGTGTTTGATTTTTGTCCCTTTGCAAAAGATCAAATAGTTGAGTGTACTTGGAGTTGTTTCATCATCCACTATTCTGTTCCATTGATTCTCATGTTTGGTTTTGTGCCAGTGCCATGCTGCTTTTATCATAATTGCTTTGTAATATTACTTCAAGTCCAGGATTGTGATGTCTCCTATTTTGCTTTTGTTAATCAGGATTTCTTTTATTATTCTAAGAGTCTTCTTATTCCAAATGAATTTTGGGATTATTTTCTCCTGTTCTGTGAATAATACTGTTGGAATGTTGAATGAGATTGTGCCAAATCTGTGTGTCAATTTCAGAATTGTAATATATTGGTAATATTGATCCTGCCTGTTTAGGATATGGGAATACTTTTCTATTTTCTGATTCCTTATCCATTTTCATTTCTTTTACTATAGTTTTTGTTGTAGAAATCTTTTACTTCCTTATGTTGATTGCTAACTTTTAAATTTTTTCTTGGTGCTGTTGTGTGTGGTATTTTTTCCTAACTTCTTTCTTAGTGGGTTTATTAGTAATGTGCAGGAACACTATTGATTTTTTTGTGTGTGTTTGTGTATGTGTGTGTGTGTGTGTGTGTGTGTGTGTGTCTGTGTGTCTGTGTGTGTATGTGTTTTGCATAAGAGTCTCACTATGTAGTCCAGGCTGTTAATCTCATAGTGATTCTCATTCCTCAGTGTCCCAAGTGCTAAAACATTACTGTTTTTTTTTTCTGCATTGATTTTATACATTACTGAATTTACTTATTAATTCCAAGAGTCTTTTGCTGGGTGTTTTGTGGCATTTATGTAGAAGATCAAATTATCTGCAAATAATGATGTCTGACTTTTTGCTATTCATTTTCCTTTGATTTATTTTTCCTTGATTGTTTTCTCTGGCTAATATTTTGAGTCCTATGTTGAACATGAGTGGTGATAGTATACATCCATGTCTTGTTCTTGACTTTAGGGGGAAAACTTTGAGGCTTTCCTGATTTAACATGATGTTTACAGTAAGCTTATCATACATGGTTTTAGCAGATGGAGAAAAAAGTTCTATATGTAATATTATTTTTTTACAAAAGGATATTGGATTTTTGTAAAAGTTTGTTTTTTAATCATTTGAAATGTTCACATAGTTCTCATCATTTGCATTTATTTATGAATGTATTTCATTCATTGATTCTCATGATGTTGCACCATCCTTACATCCCTAAGTTAAAGCTGGTTGCTTACATGATATTTTTGATGATTCATTGAATTCTGTTTAGCAGTATCCTACTGAGAATTTTTGCATCTATATTCATTAAAGAGATTGGTCTATAGATCTCTTTTTCAGTTGGATCCTTGTCTTACTTTGGATTCAGTGTAATAGTAATTTGCAGGAATGACTTTGAAAGGTATCCTTCCCTTTCAGGTTCATTAAATGTTCAAGAAGCACTAATATTAGAACTTCCCTGAAGTTTCTGTTTCACTTTTAAATATTTTTTTTTCATTTATGTATTTGGCACAGGGTCCCACTATGCAGCTTGGACTTGTAGTCATCCTCCTGATTTCAGCCTCCCCAGCGCTGGGATTACAGATGTGCACCACCACGCCCAGACTCTTTCTCCAGCTCAGCATGTCCTGGTAGTGGAGCTGACCTAGCATGCAGGATTCGGGATCAAACCCTGGACCCTGCACTTGTCAAATTAGAAGGTCTGCTGAGCTATCTTGCTGGCCTATACCTTTTCCATTTCTAATTGTACTTACTTGGATATTTTCTCCCCTTTTTTGATTAGATTTGTTAAGGATTTGTCTATTTTGTTTATTCTTTCAAAGAAGCAACTCAGATTTATTCTTTGTATTGTTCCCCCCAACTTTGGCATCAATGTCATTATCTTGTGCTCTAATCTTTCTAATTTCTTTCCTCATATTAGCTTCTAATTGGGTTTCTTCATATTTTTCTAGGAACTTGAAGTGCATCACTAGGTTATTTCTTTGGGATTCCTTTCATTTTGTGATGTGGACATTCACAGCTATATACTTCTGTCTTAGGATTGATTTCAGTATGTTCCAAAAATTTTGGTATGGAATCATCATTTACTGTATTTCTAGAATATATCTTTTTTCTTCCTTTGTTTCTTCTACAATCAATTGTTTTGTTAAGAGCAAATAGTTGGATAATTCTGAATTTTTTGTCATTGATTCTAATTTTATTGTCCTGTTCTCTAATAATATGTATAGTATGATTTCAGTTGTTTTGCATTTAGTTAAAGCTGATTTATTAAATAGTTAAGGCATGTGAAACTATTTTGGAGAAAGTTCACATGCTGCCAAAAAGATGTGTTTTCTATTCTTGTTGGGTGACATACTCTATAGATAGGTATCTATTAATTCAGTTTGTTCCTAGGTTTTGTTCAACTCTGACATTTCTCTGTTGATATATTTTGTTTAGTTGATCTATCAGTCACAACTGTGTACTGTGGTCCCCCACTATAGTTGTATTTATGTCTATTTGATCCCTTATATTCGGTAGTATTTGTATGAGGAAGTGGGATTCATCATTGTTTGGTGCATATATTTTAACATTTGCTACCTCTTCCTGTTGGGTTGTTCCCTTAAGCAATACATAATCACCTTCTTTGACTCTTTTGGTCAGTTTTGGCATGAAATTTATTTTTTCTGAATATAATATAGATATACCTGTTGGGCTTTTTCTTATTGTTGTTTCTATTACAAGAAATATTGTTCTCTACCTTCTGATTTTTATTCTAAGCATTCCTCTTTGGGTTAAATGTGTTTCTTGTACAGTGGTACCTCAGTTCATTAATTTGATTCTTTCTATAATTCTGGTTGCAAACCAAGTTGGACAAGGACAAAATAAAATTCAGTGGCTAGGTTCAATGTTGATATTATGGAGAAATTTGATTTAATTCCCCTCCAGTTTGGCTTACTACCAGAATCACAGAGAGAATTGAGTTTATGAACCATGGGACTATTGTATATCATGTATTACTGGATTTTGTTTCTTGACTATTCTGCCAGTCCATGTCTTTGGCCTGAGGAATTAAGACAGCTAGCTATTGGAGTAAATTACTGGAAGCTATTAGCTTACTCCTATTATTACCTTATTCTCCTGTTGTTGATAATCTCTCTCTCTCTCTCTCTCTCTCTCTCTCTCTCTCTCTCTCTCTCACTGGGGATTGAACTCAGGCCCTTTTGCTTGCTAGGCAAGTGCTTATTCTAATGAGCCATCTCCCAAGCCTCTGTGTTGTTGATTCTCTATACTCCTTTTTTGCTTAACTGCAAAGCCCACCTGGCATAGTTATTCTAATAGACTATGATTGTTAGCTTCATTGTCACTTTATAGGATATCCCTGAAATTCTTTAGGATACTAGTTTGGTGGTCATGGATTTCTGTGGGTGCTTTTAATCATAAAAATACCTAATTTCTTCAATAATTTGAAAAATAGCTTTGCAGGGTGTGTCAACCTGGGTTGGAAATTATTATTTTTTTAACATTTATTTATTTACTTATTTGTGTGTGTGTGTGCGCGCGCGCGTGTGTGTGTGTGTGGCCAGCTCAGCCCACCAGGGGGCGGGGCTGGCTGGCATGTGGTGCTGGGGGATTGAACCGCGGTCCCTGTGCATTGCCAAGCTTGTTTCAAGTAGGTGCTTTAGACCCCGAGCCATCTCTCCAGCCCCCCCCCCCTTTTTTTATTTTTTTGGAAATTATTGTCTTTTAGGGCTTCAAACACTTAACGCCAAGCGCTCCCAGTCTTTAGAATTTGTGTTGAGAAGTCTGCTGTAATTCTAGTAGGTGTACCTTTATAAGTGATATGTTGATTTTCTCCAATAGCTTTTAAGATTTTGTCCTTTGTGCTGCATTTTTGAAATTTTGATTAAGGTGTGTTTGGGGGAAGATCTTTTCCAATCTTGGTTATTTTCAGTTTGCTATGCATCGTTTGTCTGAATGTTAAATTCTTTTCCCTTTTTTGGAAAGTTTTCAAGTAATATTATTGTGAACCAGTTTATATGCCATTTTTCAGATCTAATTATTTTTACTGATTCCAATTATTCTCTGATTAATCTCCTTTGCATTATCTAGGAACTATTGGGACTATTTTTCTTATTTTGTATTTTTTAAAATGTCTCTCATTAATTGGTCACTGACAACAGCCTGGTTCTCAGATTCTGCCCTCAACTTAGTTACTTCTATGTTGCCCATATTTTCATTAGAATTTTCAATCTTCTATATTTTGTGGATCTGTTTCATGAACTCTAATATTTTTCTATGCTGGTCATGGATATTTTACATAATTTTATGTAGTGCTTCTATCTAATGGTGTCTCTTTAGATTTTTCTGATAATTTTGTTTAATTTGCCTGATACCTTGATCTTGGTGACTTCTGTGATCTTGCTCCAGTGAGAAGTGCTGCTCCAGGTTGGTTCTCTCCTGTGTGATTTCTCTGCTTCAGCTCTGCTTTCTCATAGTGGGGAGAGCACTATTTTGGGTCTGCTCTGTAACATAGGGGCTCTTTGTTATCTTTGAGCCATCATTTCCAAAATGATTACAATGAGTATACATCCTTTGGTTACTGGACAAAACATTTTTTCAGTGTGATATGGTTTCATCCTTTGTATCACATAAGAAAAAAGATGATATAATGCCTTTTAATCTCTCTGACTGTATCTTTTATCCTTTCAACCACTAACATCATTAGAGTCTTCTTTTCTGTGCCATTACTTGCTTTAATCCTTAAGACAGAAGGTTAGAAGTTTCCTAGGTCAGACACTCTGTGGCTCATCTCATACCTAGAGTAAGTTTCAGATGGATGACATTTTATTCTTAGAAATGCCTAGTCCGTGCTCCCCTCCTCCAGGAAGCTGAAGATGCTGAATGTTTTTTAAATTTGTCTCTTCTCTTGGTAACTTTATTGCATAGCCTCAAGTCTCCATCTCCAGTGGATTTACCTGGATACTTGGAAATTTCTTTTTTAGAGGAAACACATCCATCTCCTCTTGGGCCAGAGCTTTGATGAGTTGAATGGCTGCCAGCCTCCTCAGGATCAGCTCAGTCATACTCTCTGTCTAACACCCCATATGGAGAATGTGGGAATGATTTCCTATGGCCTGCTCACCTTCCTTGCAAAGCAAGTCAAGGCATCCATGGGCACCACATGTTTTGAGAGTAAAGAACATTTTGCACAAACAGCTCTATGAAAATAGCCTTTCCCTCTCCTCTGCTCTCCTCCATTTCCCTTAATGGGTTCTTTCAAGCATACAAAATATCTCTTTAGAGCAGGCTTCTTAGACAAATGCAAATCACACGGGGATCTTAAAATGCAAAAGGTCTGGGATCAATATGTTTGCATTTCTAACCAGCTCCTGGACAAAGCTGATTCCCAGGCCATACTTTGAGTAGCACTGTTCTTGGAGACATGAGAAAGAATTGGTTTCATCAGTGCTGTGAAAGGATGTGATGGAACTGGTTTAACTACAAAAAGGAAGCTGTCTGTTGCTAAAGAGAAACTATTCAATGATACTTGTTAAAACCAGGAAAGATTTTATTTGGAATCATCATGATTGATACAGAGATTATTGCAATGGGGTTTTGCAGCAAGACAAAAAGACTGGACTCAACTCCAAATATAGCACAGGACAGTAGGCAGTTATAGCCCAGCAGAAGAGTGGGCATCATGCACTGGAATGCTACTGGGAGAAGATATGGAACAGGAGAGTTGTGACACAACAGACCTACAGGCCAGGTCTGTTGCTAAAGACAGGCCAGGGAGATTAAAGCATGCTGAGCAGGTGGAAGATGGGAAACCTGCTCTGATGGAAGCTTCATGGGTGGGGCTTTTGCTAAACTGACTTAGTGGGTCTTTGCTAACATGGATTTGACAAGGAAGTGCAGTGAGGTCAGGAGAAAGATTGGCTAGCCAAGGAATGTCAGTCCCCACATGATGGTGAGTAAGCACAAGGAGTGCTTTTGTGGGTGTAGGGTTCATTCACATGGGTCTTCCTGAGGATAGATAGCAGGGTCCATGATTTTACAGAAAGATCTAGATGTGAAACAGCGAACTTCAGAATCTGAAGCTTTGTGAATAATCTAGAAAGTGGGCTTGGGAACTTTAAAAGTCCTACTTTGGGTGCTGATCTATGAACTAACTGTAGGGAAAATGGAAAGGGAAGACAGAGCAGTAGTGTTTATGAAATTGCTTCTATATATGTTTTTTCTTCTAAACTCATAATCAAATTCAGGACCTTGCACTTTCCAGGAAGGGAGTTGTGCCACTGAGCTACATCCTTGTGTCACTTCTAGATTCAAGCTCAGCTCTGAAGTGAGGGCTGCCTAAGTGCTTGATGCTTCAGGGAGGAGGAGGCAGGTCTAGGGCTCCCCACAGTGGCCCAAGGCCAAGGAGAGTTTTCCCTATTTCAACAAGCAGCAGGTGTCCTTGCCTTTAGGTGTCAGTCTGGCAAATGAACACGTCCTGATAGCCAAGACTTCCAGACAGAAGGACAACCTCCCCTCCAGGTGTGCCCTTTTACCTGGCCCCATGGGGGCTCCTGGGGTTCTGGATGTGCTATCTTCAGCGTGTCAGAGAGCAGAGCCCCAGGTGCGCTTGTAGGGCTTTCTCTATTGGCACATGTGACTGGCACTTCCTCTCATTATTTTCTCTTTTAATAATTTTTTAAAATGTATAATTAAAATGGACAAATCATTCATATTTCAAGCATCAGAAGTACATAATTGGCACCATGATGACTATTAGTTTTTGTTTACCTTTCTGTTCTATTTGTCTCTTGGTCTACCAGTATCACCTTGTTTTAATTGCTAATGCTTCAGGAGTTTTAAGAACTTTCTTGTTTAGAATCTAATTAAATTTAGAATTTTAATTTTCAGTTTTAGTATTTACCAAATTATTTTTTATTTATATTTGTATATGCATATTAGAAATGGCCTGTCTAGTTAAAACAGAACAAAATTTCACAAACCTCAGAGGGTATTCTTATTTTATTGCTAATTTTAATAGAAACTTGCTGAATATCATCACATTAAGAATGATGTTGGGGGTGAAGAGTCAACTTCAGTATCATTTTAAATAAAGATTCATTGTTTATATCTCTTAGGAGGAGATGTGGAATTTTTAAAAATCTCCTTCAGTTCCTACAAAAACTGTATATATGCATCCCTCCAATCAATCAATATGTATCAGTCAAATCCTGAGCTTAATTAGCTTTTTAGTATTAAATTATATTTAACAACTGGGATAGAGGAAGGATAAAAGAAGGAAGGATTATTGTACTACTAATTTCTATTGGCTTATTGAAAGGAAAAATTGGCTGGTCAGATAGCTCAGTGGACTAAAGCACCTGATCAAGCAGGTGCAGGGACTGGGGTTCGATCCCCAGCGTACCATGCCAGCCCCGCTTCCAGGACACGCTGAAATGGGACTGAGAATGGGCATGGTGCTGGTGTATATCTGTAATCTCAGTGCTTCAGAGGCTGAAAACAGGAGGATCACTGTGAGTCCGATCTATGTAGTGAGACCCTATAGACCCTGTACTAAAATACATAAAAAAATAGAAAGGAATAATTATTGTACTACTAATTTCTATAGTTTTAATTGTTTGATCAGTCATGCACTCTTATACCTGGTAATCTGAGCAATTACATTTTATATAACAATATGTAATATAACAATCATTCTTAATTTCATATCATCTTATTTTGAAATTCTGTATCATTTTTATTGTTTTTGTCTTTGCTGTTGGTGTTTTTGTTTCTTCTCTTTAAAATAAATATAGTAAATAAAATCTTAACATTGAGCCTACATGGACATATTATTTTATGGTGCTACTGTTTGCTAACATTTTCTTTCAGAAGATTTTTCATTAAAATTCACTGAATTTGTTCAGTCTTGTCAATTTTGATTTAGGAATCATTGTTGCCTCATAAAAATTCTTTAAACATTCACTTCTTTTTTATTACCTTGAATATTTTAAATAAACTATTCTTCATAGATTTATTGGATTTCCTGTGATACCATCTGGATATAGTACCCTTTTTAAAGTTCACACAATCTTATGCAAATAAATCTGTTGGTATTTGCTGTCTTTCATGAGATCAAGTTTGTTAAAAATATTTGCAGAGAGCATATTGCATCGAGTTACACAGCATTGCGTTTTAGGAATTTTTTAAAAAATTCAAGTTTATCTGACTAATTTCCTCTATTTGGTATATTTATACTTTTATTCTTGTTTATATTCCTTGTGTTTTAGTCTCATTAGTTTTATAAGTATTAGGTTTTGAAAATTTCTGTTAATTTTAATTTTTTTTTGTTTTCAGGTGTGCCATTTATCTTCTACATTTAGTAAGTGTACTTTCTGCTTGTTTTGGTTTCTATTTCCTGTTTCTTGTAAAAAAAATTTGATTTGAATCTTTTTATTCTTGTCTGATGATATTATTATAGGTACAACTACTCTCTGAGCAGATTTAATTGTGTCTAATTACTGACAAGTTGTATTTGCATTAGAAAAAAGTTTTGGCAAATATTTCCATTTTGATCTGTAAGTCACTTTTGTGACTTTCAGATAAAAATACTTCATGTTTTATGATCTTACCGCTAATTTTTAGTTTCATTGCACTATGATCACAGATAATATTTGCACTACTCTACATTTTGTAATATGTCAATGTTTTCTTTGCTATCTCAAATTTATGGTTAATTTTTAATACTTTACTATGGTCATAAAATGCAAGTTTTATCTTTATTCTCAGAATACAGAAATTTAAGTTATTAGTTATTTAGTTCTTTGACATGTTTACTTATATTTTTGTCCTTGATTATCATCTACTGGAAAGGTGAATTCCAGGTCAAAGCCCACGTGTATCTCTCTTCTCATGGTGTCTTTTGAAGTTTTATAAATTTATAAATGGTGATTCTAGGTTATTTCAAGTCTACACTTTTGTAACGATCATGCCATCATGGTGAATCATCCATCTGAGCATAATGAAGTACCCTTCTTACCCTTGATTTGTGAACTGAAGTCTCCACATTCTCTACTAGTAATATTGTCAGAACATTATTTTGGTGGTAAGAGTCCTAACTCTCTGGCACACATTTCTTGCCCCTTTATTTATTTTTAATTCATTTTAAGTCTGAAATTATTACAGATCTGCAGGAAGTTATGCAGAAATGTCCAGGGAGATCTAGTGAATGCTTCCTTAACCTTTCTGAAGGCCAGCACTTTATGGAAGTGTAGTATTATTTACAGCTAGGAACCTGTTCTGAGTAGAATGCACAGAGCTTTCTCACTTTCACCAGCTACACATGCACACATACCTGTGCAGGTGCATGGTCCATTTTATCACATGTAGAGTTTGTGTGTGCAATACCATGATGAAGGCCCAGAAGTGTGCCACTGCTAGGAGGCTTCTTGGTACACTTTATCCCGTAGTCATACCTCCAATTTATTGTTAATCTCTAGTAGCTAAATAATCTGTTCTCCAGATTTAATTTGGTTTTGATAATTTTATAAATAAAATCATGCAGAATATAAATTTTAGATTGGTTTTGGTCACTCACTCTGGGTTGAGGTGAGATGTATATCTTAGGCTAAATGTATACTCCCATTTATGTTTGCTTCTTGAACTGTAAATGTTCATTTTATTATTTTTTATTTATTTGGCACAGGGTCTCACTTACACACCTTGGACTCCTAGGAATTCTCTTATCTCTGCATCCCCAGTGCTGGGATTATAGGCATATACCACCTTGCCCAGTTTGGGTGGCCAGCACAGTGACATGACATGTGGTACTGGATATTGAATCCAGTCCTTGTGCTTGCCAGGCAGGTGCTTAGACCACCAAGCTATCTCCCCAGTCACAAATATTCTTTGTTTTTTTTCTTTGTATTTTAAGGAAGGGTCTACAGGGTGCTCAAGGTCTCAGTACTGGATCAGAATCACAGTGATCTGCCTGCTCACAACCTCCCAAGAACTGGGATTATAGGCATGCACCACCACACCCAGTCTTAATTGCCATCTCAGTGTGCCCTGGGGATAGGGCTAGCACAGCAGGCCTGGGAATTGAACCCCTGGTCCCTGTGCTTGCTTGCATTTGGCTGGCCCTTCACAAATATTCTTTATATATATTTGTTTTGTTTTTAGTAGTGCTTTAGGATTAAACCCATATCTTCACATAGATGCTAAGCAATCAGTCTATCAGTGAGATACAGCCCTACCCGTCTCCTTATGTATTCTGAGTGTACTCTGCAGACAAGTCTCTTATAAATTCTCTTTTGTGTGTTTAAAAATCTGGCAATGAAAGTGCTTTGTTGAGTTTGTAATCTGCAAATATTTTCTCCATTATGGCCTATGTCTACGTGTTCCACAAAAGTCTTATGTGGTCACGGGTGGGGCTTTCAGAGATGGTTGCATCTAGAGTGTGTGATGCTAGAATTATAGTGTGATTCCTAAATTAATCCATTAATTGGCTTGGCATAGTTCTAGGTATAGATGATGAAGGCCTGCTCTGAGTGTTGGGTGGCACCACCCAAAGATGGGTGAATATAAAGGAACAAAAAAAGGGTGTGGCTTCTTCTCTACTTTTCTGCCTTCTGCCCACCATGAACTGTTTCTCTGCTGCAATGCCCCTTTACCATGCCACCCTGCCTTGGATCCAACCGACTATGAATTGAAACATCTAGAAACTATGAGCTGAAATAAACCTTTATTTCTTTAACTTTGGGTGTCAAGATTTTGTGTCAGCAATGAGAAAAGTAACTGAGACACTCCTAGTGTACAATTTGTCTTTTCATCCTTAAGATAGTATCTGGCACAGCACAAGGATTTCATTTTGACCATAGTCTACCAAATTATCCTTTTATCAATAATGCTTTTGGGATAACAAATCTGAGAATTCCTTCTCTAGTCTTAGGTTCTGAGATTTCCTCCTTTATTTCCCTAAAAGTTTTATAGATTTATATTTTACATTTCAGTTTGTGATACATATTGAAGGTTTAAAAGTAATATGCAAGGTTTATTTTATTTTTTTCTCAGCTGAATTCATATACCCATAATATTTAAATGACAATGGAATACCCTTCTCTGACAAAACTAAACTTTTAGAAAAAGAGGATACAAATGAACAACCATTTTGTATCTCTATGTTCAAAATAGGATAGATATATAGCTACATTCTCTTAATTCAATGAATAGAAACATTTGTTCTAATAGTGTCTGTGGACAAGATATCATGTCTGCATCTTTTACAATGAATAACCACTAAGACAAAAATAGGTAATGTATTATTGAAACTGTCTTACTAATTGGTCTTGAAACTGTCTCATTGCTCTTTGTTTCTCAATAAAATTATATATTTTTTCTCAGATTGATGGCCAATTTCTCCAGCACAGTTTGTTGACAAGGCTATTCCTGCTTCTTTGAATTATTCTTACATTTCTGTTAATAATCAATTGAGTATATTTTTGCATGAACATAGCTTCTCTTGTGTGTAGATAGATTCTTTTATCTGTTA
>NW_004524687.1:7247118-7248528 GCF_000260255.1 Octodon degus
CTTGGGATTTATCTTGAGACCCTGTACCACAGTTTGTAGACCATGTGGATGAGTGACAGCCATTGCTTGACCAATTTGCTCTCTGTGAAAGCCTGAGAAAAAGGTTTCTCTCCATGTGACTCTCCTTAGGCACACTCTACATCATTGACCACTTTCTTCTGTGGCCCCATAATCTCCTTGATCAGAAAATTTGGGACATCATTGAATTATAGGATGTTGCAGTTCAGGTTCTCATATGCCCTGAGTCTTCATGGAACTTGAAAGGCTAGGGCCAAAATGTTGACTTTTCTTGTGGCCCTCTTTTTTCTCTAATTTTTGGTTTGCAAAATTAGATTGTTAACACTCCAGAAGAGTAGCTTATTGATATTACTGTACAACCTAGGCTGTTGAGTTTGGCCTCATTCTCTGTCTGAATATCAAACATCTTAGACATAACACGGAGCAGGTATTTTTCTTTTGTTTTCTTTTTCTTTTTGCAGAACCCGGGATTGAATGCAGGCCCTTGCGCTTGCCAGGGAAGCACTTATTCCACTGAGCTATCTCCCTGGCCCCATAAACAGGTATTTTCCATCAAGTATTGATATGTTAAACTTTAAGTCACTGGAGAATATGATGAAAAAATTACAATATATTTTAAAAATAGGAATAAACAATTATATATGTTTATGTAAATGTTTAGAAATCTGACCATATACAGCATTATAGCAGGACAGTCCCGCAACACTCCTTTTCTTTTCTCTAACCTTCATTCACCACCACATTCTTTTTAAACAAACATCTACCTAAGAGACAGCATAGTATCTAGCACCATGACATGAGAAGCAGCACATATTCAGAAGACCAGAATGACAGGAACTTCAAGCATGAACCTACTATTACAAATTGCCATCTTCAGTGCAGTTGCTTAGTTCACAGGTAGCAGCATATATAGTTAGTCAGGGTGAGAATCCTTCCAATTAACTTCTGCATTCAAAAATCTTCTGAAGATTCTCAGAATCATTGCTGTACCCATCTTCTACATATAACTGTATGGCTTTGCCTCTGTCATGTTTCCTCAGTCTTGTCCTTGCTCTTTCTTCATTGTCTAGTCCTCAAGTTCTTGCTTTCCTTTTAATGGTGTTATATCTTTCTATTTGTATTTCTTCTTTTGAGTTCTTATACTAGGGAGATAATACAATATTTAGACATATGTCTAGTCTATTTCACTCATGAATATATCTCCAAGTGGCATCCACTTAAATATGAAAGCTTCGAGTTTATCATTATTTATAGCTGAGCAATACTCTATTGTATAAAAATACTTCACTTTTTCATCCATTCTCAGGTGATAGGTATCTTGGTTGTTTCCAAGATTTGGTTATCACAAATTGCACTGCTATTAAAATAGGTACATATATATCACTATGATAA
>NW_004524687.1:7250484-7251299 GCF_000260255.1 Octodon degus
CATCTATTCCAATTTTCTATAGGACTTTGAACATGACTGAGTATTGGACTTTGTCAAAAGCCTTTCTACATCAATTGAGAGGATCATGTGGTTTTTAGATTTCGCTCTATTGATATAGTGTATTACATTTACAGATTTTCAAATATTGAACCATCCTTGCATTCCTAGGATGAATCCTACCTGGATATGGTGTTCTTGATGATTTGCTGTAACCTATTCACTAGGATTTTATTGAAGATTTTTGCGTCTATGTTAATAAAGAAGATTGGCCTGTAGTTCTCTTTTTTGTTATGTTTTTCCCTGATTTTGTTATCAGTATAATACTTGCCTCTAGGAAGGATTGCTTCCTTTTCAATTTTATTGATGAGTTTGAGGAGTATAAGGAGTACATCTTCTGTAAATTTCTTGTAGAATTCAGCTGTGAGTCCATGAGTACCTGGACTTTTCTTTGTTTTTTATTACATCTCGTATTTCATTGGCTGTTATTGGTCTATTGAGAGTGGTTATATCTTGTTGATTCAGTTTTGGTAATTTGTATCTCTCTAGGAATCTGTCTATTTCATCTGTGTCCTGTATTCTGTGAACAAAAAGATTCTCAAAATAGCTATTGATAATCTTCTGAATTTCCACTGGGTCTGTGGTGATTACACCCTTTTCATTCCTTATTGCTTGTATTTGAATTTTTCTTTCCTCTTCTTGATGAGGTTAGCTAGGGGCTTATCAATTTTATTTGATTTTTCAAAGAACCAGCTTTTTGATTCATTAAGTCTTTGAACTGTTGTCTTCATCTCAATTGAATTCATTTTTGCTCTAAT
>NW_004524687.1:7254286-7257152 GCF_000260255.1 Octodon degus
GTGGTTCTGTCCCCTATTCTTTCTGCAGGGACTGCAGCTGCAGAATTTGATCCCGGGCCTGTATGCCAGGTCTGAGCTGCATGTGGAGGGGACAAGGGCTTGTAGAGAAGAGGGAAAGCTCTGCCACACACTCGCCGGGCTTTGACTAAGGCTGGATCTGGGGATCCCGAGAATGCAGCCGAAGTTCTCACTCACTTGGTGGACATGGGAGGGGTGGTGCTGCAGAGTGGTGGATGGGTTCCAAATGTGTAGAAGATTGTCTTTCTCACGCTGCGTGTCTGGACTTGGACTGGACAGGTCCTGCGGGCACATGGTAGCAAGAAGCTCTTCCACAACTCTATCTCCAATTACTTAAGTCTTCTTTGATTTTTTTAATTAGAATTTTGTGCGTTTCACATATAGAGACACAGAGATTATGTTAGGTATTTCATTTTAGATAGAGAAACTGTAATAGCTGTGTCTCAATCTTTTACATTTATATGTCATTGGTCAGTTTTCTAAACATAACTGATTTTTGATCATGAATTTTCTGACTTATTGCACATAGTTTTTAGCTCTGGGAGTTTCTTTTCTTTTCTTTTTTAAGGAAAGGATTTTTTGAAATCCTCTATGTATACAATTACATCATCTAAATACAATTTTATTTTTCTTTTTTCAAAATCTGTGTGCCTTTTATTTTTCCTTGTTTTGTAGTGGCTAGAACTTCCACAAATAAGCTAAACAAGAGGCCTGAGAATGACCACATTTGTCAAGTTCTTAGTTTTGGACAATATAGAATTAGGGTTTTTTTGTTGTTGTTTGTTTGTTTGTTTTTGAGTTTTGTACTGGGTCTCACTATGCAGCTTGGAATCACAGTGATCCTCCTGTTTCAGCCTCCCTAGTTCTGGGATTACAGGCATGTGCCACCATGACAGAACTCCATTGCTGGCTCAGCACACCTCGGGGCTGGGCTCTCATGGCATAGGCTTCCTGGGATCGAACCTTGGCCCTTGCACTTACCTAAGTAAGCACTTAGTTTGCAGAGCTATTTCACTGGCCTGAGAATATGGATTTATCATATTAGTTGTAGGATTTTTTGGTCGATGTTCTTTATCAAACTGAGGAAATTCCTTTTGCTTGTACTTTGCCGAGATAATGTTACCTCTAAGGGTCTTTGATTTTTGTTGAATGATTTTCTACATTAATTACTATGATACTATTTTCCTATCTTGAATTTATTGATATGACAGTTTACATGGATTAATTTTTTAATGTAATCTCTCTCTCTCTCTCCTTTCTTTTGTTATCAATTAATACAAGCCAAAAATAATTTGTAGAGTGTCCCTGCTTCTTTTATTTTCTGAAAGAGATTTTGAAAATTTGTGTTAACTCTCCACTAAATGTTTGGAACAATTCTCCAGTGGGATGACTCTAGCCTGGAGGTGTCTTTTTCTAATGTTTATAAAAACCTACCAGTAATCTATTTCATCATGTCTGAATCTTACTCACTTGTGGTTTTCAAAGAATTGGGTCACTTTTTTTTTCTCAGTTGGTTACTTTATGACTGTAAAATTGGCATCGTATTCCCTTGTTGTCCCTGTAATAGTTGCAAGATCTGCAGCAATATCCATTTCATTCTTGATATTGATAATTTGTGGCTTCTCTCTTTATGTGTTTGCCACTCTTGCTAGAAGAATATAAATTTTATTGATCTTGTTTGAGGAACTTGCTACTTGTTTCATATTTTCCCCATTTTCAATTTTATTAATTTCTACCCACATCTTTATTATTTATGTTCTCACCTTGGGACTATTTTGTATTCTTTTTCTATTTTTTTGAGACAGAAACCTAAGTTTGTCAGTTTGAGGCATATTAGTTTTCTCACCTAACCATTTAGTGCTATAAAATTCCATCGTAACACTGCCCTAGCTGTATCTCACATTTTCAGAT
The DNA here is from genome assembly GCF_000260255.1 of Octodon degus. NCBI lineage: Eukaryota > Metazoa > Chordata > Mammalia > Rodentia > Octodontidae > Octodon > Octodon degus. The sequence goes on from NW_004524687.1 coordinate 7,256,216, forward strand.
GTTTTCATTTCTATTTAGTTCAGTTTCTTAATTTCCTATGGAATTTTCTTCTTGACCCATATGTTATTGAGAATTGTGTTGCAAAATATACAAATGTGTGGATATTATTCTGTAGTCTCTCTGTTATTGATTATTACTTTTGTTCCACTACACTCAGAAACATATTCTCTATTCTTTAAATTTCATGGCATTTGCTTTCTTTCTTTGACTAACTCAAGATAATGTGGTGACTCTCCTATGGGAATTTGGATAAAATGAGTATCTTGTTGAGTTTAATGCTCTATATGTATCCATTAGATTTTGTTTATCAATGACTTTCAGTTCTTTTATATCCTTTTTAAATTTTTTATTTTTTAGTTCTTTTATATCCTAACATACAGTTCTGTCAATTGTCAAGAGTAGGATGAAATGCTGAAATGTAACTAGAGACTTCTTTATTTCTTCTTTCACTTTTCTTTCTTTTTTAATTCATGTATTTTGGAGATCTTGGTTTTGGTGTGTGTATGTGTACTTTATACATTTAAGAACTTTATGTTTTCCTGGTAAACTGAGCAATATATGATTGTTTTAGTGTGTCTGTGTCCTTTGTCATTATAATAATACCTGAGTTCAGGTAATAATAAAACAGATTACTTCTCTACAATTGTATGACCTTAGATGTCCAAATCTGAAGATGCCACTCCTTGGCCTTCTAGCTGCATCATCCCAGGGCAACAGAGCAAAGCGAGAAGAGGCTGAGCCTGCAGCATCAAGTCTCTTTGTAATCAACATGGGTCCAGTGATGAGGGAGGAGCCTCTATGCTAAAACTCTACCTCAATGCTGTGCTTCCTAACAGCATACTTTGGGGCTTACGTTTCTAACACCTGTTTTCTTGTGGACATACTTGAACCATAGCACAATAGTCCACCTCTCCAAATAAGTTCTCTGCTCTGAAGT
>NW_004524687.1:7257252-7259343 GCF_000260255.1 Octodon degus
AATTCAGATTCCTTTTTTTATTTCTGAAATTTATTCTGCTCTGAGTTTCTCTCTACTTTTCTGCTGTTGTTTGTTTACTTCTGACACTATTAATTCATGCATTTCAGCTGAGCTAGTGCCCTTTATACTTTTTCTGGGTGGACATTTGGTTTGCTCCATATATTCTGTATTTGATTCCTTACTTCAGATTATATGAATTCAGTGATTCCTTTTTTTATTTCAGAAATTAATTCTGCTCTGAGTTTCTCTCTGCCTTTACTGCTATTGTTTCATTACTTCTGACACTATTGATTCATACATTTCAGCTGAGCTAGTGTCCTTGGGTGGGCTCGAGGCCTGAGATTGCATTTTCTCCTTCTCTTTGTCATTTTCTATAGCACTGATCTCTGACCTTTGCTGTAGAGTTTTGGTGCAATTATAACCTTATCACCTACTGAAATTTGGGTTCAGATTGACTAAGTTTGAGTTCATCTAGTTATTCCTGGTTTGGGTTTAGCTGTTGTGTTCAGCTCCTTCCTGCTGCAGCCCTTGGAAGTGAATCTGTTGTGCCCCTCTGGCACAGCAGTGAATCTGTAGTGTCCCTCTGTTGTGCCCCTGGCCCAGGGGGCAAAGGGGAGCACAGAAGCTCTCCCACACACTAGCTGGGCCTGAGTTTGGGCTGGATATGGGGGTCCTGAGAGTGTCACAGAAGTTCTCTGTCACTCATTGGACTTGTGGGTGTGGGCTCTGGAGGGGTCTAGAAGTCCCAAGAGTGTGGTAGAGGGTCTCACTCACATGGGTGGGCTTGGGTTTTGGTCCAGAGAAATCTCAGAGCTGCAGGGAATTTGGAAGCTCTCCTACTCACTGCTGGTCCTGGCCCGGGCTGGATCTGGGTGTCCCAAGAGTGTCTTTGTTTACTGTTTTCTAATGCCTTTTTTTCTCACATCTTTATAGGATATATGATCATTTATATATAGTGAAATATTTTTAATAAAATGCATTTATTCTGAACATTATTATACTATAGTTATATAATTTTCTTAGTGACTGCTGTATGTGCTATAATATACATGTGTACTGAATTGTGTGGTATCAATGTTTAATATTTAAGTGAAGTATAGAAACCTTACTTTCACTTAGCTTTTTTAATCATACCCATTTTTTATTGTGATACAGCAGAAGTAGCATAAAATATATTAAACAGTGCGTTCACAATGATATAGGGGAAACTCTCACCTGAAAGATGCCTGGGCCAATTCTTGGGATTCTAAATCCAAAGAATGAATTTTAGGAACAATAGAGAAGTCTTTTGTCCCCTAATAAATATATTTTGCTCTTAATCTCCACTGTTCATAAAGTGAGGCTGGGGATTTCATTCCCCTGTATCAATATGAAGAACAGTATTTATCTTTATTCCTGACTTTTTGATGCCTTCTCTAATTAGTGTTTATAACTGACTTTCTTACTTGCTTTACTTTAATCTGGCCCTGTCCTTCTGTACTTATAAACTAAGTTGTCTTCATATGTATTTAAAAAAACAACAACAGAAGGGATGAAGAAAGTGATTCCTAAAATTAAATTGAATTAAAAATTTAGCAAAAGATAAAATCTCAATAGTCTCTAGGAAGATATTAAAAGAAAAGCTAAAAAATATGAGAGAAACTGATTTAAAATTGAAGACTGGGTTATTAGAAATTTTAGAAGGAAAAGACATTTAATAGAGGGGAGGTACTTAGAAAATAAGTCACACTTGGGCATTTCTGAGAATGCAAAGACACAGCCCCTTAGGTAGAAAGGCCTGTAAATACCCAAGCAAATAAACAGACAATACTCAAACTCAGTTACATAACTGTAAGTTTCAGACTGCTAAGGATGAGAATGCATGGGAGGCAGGTAGAAAGGGACAGCAAATTGAAGGCAAAGGAATGCGTATTGAATAGCACCAGGTTCCCAAAGGACACCTTAGGAGTAACTAGGGCAGGGTTTTTGCCTACTCTTTCCTCCACAGGATGCTCTGCCCCATGGTGGCTACCTGCTGTGCCTAAGTATTTCACATGAAAAAATGGGAATATGAAGAATGTGAATGACACCTGCAGGTAAGATTAGAAAGAT
>NW_004524687.1:7259728-7260785 GCF_000260255.1 Octodon degus
CTCTGTGGCCCCATATTCTGCTTGATCTGAAAATTTGGGACACAACTCACTTACAGGATGTTACAATATAGGTTCTGCTATGTCCTGGGTCTTCACTGACCTTGAAAGGCTAGGGTCAAAATTTGGCTGTCCTTGCAGCCCTTCTAGTTCTCTAATTTTTGGTCTGCAAACTTAACTTGTTAACCATCCAGAAGAAAAGCATATTATTACCCTCCAACATAGGCAGTTGAGCTTAACCTCACTTAACCCTCTGAATGTCAAATATCTTAGGCATAACATGGAACAGGTATTTTCCATCAAGGATTGATGTGTCAAACTTTAAGTCCTACAGAATATGGAGATAAAAATTAAAAAATGAAAAACATTTAAAGATTATAAATAAACAATTACATATTTTTTACACAGAAATTTAGAAATCTAACCATATACAGCATTGTAGTAGGACAGTCCTGTGGTATTTTTTTTCTTGTCTTTTTTCATTTATTACCAATGTAAAATGTCTTGAATATAAATGCTTCAAGTTTGTTTTTCTTTATAGCTGAGTAATACTCCATTGTATAAAATACCACATCCTTTTCAACTATTCCTTATGTGACGAGGATCTTGGTTGTTTCCAAGTTTGGCTATCACAAATTGTGCTGCTATAAACATAGGTACAAATATATCATTATGATATGATGTTTTCAGTTCCTCCAGGAAAATTCCCAGTAGAGGGATAGCTGGCTTGAATGGGATTTCCAGTCCTGGTTTCATAAGGAGTCTCCACACTGATTTCCAAAATGATTGTACTAGTCTACATTCTAACCAGCAGAGGAGAAGGGTTACCTTTTCCCCACAACTTCTCCAACATTTGTTGTTGGTTGATTTCTTTATGATAGTCATTCGTTCTGGGGTGAGATGATATCTCAGTGTTGTTCTAATTTGCATTTCACGGATGGCTAGGGATGTGGAGCATTTTTTCATATATTTATTTGCTTCTTTCACTTCATCCTCTGAGAAGTGTGTGTTCATCTCAGATGCCCATTTCTGGACTGGATCTTTAAATTTTGGGGCCCTA
>NW_004524687.1:7267660-7288906 GCF_000260255.1 Octodon degus
GTCTACCTGCTCTATAAATAAGGTAGTTGTGGCATTTATAATAAATGTGGCATAAATTTGGCTTCTGTTTCATTTATTTATTTATTTATTTATTTTTTTTTTGTGTGTGTGTGTGTGTGTGTGTGTGTGTACCAGGAATTGAACTCAGGACCTTGTTCTTGCCAGGCAGGTAGTTGTGTCACTGAGCTGTATCCCTACCCAAATGAGATTTCTATAAAAGCTTACATAAGTATATAAGCAGACATTTCATCTTTCAGGTTCATCACATATAGTCCCCCATGGAAGGAAGATACCATGTCAACAGAATAAACCCAGGAGGTTGCCAGAGTCTTGGTGTGGTGAGAGGCATACCTGAGGAGCACAGACGGATGCAGTCTTCTCAAGGTGCATGGAGAATGTGCGTGATCCCCTTTGACCTACTTTGTGAGACATTTTTAGTTTTAATTAATAGTGGAGATTTAAATGAAACATTTGGAAGCACAGAGCTATTTAATAACTCCAAAATGCTTGTTATTAGATAGCCTCTTTCCTCACACATTCCTTTATTACTTTAAGGTTTTCCAACAGTTTAAATAAATGTTTCCTAGAGAAGTCAACACATTTATTTTCAGGGTCTAAAGAAAAAATATTTATGGCATTGATATAATTTCTTTCTCATTTTGGTGGTTTAATTTTCCTTTTCTGAAATTTATTTTGCTCCTTATTCATATTTCCTGTAATGAATTCAATCTCTTCTTTTTCATATAGATCTGTCTGAGATAATGTTATGGACCCTGGAAGCACTCAACTAAATACTTTTTAATTAGCTCAGTGCCATTTCCATCTCTGGTTTCGTTTGTACCAAAAAGAATCCTCCTGTCTTCAGCAGTTGCCTTGAGGTGCCTGAGAGCACACCATTGTAAGATTTTAGCAGACTTAACAAGTACACTGGAGGATCCTTCATTTTATGTGAAAGAAAAGTCCCAATTTGAAAGTATTCTAAGATACATCCCTTCCCTGCCCCCAGAAACAGACAGCAAAGAAAAACTGATTCATGCTTCTATTTAAAGTCATATTAGCTTAATTTTCAGTTATATTTTGAAGTTTTCCTCTGGTAAGTGTACCAAATAAGTGCAAGTGATTCATTTCAGGGGCCAAATTAGTTCTGCATGAGAAACAGGCCAATCCTGTGAGTGATTAGGAGGTTTCCTCTAGGATAATTCTGTGCAAATTTGACTTAGCACAAGATTTAACTTCAAAGAACAAAACTGATGGTTAAGCAGGGGAAAATTTATTCCCTGATGATTAAAAAGAAAATGCTGTCTCTTATGCAGACTAGTGCTAGCCCACCATCAGCTGCCTGCTTTCATGAAGATGTGTGTACAGTCTCAGCTGGACTCACTAATCAAACTGAAATCCAACTTAGAGAAGTCACCTCTAAATAGCTAGTACCACTCATAAGTCATCATCATCCCACTTGGGTCTGGGGGTGAGGGATGTGGCAGTCTCAATGAAAGAGCCCTTACAGCAACAGCAGCCCTTGCAAAAGGAACAGCATAGGCTGACACAATGTGCTCTCCTCTACTTTGGACTTGAGAGCTCTGTCTCTCGAGAGTGGCCATTAGCCAAGTTGGCTGCTCTCTAGAAGCATGTGTGGTCAGCCTTCCGTCTCTGACACAACACCTAAGGAAAACAAGAGAGGAAAAACTTGTCTTGGTCATGGTTTCAGACGTTCCCGTCCATAGTCAGCTGACTCTGTTGCTGTTAGGTTTGTGGCAAGGCAGAAATACCATGGCTGAAGAACATAGTGGAGGAAAGTTGCTCATTCCCAGCAACAGGGAAGCAACAATTGGGAGAGAGACCAAGAGGAAGGGCCCATGGATGAGATAGAGTCCTCAAGGTCGTGAGTCACTCACTTCAGCTATGAACTGATTCCCACACTTCTACCATCTCCCAATAATGCCATCAAATTATGAATCTATTAATGGATTAATCCATCAATATAGTTAAAACCCCCAGAATCCAATCACCTTTCAAATACCATAATTTTGAACACATGAGGCTTTTGGGGGACATTTGAGATATAAAGCACACTAGAGAGCGCTGACCTCTGTCACGTTTGCATATTCAGTCAGGTAGAAAACAGGGAAAACAACATAAAACATACAAGATAACAGAAGCAGTTATTTTTATTAAGTACAGATTCCAGAGAGAAGAAGACAGCACATCTTGCAGGGCCAGTGGGAAGGGAGGAGCTTTTCAGGACATACACATTTAATAAGCTACAGTAATGAACTGGGCTTATTTCTATAACCCCAAAGGCAAGACCATACATGGATCTGGAGCTAAGTGATGCTATCAGATAGTCTCAGAAATACTGGAGCTCCTTAGCTATTAACATTGTGTCAGAATCAGCTGACCTGGACAGTTAACCCCTTCCCCATGGTTTTGGAAGGCATAGTACATTTGTCCCTATAGCAATTTGCAAACAAAATGATAATGTACAGAATTAATGATTCTTGCTGATCATGAAAAAGAAATAAAACTTTCACTGCCTTTATTATAGTTCCTAAAATGCTTTAGAAGATGTATTTTTGGTATCTATGTTGTAAGGATGTCAAATTTTATAATTTTTGAAATCATGAATCATGCTTTATTGAAAATCTGTAGAGGTGTAAGCATGTTTCATAATGAGTAGTATACTTTTTAAAAAATATACTGAGTCAGTCACTAAAAAAGTGAGCACATCTCAAGTCAGGGTGATGGTTTTGTAGCTTTTTCATTGAAATGTTTTCTTTTTTTCAAGTATCAGTCCAACCACCACCATCACCTTCCTACCCCTTAATTTCTATTTTCCTTCCTGATACAAGTTTATTTCATGGTCTGAAGGAAAGAGGAAATGGGAGAGGAAAACCTTTTTCTTTTTGTACTGGGGATCGAACTTGGGATCTTCAATTATCAGGTGCAGGCACTTATGCTACAGAGCTTTATTCCTGGTCCTCTGAGCTATATCCCAGCCCTAAGAAAATCTTTTGATGCATTTAATTAAACTATAATTATTCAGGTTTAGATAGCTAAAGCTGTGAAGAGACAAGGTAAGCACCTGTTTAACTCAGAATGCTGGGCAGAAATCTCAGAACATAATGACGTGTTTCTTCTTGAGAACTGCAATATGAGGGTGAAGGGTCAGTTTTATAGGTTAGTTGGGCAAGTGTAAGAAAAGAGTTAAAGATGCCGTTCACCAAAAGCTTGACCAGGAAGATATGTGGTTTTTATCTCTACCTTTTCCACTGTCATATTTTAGGTTATTTTCTTTTAATTTTTGTTCATTGATTCAACAACTGCTTAATAATTAATACCTGTCTGGCACTGTATGAGTTGGTGGAGAAATTTCACTGCAAACAGGTTAGATGGATGGTTTCCAGAGGGTGGCAGGAGTAAGGTGATAAGAAGATATTATTCAATGGGAATTGAGTCTCAAAAATTATAAGCAGAAGAGTTCTGGTGATTGGCACTGGTGGTTGCTAAACAGTATGTTTTTGATGCCACTGAAGCGTACATTTAAAAATGTTTAGGATAATAAATTCCATGGTATGTGTATTTTACCACCATAATAATCTGGGAAAAAATATAAAACACTCCTCAAACCTGTAGATTAGAGTCACATGGAAAGAATAGATAATCAACCATATGCCAAATAAATAAGAGGAAGATTCCATTCGTTACATGATGATAGATGCTATGGGAATCAAAATAGTGTGTTCAGAAGCCAGGGTGCTGGAAGAGGAGGTGCAATTTGAAGTGGAGTGGTATGATGGACCACACAGGGAAGTAACATGTAATCTTTGAATGCAGATTGAAAGAGATGAAGCAAGATAGGTGACTATGTGTGCAGAAAGGAAGAGTGCACTATGCGATGGAAAAAGCCAGAAGAGGCCTGAAAATGGGGAGTCCCACTGTGCACTGCGGAGTTCATAAGCAGGTCAGCATGCCTAGGGAATGGGAGCAACAGATACGGTACAGACGGTACAGACGCTCCTTGACTCCCAATGGGGTTGCATCCTGATAAACCCAGGGTAAACTTTAGACATCATTAAGACAGAGCTGCATTTCAGCGCCTAACCTGTGCAATAGCACCGCAGGTCCACACGGCACACTGCAGGCCTGCTCTGTTTCTCTTCACAGTCACCTTGGGGACTGGACCTGTGGCTTCTTGCCACCAGTAGCATCCTGAGAGAGGACTGGACTATCCATCACTGGCCTAGGAAAAGATCAAATTGCAAATGAAAAATGTGGTTTCTACGGAACATATGGTTGTTGCACCACTATAAGTTTAAAAATCATAAATCAGACCATCATAATCCAGGGATATTTCACAGTGGGAAATAAGGTAAAAGAGAGGGTCTTATACACTGTGAAGAAATTTTGATTTTTTCTTTAATAAATGGGGGATTTTTAGCAAAAGATAATGATTGTTCTTTGGTATCCTGTGGGAACCGGTTTCAGAGTCCCCGCAATTATCAAAATCTGTGGTTGCCCAATTCCCTTGTATTAAATTATCAATTTAATTTAGTGTTTTCACACAATCTGCATGCACCCTCACACCCAAAGTCATTTCTAGATTATTTATAACACTTAATAAAGCATACATTTTCTGTAAGTACTCATTATTCTACATTGTTTAAGGAGTGACAGGAAAAAATTTGTCACATGTAATTTTTTTTAAAATTTAGAATTCTAGACTAGGTTGACTCCACAGATACAGAGCTTTCACATAAGGAAGCCTGATTGGATATCATCTGATTTATGTTTAACTGACTCTCTCTGGCACTATCTTAAAGTTACTCTGCCTAGAGCGGCACAGACACCACATAGGAAGCTACCATAATGAGCCACACAGGAGATGATGGGGGGTCCCTGGTAGTAGGAGTGGTTGTAGACAGCTTTGAAGTCAGAATAAGGTTTTCACAAAGATCTTGTGTTTATTAGAACTTGTGGACATTAATAAATAATTTTGTCTCAATTGAAAGGAATGTAATGAGGCTTCAGAGGAAGGACTCCATCACAGGACAATGATAGAATCAATACCATAACTAAAATATAATAAAAATGGTTTTAAAAGCAAGAAAACATAATAACCTCCTTGGAACTCAGCAAGCTTGCATGCCCAAGCCTCACCACTCCTCGGGTCTCCGCCGTGATGCTCTGGGTGGCACCACTCATCATTCTCCTCACCAGTAAAAAGACACAATGCCGCCTCCGCTGGTTAACTTGCTGAACACCTCATGGGAAAATAGAAAAATGTATTAATATCTCAGGCAAAAATCCACAGAGAAATTTCCTAGTTTTATTTTTTTCTGCCAATTAATCTCCCGATATGTACTTTTCTATTATAATTCTGTTCTCTCTGAACCCTCAGCAAGGTCCTTTTGGTCTTCTAGAATAGTTAAGCTCTGGCTCTCAGCAGCTTTAAAATCTTAACAAAACAACACTAAAGCTAGTTGGTTATCCTCTTGCTCCTCAGATGCAGAAAAAATGGATTGCTATTGGTATTCAAGTACAATTCTAAATTTTAATCCTCTGTTCCAAGCAGCTTATTAAAGTATTAAACCAGCAAATACAGTTGTATTTTTTTTAAACCAGGATTGAACTCAGGACCTTGCACTTGCCAGGCAGGTGCTTATGCCACTAAGCTATTTCTCTGACCCTTATGTAGGGCTAGGGTTGGTGCTGTGAAAAATATGTAGCATTTCAACACATTGCTTTAAAATTAAGTTCACAACTTTACATCGTGATGATAGAACATCAAGCACCGTTGGAAAGAGTTTCCAGCAACAGAAACAGAGAAGTCCATGAAAGTACACACAGCTGGCGGGCCCTGCAGCCAGGAAAGCCTCCTGTACACAAGTCTTCCCAACCTCACATGCAGTGGTAGAACGTGGTGGCTTGTAATCAGTCAGGGTGGTAATGTTTGCATCATGGGAGTTCTAGTATTGCAAATCAAGGTTGTTATTATTGTTGTTCCATAGAATTTATTTACCAAAAATACTTTTACTTTCAGCTCTTGTTGGAAGAAAAGGCATCAAAACTTAAAAGGCCTCACTTTCTCCTGCAACTTGGAATGAAGCAGATTGGGTGTCTGAATAAAGAGTCTGGTTACAAATATAATATAAATCAAAAATGAAAAACTGTGCACTGAATCTTCTAAATATGGAATTAAAATGGGGTGACTTAAAATTTTTTTTTGGTTCCTTTAAAATTCAGTGGCCCATTTCTGCCAGGCCTCCCCACTGCACCTCAGAAAGTGGGACACAAGATAATAAGCATAGACACAAAGAGCCTGAAAGGTGTGAAAAAGACAGCTGCCTGGGATCCTAGGGATTGCAGGAAGGTGGTTGTATTTCTTTTTTTTCTTTTCTTTTACTATATTATTTATTGCCTCATCCAGCAGTGAAGAATTGATGTTTTAATCAATATGTGATAGCAATAATTGAAATGATTTATAATTTTAGCCTCTTCTCCCACTTAGACAAAATGAATTCCAAATGAATTAAATATAATATATTAAAAGTATAAACAGGAGAAAATAAAGAGCAAATAAATCACAAAAGAACAAGACAAATTTAACTTGAAAACACAAAAAACTATCTCAATAAACACACCATATACTAAAATTAAAACTTCAGTATGTCTCCCAACAGGATGTCACAGAAGCCTGTGGCCTAGCACCAATAGGGGGCACAGAAGAAGCAGTGGTCCCTCTGGCCAAGGGACCAGCGCCAAGGTGACCTAACAACAGAACACCTTGTGAAGACATGCACCATGTCTAGAAAAACAGGGGAATATGCAACTTTTTCTTCCAAGTGTCAATGTATTTGTATAGGAAATTCATGCAGTAGATACCCAGTAGATACCTCACCCCACTCGATTGAGGTGGCATGGTCTGAATCTTCTGCAGGGCTGAGCACGGTGCTAATATTGTTCATATTTTTGCCTAGGAGAAGGTGTTCAGTTTCACATTCAGAAAGAAAAGAAAAAGTTAACTTTGAAATTGTATGTTTATTGAAAATATACTTGAGGAATGAGGAACAAATATAAACATTCTAAAGTAGAGGAAAATTTAGAAAATATATTGTTAAAAAAAAAAAAACAACCATAATGAGTGAATGAATGAAAAAAAAACAAAGAGTGAATGAAGTAGGGCCGGCCAAATAGCTCAGCGGATTAAAGTGCCTGCAAGCAGGGAGAGGGGCCTGGAGTTAGATCCCCAGGCCTGCCTTGCCGGCCCTGTCCCCCAGGGCATGCTAAAATGGTGATTGAGACTGGGTGTGGTGGTGTGCTCCTGTAATCCCAGCACTTGGGAGGCTGTAAACAGGAGAATCACTGAGTCCCATCTAGTAGTGAGACCCTGAACACTCTGTAGACCCAAAAACAAAACAAAACAAAACAAAACAAAACAAAACAAAAAGAGTGAATGAAGGAAGAACACAGGAAAGGGTAGGAATAGAGCAAGATATCATGGACTGCTGTCCTTCTCATGATTTGCTTCACTCGTATCTGGTAATTGATTGTGGCTGGGCCATAAAAAGGACCCCACAGAAGATGTAGAAGCATAAATAACATGCTCTCTGAAAATAAGAGAATCAAAGCAGAAATCAACAATAAAAATCTTAAAACATTTAGAAATTAAACATCATACTTACAAACTATGTATCAAAGAAGAATTTTCAAAAGAAATAAAAATTGAAAACATGTAACACAATGAAACTACATCAACGTGAAAATATACAAAAGGCATGAAAACAGGGCTAGAGCAAAATACACAGTACTAATGGCTACACTAGAAAGAGAGAATCTCTCAAATTAACAAGCTACTCCTATCTCAAAAAGAAAGAAAAAAAAAGATAAAGGAAAAGCAAAAAATATGCTCAACGTAGTAGAAGAAAAGAAATAGTAAAAATATGGGCAGAATTAATAAATCTGAAAGCATTTGAGAAAATTAATGAAAGAGAGACCTCGTTCTCTGGAAAAATGATGAATTAAATTACCAGACTTCTACTAAACCTAACAGTATAGAAAAGGTGGTACAAATCTCTGGTATCCGGACAATGATAGATGATAGAGCTACAGATCTTGCCACAATTGCAAGTATAATCAGGGCAGTTGTAATCAGGTTTTAACCCATAAAGTCAACAACTGAGAACAGGTTATACGAATTCTTCAAAAGCCACAAAAGACTAAAACTCACCAGATGCTCAAACTGATACAGATAACATTTATATTCCTACAAATTCCTATTGAATTTTTAATTAAAAATTTTCCCCAAAAGCCATCTTCAGGTTTAAAAAATTTTACATAACATTTAAAGGAAAATTAACATTAATTTCCCACAATCTCTTTAGAAAAGTGAAGTGGGAACATTCTCCTTAATATACTAGGCAAGTCATACCCTGACATAGATCAGATTAAGACAGTATAAAAGCAGTGACAGATGAGTACATCCCGCTGTTCTTCATGGATTTCGATAGAACAAAATCCTTTTCAAAATTTTAGGAAACTTAATCTCCCAATATGTAAGGAGTGTGTATCGTGGCAAGTGAGGTTGACGATACTTCACGTACAAAAGTATGCTTTAGCCTTCAGAGATCAATGTAACTCACTATGTCAGAAGGTAAGAAGGGAAAGTTTTGTGGTGATATTAGTTGACACAAGAAAAAAATTTGATGAACAAAACCTTACAAACAATATCTATGATAATAATCTTTCACAAAAGCAGAAGACTCTCAATTAAGAGCATCTACAGAGGGGACCAGCAGCCAGCAGGTCTCAGCAGGCCCACTACACCTCAGCAGGCCTATCCAGGAAGGACCCACAGGACAAGCAGCCGGCTAGGCCCAGTAGTCCACTTGGACTGGGCTCAGCTGGAAGGAGCCAAACACAGTAACCAGATCCAAGCCACCAGGTCCTGACAGTAGAGTTTGAGTTCAATGGATCTAGACCCAGTGAGCCGAGGCTATTGCTGGGCACAGCTGAGCCTAGACAGAGGCCCAGATGTACAGGAGTATCACCATGCCACAGAGGTGGCAGCAGGTAACTGGGGTTAGCTGGTCTGCCTGGAAGACTCCAGGTGCATGAAGGGGAGGTGCCCAGATAGGACTTAGAGGAACGAATTTAAATACAAATTCCCAATTTAAAATCTGCTTCATTATATAGCTATAATGTGTACTCCTATAGTCTAAAGTCCAAACCCACTAGTTACAAAGGTTTGTGAATTTCTAAATTCCACTACTGTTCTTAGTATTGCTAATTGGGCTACTGTAAATAAGAAACCACATCTGCCTTAACCACATGTTGTTCCTTGGGTATTAATATTAGGGGGGTTACTTGGGTAATAACCTCACTAAATCCTTACACTGAAGGACAGAGGACAGTACTAAATAGAAATCAATATCTAACTGCCAGTTGTTAGAGAAGGCAAAACCTTGGGACAAACACAAGACGAGAATCTCTGACACTGGAGAGATAAAAAAGGACTCTACAGAGAGACTATCACTGCAGTGATATAGCTGCCTAATATCAAACTTTCACATAAAGGTATCATAGAAATCAAAATAATGAGTTCTCTTTGAAATAGAAAATGACAAAACGAAGGAGCAAAATTAATTCTCAGGCCCTGAATCCACACAGAACAAATGCAGGAGACATGAGCATGGAAGAAATTGGAAGCCACACACCTGAAATCTCTGAAATAACAAATGAAGTAAAGAAGCAATTGTAGAAGAGTAAGGAAGACATTAGATAAAAACTAACCTCAAGGTAAAAAAAGAAATAGCTATAATGAAAGAATCACTGTTTCTAGAGAAGACACTAATAAAAAATAGAGGAGAATAGAAGAAATCATGGAAACCTTGGGTGACCAAAATAAGAAAATAATAGAATGCATGAAGCAGTTCAAAGAGATATATCAGAAATTAGAAGTCCACCACAAGTTGGCAAAATCATTTGAATCAAAGTGCAGATAGACTTCAGACCTTGAAGACACCATTGCAGCTAGTGAAAAGGTAAGGGAAGATCTCTTAAAAACAAGTAGGATGCAGGAAATAATAATTCAATATCTGCAAGATGATGCAAAGATGAACAACATAGGACTAACAGGCTTTGACAAAGGAGGCAAAGCCAACAACATAAAAAGAATATGGTGGAAGTAATAGAAGAAAACTTCCCAAATAAGGTGAAACAATCTGACATTCAAGTATCCAAGGCAATAGAATTCCAAATAATATCAACCCAATTAAAAACTACATGCAGACATATAATAATCAGGATCCCAGAAATTCAGCACAAGAACAACATACTCAACCCTACCAGCAGAAAGAAACAGGCCATATTTGAGGAAAACGCATCAGAATAACAGCCGATGTCTTCTCAGAAGCCATCAAGTCAAGATGAGCATGGAGTGAAGTACTTCAAGCCCTGCAAGAAAACAAATTGCAACCCAGACTGATATACCTGCAAAAACTCTTCCAAGTTTAATGAAGGAGTGAATAACATCCATGACAAAGAACAACTAAAGAAATTCATGATGACCAAACCAACTCTACACAGACTACTACGAGTTATTCTAGAAAGGGATCAAAATTCCCACAGTTCCAAGAATGACAAAAAAAAAAAGAAAAAAAAAGCACCCATCAAACTTAGCAAACTATTAAACACAGGAGAAGAGTAGGGAAACAAAATCAGGAAAATAACATGATAAGCATAATCCAATACATATCAACTATGACCACCAATGCAAATGGACCCAATTCATCAATTAAAAGAAATAGATAGAGTAGATTAAGAAATAAAATCCAACAATATGCTATGTACAAGAAAAACACTTATCACATAAAGGAATTCATAGGCTGAAACTCAAAAGATAGAAAACAATACTACATGCTCCAGGACCTCAGAAAAAAATCAGGGGTAGAAATTCTGTTCCCAGTCAATCTGAACTTGAAACCAAGAGTGATAAAATGAGATAAAGAAAGTCACTATACCCTTCTGAGGGAAAAATTCAAGAGGAAGACATAGCAGCCATAAATATGTATGTACCAAATATGGGAGCACCCAACATATATAAGACAAATTTTAAAGGACATGAAAAGTCTAATAACCAAATTAGCAAAGAGGCAGCAGAACTGAACTGAACCTTTGAACAAATGGATGTAGTGGACATATACAGAATGTTCCACCCAACAACATCTGAATACACATTCTTCTCAGCTGCACATGTGACATTTTCTAAAATAAACTATATACTAGTCCATAGATCATGCTTAAGTATCTGTAAGAAAACAGAAATTATCCCATGCATATTAGCTGACCACAGTTCAATGAAACTGGAAATTAATGACAAAAGAAACCACAAAAAAACCTCATAAATGTATGGAAATTAAATTACACCCTCTTCAGCATCCAGTGAGTTACAGATTAAATTAAAGAAGAATTTAAACAGTATCTACAGTGAAAACTCAAACACAACCTATTGGAATTTATGGGATGCATTGAAAGCAGTTTTCAGAGGGAGATTTATAGTGGTGAACTCACATATTAGGGAAACAAAACCAGAACAAATACATACCCTACTGCTGCACCTCAAACGTATAGAAAAAAAGAAAACTGAGCTCAGTCAAAAGATGAAAGGAAATTATAAAAATTAAAGCAGAAATTAATGCAATTGAGACAAAGGAAACAATATAAAGAATTAATGAATTCAAAAGCTGGTTCTTTGAAAGATTAAATAAAATGGATAAAACCCTAGCCAACCTCCTCATAAAGAGGAAAAAAAATCTCAAATTCAAGCAATAAGGAATTAAAAGGCAGAAATTACTGTAGATTCTGTGGGATTTCAGAAGATCATGAATAGCTATTTTGAAAATCTTTACCCTCACAGGACTGAAAACACAGAAGAAAGGTACAGATTCCTAGATAGGTGCAAATTGCTAAATCTGAATTAAGAAGATATAGAAACTCTGAATAACTCAATATCAGCCAATGAAATTGAAAATGTAATAAAAAACCTACCGACAAAGAAAAGTACAGGTCCTAATGGGTTCACGTCTGAATTCTACAAGAAATTTAGAGAAGATATAATCCCAATACTCCTCAAACTCTTCAATGAAATTGAAAAGGAAGCAATACTTCCAAAATCATTCCTGGAGGAAAGTATTATTCTGATACCAAAACTGGATAAAGAGCCTAACAAATAAGAGAACTACAGGCCAATCTCCCTCATGAACATAGATGCAAAAATACACAATAACATACTACCAAGTATAATACAACAAATCTTTAAGAAGATTATACACTATTACCAGGTAGGATTCAACCCAGGGATGCAAGGATAGTTCAACATCCACTAATCTACAAATGTAATACACTATATCAATAAAGCCAAAATGAAAAGCCACAGGATTATTTCAATCAATGCACAAAAAGCTTTTGACAAAGTACAATACACATTCATGATTAAAGCCCTACAGAAAATTGGAATAGATGGCCTATAACTCAACACGATAAAAGCTATCTATGACAAACCAACAGCCAACATAATTCTAAATGGAGAAAAACTGTAAGCACTTACTCTTAAATCAGGTACAAGACAATGATGCCCTCTAACATCACTCCTATTCAATATAGTTCTGGAATCATTACTTAGAGCCACTAGATAAGAGAGAGAAATAATAGGATTAAGAATGGGTGAAGAAGAATTTAAAATACCATCATTTTCAAATGACATGATATTGTACTTGAAAGACCCAAAAAACTCCACCAAGAAACTCCTCGAATTAATAAACAATTTCAATAACATAGCAGAATACAAAGTCAATACCCAAAAGTCAATAGCATTCCTCTACACAGACAACAAACTCACTGAGAGAGAAATTAGAGAAACAATACCTTTCACAATAGCATCTAAAGTTAGGAATTTATCTAACTAAAGAAGTAAAAGATCTATACAATGAAAATTACAATACTCTGAAAAAAGAGATCAAAGTGGATTTCAGGAAATGTAAAGATATTCCTTGATCCTGTATAGGAATATAAAATATTGTGAAAATTGTCGTACTCTCAAAACTGTTTTGCAGATTCAATGCAATTTTGATTGAAATAACATTAGTATACCTCAAAGAGCTAGAGAAAACTTTCCTCAAATTCATTTGGAACCAGAAGAGACCAGAATATCAAAAGCAATCTTGGGAAAAAAAAGAAAGCGGAGGAGGTCTCACAATCCCTGACCTGAAATTATACTATAAAGCTTCTCTGACAAAATCAGTATGATATTGTAATAGACACAGACTTGAGGATCAATGGAACAGATTAGAAGATGCGGACACAACTGAAAATACACTCAGCTACCTTATTTTTGATAAAGGGGACAAACATATTCATTGGAAGAAAGACACCCTTTTTAATAAATGGTGTGAGAAAAACTGGCTTTCCATATGCTGAAGGCTAAAACTAGACCCATGCCTATCACCATGCACAAAACTACATCAGAATGGATTAAAGATTTAAATATCAAAACAGAAATGCTACATCTTCCGGAGGAAAACATAGTTACAAATTTTAATGACATAGGGGTAGGTAAAGCACAAAAAACAAACTTCATGGGAAATGCTTCAAAGAATCAACAACTGGGATCTCATCTTTTTGAAAAGTTTCTGCACCACAAAGCAAATCTCCAACAGAATAAAAAGACAACCCACAAAATGGGGAAAATATTACAGCCAACTGTTTCTCCAAAAAAAGCCTTCTAGCTACAACTTACATAGAATAAAAAAATATCAGGCCCCCCAAATTCAAAGACCTAATCCAAAAATAAGCATCTGAGATGAATATACACTTTTCAGAGGAAGAAATAAAAATGACAAGTAAGTACATGAAAAAATGTTCAACATCATTCATTATTAGATAAATATAAATTAAAACAACACTGGGATTCCATCGTACCACAGAAAGAATGGCAACATCAAGAAATCAGTCAATAACAAATGATGGAGGGACTGTGGAGAAAAAGAAGCCCTTCTCCAGTACTGGTGGGAGTAGACTGGTACTACCACTATGGAAATCAATATGGAGATTCCTTAGAAAGCTATGATTGGAGGTCACATTCAAGCCAGCTATACCTCTCCTGTGTATTTTTCCAGAAGAAGTGAAATCATCATACTATAATAATACATGTGCACCCATGTTTATAGCAGGGCCATTTGTCATAGCTACATCCTGCAAATAGCCTAGATGCCCATCAACTGAGGAATGGATAAAGAAGATGTGGTATTTTCACACAATGGAGCATTACTCAGCTATAAAAACAGATCAATTTGAATCTTTGGTCAGTAAATGGATGCAACTAGAGACCATACTTGTAAGTGAAATAAATTAGATCTGCAGGTGCAAATGTTGCATTTCTGAAAGAGAAAATGGAATCTGAAGGGCACAATAGATCCTGGAAAAAGGGAAAGAAATTATTCAAAATGAAAGAGTTACTGAGTTAAAGAGAAAGACAGGAGAGAGAGGGTGGAGGAATGAGATATATCTAGTACATAAGCAGAATTGTTTGGACGAATGTACTGTGGATTTCAGCTGGTCTATGTAAAGGAAAATATAATGCTTAATTTGTTTTGTCTACTTTTTGCAATTGTTGATACTTTTTCTCTTCTTAATTTGTTATACATTTCTTACTTTTTTCTTTCTTCTTCCAATGTATATATCTGGTAATACGAATAACTGATTGGAAGACAACACTAGGTATTACGACAAATACTGTGAAATTCATATTAGTTTGTTAAATGAAATTTTGTATCATTTGTAATTTTTTGTCTTAATATTATTTTGTACTTTGTTTGAAAAATGAATAATAAAACTCTCATTGTTTGAAAATACTGAATATGCATCCAGAAAATTCTAAAGAATCTGTGAACAACTAAAATTAACACTTGAAGTTAGCAAAGTGACTGATTACAAAACAATCAATATTTTAAAAATCAATTTTATTTCTATACCAGAAATAGATAATTAAAATGACAGCATTTGTCCAGTCTTAAAATTAATATTTGCATATAGCAAGGCAAAAATAGATCATGAAAATGTCAAAGTGTTTAGAAGTGGAAAAACTTGTGAAGAATTGTATAATACAAAACTATAAACTATTATTAAGGGCTGGTGAGATGGCTCAGTGGTCTAAAGCACCTACTTAGAACAAGCTTGGCAAAGCACAGGGACCGCGGTTCAATCCCCCAGCACCACATGCCAGCCAGCCCCGCCCCCTGGTGGGCTGAGCTGGCCACACACACACACACACACACACACACACACACACACACACATAAATGAATAAAATAAATAAATTTAAAATAAAAAAATAAACTATTATTAAAAAGAACATAAAGATCTATATGAATGAAATAGTTGGCGTCTTTGTGGATTGATAAGCTCAATAGTATAAATATGCCAATTTCCCCCTATATTTTCTACAGGCCCCATACAATACTAAAGAAAAGTCCAGGCATGTTTGTGTGAATGTGTGTGTGTGTGTGTGTGTGTGTGTGTGCACACACGTGTGCATGTGTGTGTGTGTATGTGTGTGTGTGTGCATTTATGTAATTTAGAAAGCCGAATTCAAAATAAAAATATAAATGTGAGGAGTAATAATGATATAAGAACTCTTGAACAACAGGGACAAAGTGTAGGACTTCTATTATTTGACACTAAGAACCATCATGGAACTCTGTAGGTAAGACAGCCTGATGTCCACTAAAGATAGGCTAGCCAGTGAGGCAGAGGAGGAAGTCCATGTCCTGCTTTTTGACAGTGACATTGCAATATATTGAGGAAAGGATGATTTGTTAAATAAGTAGCATTGAGTCAACTGTGTATCCACATGGAAAAAATAAATATTGACTTCTATTTGACCCCAAACACAAAAATAAATTCCAGATGTTTTGCAGATGAAAATGTGAATGGTAAAACAATAAAGCTTTAAGAGAATGTCCTTGCAAGTATAAGCAGATTTCTTAACACAAAAGATACTAGTCCTCAATGAAAAAACTTGATAAATTGGACCATATTAATAATACAAATTGTTGTTCATGGAAAGACAATACCAAGGAATTGAAAGGCACAGCATAGAAAGGAATTATTTGTGTGCAGGACATTTATGCAAAAGAAACTCACACGCAACATAGATTTTATGCATTTTAGTGTATCTATACAATTACTCATAAATTCTAATTAATGAAAACATGAGAAAAATAAACAAAAGGAAGGGCCAAAGACTTTAACTGACACACAAGAAGATATCCAAATGCAAAAGTGAAGCCACAATGTGCTCCTTCAACATACTCATCCGAGTGATTAAAGTGAAAAAAGACAAATCATCAAGAATTGCTTGGAGCAATGCTATCTTCCATGTACCACACTGTTGGTGCATCCTGAAATTGATAGCACATTAGAACAGTATATGACAGCATCTGCTAAGTATGGACACATATAGGTCCTATGCTATTGTTTAAGAACAGGAATGTGTTCTGGGAAATGCATCCTCAGGTGATTTTTGTCATCTGTAAGCACCATAGTGTATATAGTTGCACAAAGATAGGTGGTTTGGCTTAGTGCTCATTGGGGCTGACCAGTGAGACCTGTTGCTCCAAGGCTACGACCTTGTCTATAATGTGGCTGTACTAAGTGTTTCAGAAAAATGTGGCACAAGATCATATTTATCTAAACAGATCTAATCATAGAAAAGGTACAATAAGTGTTAGCTTTTCTGTTGTTGGGCCCTAATACCTGACATATATAACACAGAAGAGAAAAAATTATTGGTCTCATCATTTCAGAGGTTTTCGTCCAGATAGCCCGACTCCAGCATAGGTGCATCCTGGTGGAAGGACCTTGCAAAGAAAAGCTGATCACTTCATGGCAGCTGCAGTGGAGGAAAAGGAGACAGAGACAGAAACAGAAACAGAGACAGAGATAGGAACAGAGAGAAAGAGAAAGAAAGATATCCTCCAAAGATTACACATCACCCTTCAGTGACACACCTCCACACAGACTGTCCCTCCTAACAGTACATTTAGCTGGGAACACATCAGTGGATGGGATTTTGTCCCAACTTCTTCATAATTGTATTATATATGTGACATGAGATCACATGCCATTATGTTGCATGTAGAATATATCCAACTGAAATGCAAGCATGTTCAGGATGGACATTATGAGGTTGTTTACAGAAGTACTATTTTCAGTTCACTATTGGTCACAGCTCATGTCCAACCAAATCTGGCTGACATGTGGCAGATCTTGGTCACAACAAAGAATCCTGAAGCAACACTAGCAAGGCTCCTCCAGTCAGGGGCACTTAGTTGTCTAGAGGTCTGGGGGGGTCCCAGGTCTGGGATAATACCCTATCCCAGTGTCTACTCGTGACATTCATCACACAGCGTCCTCCTTTCCTCATAGCCAACCTTATTTAGACTCTATGATGTCTAAATGAGCCCACAGAAGAAGAGGAGGAAAAAACACTCTCACCTAAACTGAAACTAACAAGGCCAAAAGAAATACTCATGTGACAGAATTTGTTTTGGAATAATTTAGATTAAGATTAAAAAAAAAAATACCTTCTTGTTCCAAGCTTTTAAAACTGTGGTGACATATATGTAATAAAAAACACCACCTTACTCGTGGCCAACTGTGTGGCTCAGTGGTCCAAAGTATACACAGGTTGTGCACTTCACCACAGAACTCCTTTTGATTTGCAAAGCTGAAGCTCTCTACCACCTAAGCAAACACTGCCTCATCCTGTCTTCCTAGCCTCTAGCAGCCACGATTCTGCCTTCTGCCTTTAGCAATCCGATGATACTGGTTACCTCATGATTCTAACCAGAAGTGGGAGGGTTGGATCATATGGCTATTCTATTTTTAATATTTTCAGGAACCACCATATTGTTTTCAATAGTAACTATAGCATTTTATATGGAATATTCTAGATTAAGCATTTAAGCAAAGAAAAAAAAAACCCTTTAAGACAGAAGCTAAGTTCCAATGTAGGAAAACAAAGAAAATTACATTTATTTTCCCACACCTGTGTTTGTCAACTGAAAAAAACATGTGCCTGCTGTAGTAGTTCGAATTGAGGGTTTTGCTTTCTAACTCCTGAAGTTTGATTTCAGTTGCTTGCTCTTCGTTTCTCTACTCTGCAGAATGCTTAGAAAGATGACATGCATAAATGCATGACTTTGCCTCCTGGTGCCTCAGCACTGTGGGAACACAGCCTTTTCCCTTAATTCTCATGGCCTAAGAAGTGTTTATTTCTTGCTGCTTAGGGGCTTTAGCTATGGGTGCAGCTGTCTTCCTTATCTGCTATGCACACTGGCAGGGTGGAAACTGGGTGTTACTGACTTGCCTTCTCTCCACATTGTCCTTCCTTGACTCCTGATTCCATTTCCCTTTCTGCCTCTCCGGCTGCTCCTCTTCTCCCTCCTGTCTCTGGCATAGCAGCTTTAGGATTATGCCCTAGGCTGTTTCTTCCTCTTGGCAGTGCCCCCAGCTCCAGGGCTCAGTAATCCTGAGAAACCTGAAGAAAGTACAGTGGGACTGGGACTCCAAGGTACTCTTGACCTGACAGAGCTCTAGATGGCTAAGATGGGATTGGGGGGAAGGTGGGTGGGAAAAGACAAGGACAAGATGACTCAGAGGTTCCTGCTTAGCACCTGGGTTGTGCTACTGCCTGTGGGAGAGAGCAGGAGGGAGGGCAGGTTTGTGGAGGAAGATAAATACTTTGGTTCAGACATGCTGGCTTTGAGCTGCCTGCAGGACATGCAGGTGGTATCAGCTGTCATTCTTTCTCTGGCATCTATCCTAGTCCAGTCTTTCTGACAGCATCCTTATCTCCACCCACCTGGATTAGCCAGAGCATTTCTGATGGTTCTCCTTAGTTCCTGGCTTCTTCTCCCCATTCCATGACATGCTCAGTTGCAGTACAACTCTTCCCAGAACACAGTCATAGTCCTGCCTGCATCTGTGATGGAACTAAGTTGGAACCTAGGTCTTTGGTGTTTCATGAAAGTTATCCATACTGAAGCTTCTGTAGCTGTGGCTAGCACCAGGCTTTGGTTCCAGGCAGAAAGTTACATTGGCTTTCACTGTTGTGGTTCTATGACCACAACCTTGGACCATACCTCACTTCCCCTGTGGGCCTACCCTGCACTCAGAGTACCTAGAGAACTTCTCTGTTTTGCAACGATCCCTGCACAGCCCAAGTGAAATAAATCTGCCTACCTTTTCTGCAAAGGCATCAGTCCCATGAATCAGATTTGGGAGTGTCTCCCTAATCTGATGCTGCTGCCAGATTTTTCTTTTGGCTTTCCATCTGCCTGTGTGTTGTTGTCAGGTGATTCTTCCACAAGGGGTCCACTTGCACATGCAGCTCTCTTCATCAGTCTTCGTGCCACTGTTGTTCTAGGAATGGATCCTCTAGAATGCAAATACAAGCTAGCCTGTTAGCAGCTGGATACAAGTATTGTAAGGCTATTCAGACCTGTGCAGGTACTGAGAGATTTTGATTTAATACTAAATTCTGGGGAAGGAAAGGAGAAAAGAGGAGCAGTCCTAAAGGCAGCTACTTCTCCTTACCTTTAATGAGCAACAAAAATGTGAGACCACCACAACATAGTTAAAGATATGTGTGGGGTAGGGTTTGGGCTAATGAAGCAGGAAAGAGGTGGCAGCAAGAGAAATTGGGTGGATCCTTTTGGAAAAATACACATGAATAAGTCACATTTTTCTTCACTCCTACTTTCTCACTTTTCGTTAGATTGGTAATAAAATGAGAAAAATCTTTTTACATGAAAAAATGCAAACATATATGAGCCAATTATTTCTTTATTAATGTAAATTCATTTGTCTCCACTGTCTCTGTGTTACAAGTAATAGTAAATGTCTAATCCTCAGACAGCTTTGTACAAATAAACAAATGTATCTGGAGGACAAATTCCTAGCTGCAGAATTGCTGAGTTAAGTGTCCACAAATTTTAACATGCTATTCCAACCTCTACCAACTTATACTCACACCAATAGTAAAAGATCTTTCCTCTAGTAGCTTTCTTCACAATTGTCTTTATCATTACTCATTTTATAATGAAGGTGACATGACATTGTTGTCTTAATTTGCATTTAAAGTTATGAATGGAAACATTCTTATAGATATCAATACATCATTTGCTCATTTGCTATGTAATGTATATTTTTAAGGCAGACTGCCTGGGTTCAAACCCTTCATCTATTACTTGCTAACACTTATCTAGGGAAAAGTATGTAGCTTCTCTATGGCTCATTATTCATGAAGTGGCAATGGAGTTGTTAGTATTTGTCACACAGTGCTGTACTGACAATACTTGAGTTAAAACACATGAAAACTTTAGCACAGAAAGTGGTGGATTTTCATCCTTCATATTTATTTTTATAGGATCAAAGCATGAACAAGAGTGCATGCTGTGTTCATTGAGAAATTGAGGTTTCTCCTATTGGCATCCCTCAGATCTCATGCAAATACACACCCAAGAATACAGCCTCTGCAAAAAGAGGCATATTGCCTGTCTTAGTTGCCCACTATATCTTTAGAGCAACGCTTAGAACTGGGTATAATGTATATTAGGCAGATAATAAGTAATTTTTAAATGAATAAAACAAGTGACAGATCATTATACTGTAAGAAAATCAGCTCCTTTGTTGATATACATTGTAAATCATGGTTTTCACTGCTATCATTTTTTTGCTTTTAATATTTTTATCTTATGGCTGGTGAGATAGCTTAGTCAACTAAAGTACCTGCTTTGGCAAGCTCAGGGACTAGTATTTGATCCCTGGTCCCACATGATATGCCGGCCCTGTCGCTGGGGCATGCTGAGTCCTGGAGTGGCAGTGTACATCTGTAATCCCAGGGATGGGGAGGCTGAAAACAGGAGGATCACTCTGAGTCTGAGCTGCGCAGTGAGACCCTGTACCAGATACATAAATGCAAATAAAAAATAATTTTAATTTTCTTAAATGAAAACTTTCCCATATTTAAGAGTATTATTTTTCATTCATTCAAAATATATTTTCTAGTAGTTACTCATGCAGACATGGTATCTTGTCTAAACATTATTAGTACAGATCTTTCTTCTCATTGAACTAAGAGAAAGTAGCTGTTTATCTATCATAAATATTTTGTAGGGGCCAGAGAGA
>NW_004524687.1:7289058-7292534 GCF_000260255.1 Octodon degus
GTCTTTTATTTATATCCCCCTTTTTGTTTAGTTTTGTCAGAGATGGGTATTCCATTGCCATTCAAATATTGTAGGTACATGAAATCAGCAAAATAATCCAATATAGTCCAGTAGACCATAATAGTAGTGGGTTATCCACAAAGACAACAATATGTAATGTATTAATTATTGTAACTGTCCAACTAAACTGTTTTGAAGCTGTCTCATTGCTGTTTCTTTCTCAATAAAATTAATTAAAAAATAAATAAATAATTTGCTGTTAAAAACTCCCAAAATATATTTTATATTACAATGGAGGTAAGGGTTCCAAATGAATGTTTTCTGAACTTAGGGATATATAGGTTGCTTTCTGCAGGCTGGAAGGCCCATGTAATCCCACTGCAAGCACTTTATGCTTTTCTTATTTTTAAAGAATTTTATTGAGAAACAAATAGCAATGAGACAGTTTCAAAACAAATTGTTAGCACAGTTTCAGGAATTAATACATTGAATATTGTTCTCTTAGTGGTTATTCATTGTACAAAATGCAGACATGATGTCCTGTCCACAAACACTGTTAGAACAAATCTCTCTATGCATTGAATTAAGAGAATGCAGCAGTTTGTCTATCCTAACTATTTTGAGTATACAGATACAAAATGGTCATTCATTTGTATCCCCCATTTTTGGTTAGTTTTGTCAGAGAAGGGTATTCCCCTTTAAATATTGTAGGCACAAAATACTGTAGGTCATTTAAATATTGTAGGTGCAAAATATTCCAATATAGTCCAGTAGTCCATAATAGTAGTGGGTTTTCCATAAGACTGGCAATGTCAGAAGTTGTCCACTTGAGCCTTTTACAGCTTAGTATATTAATATGGCTTTTCTTTTTATACTTTGTTTTTATACATTTCTGCTAGATGGTTAAGACCAAGATAAAACAAGAACTATGTAAAAAGAAATGTAGCTTTTGTATCTGATAAGTTCAGTCAAATCCCCTCCGGACTTATCCAGAAACCCTGTACTGCAGTTTGTAGATCCTTTGTCAGTGTCATCCATGTGGATGAGTTATGGCCATTGCTTGACCAATTTGGTCTCTGTGTTAGCCTGAGAGAATGTTTTCTCTCTCTCTGACTCTCCTTAGGCACACTCTACATCACTGATCACTTTCCTCTGTGGCCCCATAATCTCCTTGATCAGAAAATTTGGGACACAACTGAGTTATATGAGGTTACAGTACACAATCTCCTATGTCCTAGGTCTTCACTGACCTTGAAAGGTTAGGGCCAAAATGCTGGCTGTCCTTGCAGCCTTACTATTTTTTTTAGCTTTTGTTCTGCAAGCTTAGGTTGTTAACCCTCTAGAAGAGAAGATTATTATTATTACCCTACAACATAGGCACTTGAGCTTAACCTCACTATCTGTCTGAATATCAAACATTTTAGGCATAACACGGAACCAGTATTTTCCATCAGGTATTGATATGGGCTCTGGTCCTTATGCCAAAAAGAAGTCTTAAAACTTTGGGCTCTCATGTTCTGATATAAACAAATTTATAAGCTGTTTAAGAAGCAGGTTTTGTTACAGTGGAATGATGGGGTAATCATGACCACATGAGAACCTTGGCTGATGCAGAAAGATAAGATTGCACTAGAGAGCCAAATATGTAGGAGGAGGAAGTTGGAAATTCCAAGG
This sequence comes from Octodon degus, assembly GCF_000260255.1. Classification (NCBI taxonomy): domain Eukaryota; kingdom Metazoa; phylum Chordata; class Mammalia; order Rodentia; family Octodontidae; genus Octodon; species Octodon degus. The sequence goes on from NW_004524687.1 coordinate 7,290,733, forward strand.
TTGAGTTTTGCTGATTTCACATTAATTCTAGACATGGTTTAATGAGATTATCTTGTTTCTAATATATGTGAAATTTTGTTTTTGGTTTATTAATAATAGAGATGTCAATTCTGATCCCACCTGCCCCTTCACACATGGAAAGACTGGAACATTTCAAAGTCTACCTGAATGTCAGAGAACCCCAAATCTGAAGTCCTCTTCATTCTCTGCCTTTTTAACTCTATTTTATTCAGAATAACTCACAGGAACCTCAGTGGAATCACAGAGCTTACTTTACTGTCTTTACATGTTCACTCACAGAAATCCTTCACACTAAGTATTTGTGGTTTTAGTGAAATTTACTGAATAGTATTGTGGGTTTGGCTTTCTACTGTTGTGTTGACATCATCTTTCTTTTCATCCTAATGCTTACCCCTAATTTTCATGCCCTCTTCACAGGAGTTGCCTGCAAATTTGTAAAGTTTCTTGCTCTTATAAATGAAGTAGCATATTTCTCCTCTGAAACTTTGCCCAGGAGATACTTTTAAGCCTACATGCCATGTTACCAAAAATGATAACGGTATGCCATGTGGAATCTGGTGCCAACAACGAAAGTCATAAAAATATTTCCTATCCAGTTGTATTTGCACTGCATTTTAACAGCTCCAGTATTGCTTTCTCTTGTCACATTCCAATAATGACAAACAGCCTTTCTACCAGTAAAGACTTCTCTTCTGTCTATTGTAAAGCAATATAACTGATTTGAAAGCCAAGTGTATCAAAAAGAGAGATGTGAGTTTTTTCCCGTGCATTTCAGTGCAACAAATTGAACAGATGCAGAAGTTAGAACTGTTTGTTGGGTAGAGGCAGGATTTAGTGGTCCTTTAAATTTGAAGTCCAATAATAATGGATGTGATGAATCAGATCAACACTATTGTAATTAGGTATCTCAGTACTCTACTATGACAAAATGACAGATCAACAAGCAATGAAGAAATGTCAGGACTGAACCAAACCCTAAAACAAATGGCTGAATAGATATTTAAAGAATTTTCCACACCACAACAGAGTAGACCTTCTTCTCAGCAGCACACAAGACTTTCTCCAAAGCAGTTCACATACTAGCTCATAAGGCATCTTCAGTAAATGCAAAACAATTGAAATTATCCCATGCATATCATCAGACCATAGAGCAGTAGGGTTAGAAATCAATGGCAAAAGGTACCACAGAAACAATGCAAATAAATGGTAATTAAATTGTACTCTCTTGAACAATAAATGAGACACAGATGAAATTAAAGAAGAAATTAGGCAGTTTGTACAAACAAATTATACCAGTACACGTACTGGAATTTATGGGACACAATGAAAGCAGTCTTAAGAGGGAAGTTTATAGCAGTGAATTGACATGTTAAGAAAACTGAACATGCTCAAATAAATAATCTAAGTGTGCCCTGAAAGATCCTAGAATAACTCAACACAAGCAATAAAACGATAAAGAACAAGGCGGAAATGAATGAAATCATGATTAAAACAAACAGGCAAAATGATGAATTGAAAAATTCCTTCTTTCTTTCTTTTTTTGTTTTTAATTTACTTTTTCCCATAATTTTACTGATAAATAGCAATGAAACAGCTTAAAATCAAATTGATAGGACAGTTTCAATAATTAACACATTGCATACATTCTTCCTAGTGGTTGATTGCTGTATAAGATGCGGATATGATATCCTATTTACAAACACCATTAGAACAAATCACTCTATTCATTAAGAGAATGTAACTATATATCTATCCTAACCGCTTTGAATACACAGATACAA
>NW_004524687.1:7299751-7329425 GCF_000260255.1 Octodon degus
GTAATAGGTCCTGCCAGAGCAGAGTAGAGGTAAGCTCTTCACACACTCACTGGGCCTGGGCTAGGACTGGGTCTGGTTCTTTCAAAAGCTGAATAAAATAGATAAATCCTTCATAAATATTATTTTAAAAAGAAAAGAAAGACCCGAATTCACACAATTAGAATTCAAAAAATTTGTATTGCAGTGCTGTCTTCAGTCTATTGTTCAGAATACTAGATATATGTGTGCAAAATTAGAAAAAAATAAAAAGAAATTAGTGACAGTGAAAGAGGGAAAAATGAAAAAAGAAGAGAAAAAATTAAGTATGAATCCAGAGATAATTCAGCAGTCTAAGTCTCTGCCTTGCAAGCACAAAGATTCAGGTTTGATCCCTTGCACTGCATGCTGTGCCATCCCAGAAACAGGACATGGTGAGAGCATGGGGGACTGAGACAGGAGGATCATTTTGACTCTGAGCTGCATAGATAGACCTTGTACCAAATAAAAGAATAAGAAAAGCATTAACTATTGCTTTCAAATACTATCAAAGTCATATTGTTTTGTTTAGTGAAATTCTGTCATTTCCATTTTTTCATTATTATTTTGTTTTCTGTTAAAAAGGTGAAATTACAGTAGATTCTGTAGAAATCCAGATTACCAGGACATAATTTGAGAACCTATACTCTAATATAATAGAAAATTGAGGAGAAAGGTATCTATTTGTAGATACATATTAACCATCAAAGCTGAACCAAGAAAATACAAGATTTTATATGAGCCAATACCAATTAGTGAAATTGAAGAGCCAGCATAAGAGGCAGAATTAGAGAAGCTGTTGGGAGGCTGTTAGCAAAGCTCTTTGGAGAAGCTGCTGGAGTGGCTGGGAGCTGCTGGTTCTCTTGGGCTATTCTGCTGGAGGACTTTGTCATGCTGACTTTCCAGATGAACTTGCTGTTCTTGTCACAGGAGAAGCTTGGGACTTCTCTGTCACTGGGGTGGCTGTTCTGCTTTGGGGTGCTCTTGTCCTCATCTTGAGCATCACTTCCTGTATCTGCAGGGAAAGATCATGCACAGCTCAGTCTCTTGGAAAGGCTTGTTGCATTGGATTTCCTGATGGAAACTTAGTTTTCTTCATTCATCATTGGAGAATCTGGGAATCCTATTATTGTTGAGGATGGTTGTGGTGCTTTGGAGAAAACTCTGGTTCTTACTTTAAGCCTTATTTTCTTGGTTGCAGTTCAGATCTCTTAGCCTGAATAGCACGGAGGCTTCATCCTGTTGACACAGACTGTTTAGCTTCCACTACAGATACATGAGACTTTCCAGTGCAAATCAGTGAAATAGGCCTGGAGTAGACATTGTCATGGGCAGTGGGCCTCCAATTGAATTTGTGGGAGACACTGTTATGATCTCTAGGTTTCCAGCTTGACTCATGCAGGATATAAAGATCCAGGCCCTCAGCTGGATTCTTTGGTCTGTAGAGTGTGGATAGATTTCCTGCACTCTTTGTATATAATTCTTTAGGTGATTCATTATAAGACAATCCTATAATGTGTCCTGTATTGTATTGTTCACTTTACAACAACCCCAAACTAAATGACAAAATGGAAACAGTACTTACAAAGTCATTTCTAGAAACAAGTATTACTTGATTCCAAAACAAAGCAAAAAAGTCAGAAGAGAGAATTATAAACCAATATCTATAATGAACATAAACACAATAATCCTTAATAAGATACTGGCTAACAGAATAAAGTAAATCATTAAAAAGTATGATTAAGTACAATTCATTCCAGGGATGCAGGCATGGTTTAGCACATGTGAATCAACAAATGTAATTCATCACATAAATAGAAATAAGGTCAAAACCATATGTTCATCTCAATAGACCCAGAAAAAAGCATTTGATAAAATTCAGCTTCCATTCATGGTAAAAATTCTCAGAAAAAACAGGGATAGAAGCTACTTACCTCAATCTGATGAGGACTATCTATGGCAAGCCATTGGTGAAAAGCTGAAGGCTTTCCTTCTTGAATCAGGAATAAGACAAGGATGTCCTCTATGACCACTTTTGTTCAACATAGTTCTCAAAACACCAGCAAGAGCAATTAGACAGGAGAAATAAGAGATAGGGCCAAATAAATAAGTTAAATTATCATTTTTCACAGAAAACATAATCCTCTACATATGAGATCCTAAAAATTCCCCTGAAAGAATTTAGTACAAATAACTAAATTCAGCAATATAGCAGGATATAAAGTCAATACTGAAAAATTAACTGCATTCTTCTGCACAAATGATAAACTCACTGGGAGTGCAACTAGAGAAATGATGTCTTTTATAACAGCAAAAAGAAAAATGAAATAGTAATTAACCTAATCAAGGAAAGAGATTGGAGAGGATATCAGAACATGGTAAGATATCTTCTGTTTTTGGATAGGCAGAGTTTAAATGACCATACTTACAAAACTGTTACATTGATTTAATGCAATACCAGTTAAATTACCAAAAACACTCATTGTAGAACTACAGAAAACAATCCTAAAATTTATATGAAACCAAAAAAGACCTAGAATACCAGAGGTATTTCTGGGTAACAAAGGTGAGGCAAGGCATCACAATCCCAGACTTCAAGGTATACTACAAAGCTACAGTGATAAAAGCAGCATGGTATTGGCAAAAATAGAGACCCACAGATCAATGGAATAGAGTAGAAGATACAGAAACAACTCCTAGCACACTCATCTATGTTATCTTTGACAAATCCCTTCAGTGGTAGAAAGATAGCCTTTTTAACAAATGGTACTAGGAAAACAGGCTGTCCACATGCTGAAGGTTGAACTTAGACCTATATCTTTCAGCATACACTATACTAAAATCAGAATGCATCAAAGATATCTCTCTCTCTCTCTCTCTCTCTCTCTCTCTCTCTCTCTCTCTCTCTCTCTCTTTTGTGGAACCGGGAATTTGAACTCAGGCCCTTGCACTTGCCAGGCAAGTGCTTATTCTACTGAGACATCTCCCCAGAAAGATCTCAACATTAGTATAGAAACAATTTATTGGAAGACAAAATAGGCAAAACTCTCAAAAACAGGCATAGGCAACAACTTTGTGAATAGAAACCTGATCAGACAAGAAATTAGGCCAAGAATCAATACATGGAATCTCATTAAATTAAAAAGGATTTGTATATCAAAGGAAACCATCAGTAACATGAAGAGACAATATACAGAATGGTAAAAATACATGCCAGCTACTCCTCAGACAAAGGGCTAGCATCAAGGGAATGTAAAGAGCAACAAAACAAAACAAAACACCAGACCCTCAAATTTAAAGACCCATAAAAATGGGCATCTGAAATGAATAGACACTTCTAATATGAAGACATATAATTTGCCAATACATAAATAGAAAAATATTCAATATCACTTGCCATTTGGGAAATACAAAACAATATTAAGATTCCATCTTATGCCAGAAAGAATGGTTGGCATCAAGAATTCAACAAATAACAAATGCTGGTGAGGCTATGGGGAAAAGGAACATTTCCTCATTATTAGTGGAACTGAAATGGTCCAACCAGTATGCAAGTCATTATGGAGATTTTTCAGAAAACTACAGCCAGAAATTCAATTTGACACAGCTATTCCCCCTTTGGGTATTTCTCTCCAAAGAGTTAAAACCATCATACCACAGTGATATATGTGTATATGTTTACAGCAGCACAATTCATAATAGCTAAATCTTGAAAATAGCTATGTGTCTATCAGCAGATGAATGGATAAAGAAAATGTGATTTCCATACACAGTTGAGTACTTCTCTGCCACTAAGAAAGACAAACTTGAGACATTTGTAGGAAAATGCACCTTGAGACCTAATATTAACTGAAGTAAGTCAGACACACAAGCTTGTACATTGTATGATTTCCCTCATATAAGACATTTAATGAGAGAGGAAAGGTAAAAAAGAGAAAGAAAAAAAGAGTAATAATATTCTAAATCTGTTTCTTTTCTTTGTCTTTGGTTTTCTTCTAATATGATTTGAGAACCCACATTTCAGGACTTATACTTCTATGGATACTTTAATATCTTTATTATTGTGTGTGAGCATGGTCTATTTTAAAAGACAAAATGAAATTCCCAGAATAGGCAAATCCATGAAGATAGAGAGTAGCTTAGTGGTTAATTAGTGTTGCAGTCAGGGTTTCAAGGGGAAACAATACAAGATCAGAATTTATAGGACTTTTTAAAAAATGTATTTAGTCTACAGGGTCTCACTACACAGATTGGACTTGTAGTGATATTTGCTGTTCTTCAGCCTTCCAAGCACTGGGATTTCAGGCATGCGCCACCACACCCCGTCTCAATGATTGTCTCAGCGCACCCCCAGACCCTGTGTTTGCCTAAGCAGGCACTTTAATCCACTGAGCTATCTGGCCAGCCCAGGACTATTTTATAATAGTCACCCAAAGAGTTATATACAGAGTGCAGGAAATCTCCCCACACACTAATGATGAAAACAAACAAACAGCAAACAAAAAACCAAAACAACCACCACCACCACAACAACAACAACAACAAAACAACTCACAGTTGAGGGTCTGGATCCCATGGCAATGTCCTGTATGAGTCCAGCTTAAGATCCTGAACTCATAACAATGCCTCTCCTACAAGTCCAAGTGGAGGCCAAGAGCCCAAGGCAATGTGTCATGGAGGCCAGGAGCAAGAGGTCAGTGGTAGAAGCCAGAAAATCTATGTCAATAGGATGAAGGATCTGTGCCATCAGGCTGTGGGATCTATAGCGGAGTCATGAAGAAATGCTCAAAGACCAGAGCTCCCCTAATAATTACCACAGCCATCCTTAGTAACAGTGAGGTCCTGAGCTCCTCCAACAATATTCATATCTATATCAAGAAAGCCAATGTGACAAAATATCTCTTGGTGAACCAAGAGATCCATCAATTCCCTTAGCTTCTCTTCTTATCCCATTCTGCTTCTTATGCTGCCATCAACAATCCTCAGGTGGGCTCTGGCTATTTTTGAGGTATATGAGCAGCACAGAGTAGATCCAAAAGCAAGTGGGCCACACAGCCTAAAATATCCACATCCAGCCACTTACAGAAAATGCTTGAAGACCCTTTCCTCAAACATGAATATCTGAGAGCAGAGTTTTGTTCACCTTGCCCTTATTTCCATTACCTGTGGTACTCCCTGGAACATAGATGTGCGTCAGTATTTCTTAACTGAATAATAAATGCATGAAGAAACGGACCTCACAATGTTATGAATCTTTCATTTTCCAAGTTATTCCTACAAGAGGCAGCACTGGTCTTGAGAACAAGGATGATGTCCCTCCCTGCTTTGAAGGGAAGAAGGTTTATAAAGAATATACCAGAACCTGAAGATTACCCTGTAGACCAAAGAACACCTAGACCGCCTTACCAGCAGAAACATTACCTATGGGTCTATTTCTAGAAACTAAAGCTAATTTTAAATCTGCAGAATGAGCAAGGCACCCTTGATAGTTTCTGCTAATGAATTCTAAGAGTTAATTATGCTTAGTCTGTCTCTTCATGGTTTTCACATTTCATCAGAGCCAAGCACTGATTCTGTTCAGAGAGCTCAAAATGAAACCTACTGAATACATTTCTTTTTTTTTTTTAAAAAAAAAATTGAGCCTGTGACATATTTCTTTGCCTTTATTTGTCGAGTCTCTTTGTTTTCACTGGTAACTAAGGGCTGAAAGGACAAGAGTACTTGCATAGTGACCCTGGGTGTGTTCTTGGTTCCGTTTTTAAATGCCTACTGTTGACTCTTTAGACCTTGGGCTCTGGAGAAGGCTGGTGTTAAGCAACACCCACATCTCCATCAGCCAAGTTTCTAGAGAATACATAAAGAGTGTGGAAGAATGGACAATGGCCTGCCTTTATGGATCTTTTATAAAGAAATTAACCATGATATTGAGTATCCACTGACACTGATCATGTAGGCATTGTCCTACATTTTGCACTCAATAAGCACTTTTTATATCTACTAGCACTGAAAATTAGTCACCATAATTATCAGAACTGCCTTTGTTTTCCTTTTGCCTATCCACAAATTCCATGTCAAAGACCAACCCCTTGACCAAATGTATAAAAGCTGGAACCTGTCCTTTGTCCTTTGCTCAGCCAAGCTGAGCTGGATAAAAATTTAAAAGTAAAAAAAAAAAAAAAATCCTCCAGATTCTCATTTGGTTTCTCCTGTTTCTCAAATCCTGAAACATTTCTGGTGACCACAAAGGGACAGAATACAAAAAATTTGCTGTCTTCCTTGCTTCAGGACCAAGAGGGCCTGAGTGGAACCTCTGGTGCTACTGGGTGAAACTTCAGCTTGGAAAAGAAATTGGCTCTCCCACAGTCCAGAGACCTCTGCCCTATCCACACAAAATGGAACCTGAAGGGATTTAAGCCAATTCTTCTTCTTCTTCTTTTAAATATATTTAGTACAGGGTCTACAGGGTCTCATTACACAGCTCTGATTCATAGTGATCCTCCTGTTTTCAGCGTCTCAAATGCTGGGATTACAGGCACCCTTCACAACGCCCAGTCTTAATTGCTGTCTCAGTGTGCCTTGGGGGCAGGGGCAAGCCGGGAATGGCAGGCCAAGGGATAGGACAATCCTTGAATGGTAGCATGCTATAGGACTGCTCTAAGGTTTTTTTTTGGGGGGGGGGGTAAGGGAAAATATCCCATAAGGATGGACTGGGAGACTATTCACCTCCCAAAGGTACCTAGTAATTTGTCATGGATTGGGTCAGATGAAGCCTACACCCCAAGAAAGAAATTTGAGAGTGATGTAACAGGAGTATCAATTAATCTGATCAAGACAAAAATTGGGCCATGCTGACAACCCAAAGTAGGAGTGACCTGCAGGGAAAACTATATTATAGGGGTGCTAGGGACATGGGAATAGCCTATCATGAGAGAGACTCACAGTCAGTCTGATTGAGACTAAGTCAGATGAAACCTACATCCCAAGTAGGTAACTTGGTTGTGGCCCATGGCAAGGAAAGGTAGCAGAGAGTTTCAGAACTCTGGAACAGGCTCACAATGGAAAAGGCTAGAGAATCTGGCCCCTGGATGAAAACAACTGGAGAAGGGGAGTTGTATGAATGTATGTGAGTAGGTTGAAGTATGTAAGCCCAAAGCGTACAAAGAAAATATGTGACTGTGTGTTATGTTAGTAAGCAAAGTGAAGTACATGAGTCTGAGGTCCCCTGGAGACAGCTGGAGGCTGGGTAAGGGAAGCTGTTTAATTAGTATGAAGACAAAAGTAATCAGAAGCAATGATTTGTGCCATAACAGACAAAGGCTTGAAAAAGCTTCTTGGCTTTGGGGTACTGGGATATATAGCTGGGGCACCACAGTCAAGCTGACAGAGTAAAAAGAAAAAAAAAGAAAAAAAGAAGCACCCTGCAAAATAGGGTCTTTTCACTTCAAAGTAAACACAGAGTGAGACAGTGTCCTGAGATTTTCTTCCAGCTTTGGAAGCCCCAAGGCAAGCTCTTGCTCAATGTCATCAACCTGGCACTACCTGCAGGCATCTCAAAGCCAAAGTAAGTCCAGCCTGGGGCTGAATGTTTGAAGTCCTGTTGGACTTAAGGAGGCTTTACAGTAGGAATTACATCACAAAACTTAGCTAATTGGTAAATGTGCTTTTGTTTCCAACTTAAGTTGATGATTTTGTTTCATTTAAAATGTAAAACATTTGTCATACATTGCAAATTCCTGAATAGCAATTACAGGGTTAATTCTTTTCATTGTTCATTGTTGGTTTAAGATAAGAACACTGCTGTAAGTTACTCAAAAGTCTGTTGATGGCCAAACTTACAAAGTAACAATTTGAGAGGGAAAAAAAGACTACATGGTCAAATCACACCCTGCAGGAAAATATGTAGCAGTGGTCCACATGCATGAGAAAATAAAGTGATAGGCACAACAGTAGACTGAAGCTAAATGTGCTCGTGCAAAAACTGAATAGGACTGGAGTGTTGACAACAAAAAGCCAATGAGACACTGAGGCTCCGGTCATAAGCAGAGGAGGTAACACAACAAACAGAACTTGACACTTGATACTCATGCAGGAAGCTGACAACTTGACTTTGGGGCAACTGACTATTCAGGTGCTACATTCAGTTACAACTTCAATGGACCAGAGAAGACACCATTGCTTCTCAAATCTAAGGATGACTTGATGTCAGGGGCTATGATTATACTTGAAAGGGTCTGAGAAATGGGATATATAATAGCAACTCTAGGCTCTGAGGTAGAGGCTCACATTTTACCTCCTAGAACCTCAACTCAGTAGGGAGAGCTAATAAGCTTATCATGGGACCTTTTGTTGGCAAAGGACAAAAAGACGAACGTCTATACTGATTCAAAGTATGCCTTTGCCACACTATATATTCATGGAGTTATAGACAGGAAAAAGTAGCTCCTGACTGCTAAGAAAAAAATAAAGGATGAAAATGTTTTATAGTTGCTAGATGCCGTATGGACACTCCCCCTTTGTCCCCCCTCAAGAAATGGTTGTTATACACAACAGTGGACTGGTACAATGGAGACCAAAGGAAACCAGAAGACATATAGAGCAGTAAAATAGGCTGCTATGATAGCCCCCTCAACTCAAAGTAGGGGTTATGGCCCTGCCACTAGTCTCCATTCCCCCAAGCTCCAACCTACTTTTCAAGAAAGAAAGACATGGTTTGCCCAGGAGTCTTGGGTTTATGTTAAGATAGTGGAGATTCTCTGTTGGGAGACTGGCTATCCCTGAAATGATGGCCTCTAGATTAGTGAGGCAATTCTATGGAGTCTCACATGGAAATAAATGACACTAAGTGCCATTTCTATGTGCCACAGCTCACTGCTATGCCTTGAGCTATTTGTAAACAGTCCCTATGCTGTGCACAGAACAATGAACAACCAAAACAAAGGCCCACCAGGCCCCCAGGCATCCAAAACACAGGTACTACTCCATGTAGAAACTTGCCTGTGGACTTCACTGAGTTACCTCAAGTGGGAGGCCATCAATATAAGCTAGTGCTAGCTTGTACCTTTCTGAAGTGAGTCAACACCTTCTCTACTGGGATAGAAAAGCCACTAGAAGTAACAAAGGTGCTGTCAAAGGACATCATTGCAATGTTCAGATGCCCCTAACTTTGAGGTTGAATAATGGACCAACATTCATGGCTGATAGTTAACATAGATGTTAAAGGTAACATGAAAATTACATATACCAGCCTCAGAGCTCTGGAAAGGTAGAGCAAATAAATACAATGCTCAAACAATTACTAAAAAATTATTGTCAAGAAATACAACAGGATAGAATCAAGTCTTGCCCATGGTTCTCCTCCATATCAGGCATAACCCCTACCAAACAAGTTCAGTATTCCCTTCACAAAAATCCTGTTCTGCTGACCACCCCCAATGATAGGCAAAATAAAGGATGATTTCAGTAAATAGAAAAGTTAATCTAAAGGAGATAAATACAGGTTTTAAAAATAACCATGAAAAACAGCAATTGCTATACATCTAAAGAAAAATAAACACTATTAGCACTACTTTTTAGTGTTTGTAAATAAGATATCATGTCCGCATCTTGTACAGCAATTAACCACTAGGAAGAATGTATGCAATGTGTTAATTATTGAAACTGTCCTACCAATTTGGTTTGAAACTGTCTCATTGCTATTTGTTTCTCAATAAAATTATTGGAAAAAATAAAGAAAAATAAAAACCCCATTAGCCTGATAGACTGTGTACACCTATTCAAACCTGAGTTTTGCTCTTTTTACGTTGGCTATTTTAGGCATTTTGTTGCAGTAATGGGGAGCAGACTTGCATAGGCAGCAAGTGGAACTGATCACGTGATGAAGCCTCTTAATGTGTGCAGTAAGCACTCTGATAAAACATTATAAAGATCATTGCACTTCATTTCACAGTCCATTCCAGGGCATATCCTACAGGACCTCATGCTTACGTGCAGCAGCAAGAAATGATCACCTTTTCACTGATCTTGAAACAGAGAGGCTGAAAGAAAAAAAAAAAAGAAGACTTAAAGCCACACAGCTGTTTGGCAGCAGGCCTGAGACTCAAATCCATGCAGTCTGACTCCAGAGATCAATAGCTAAGAAGAAAAGAAATAAAGGGAGAGAAGAGGGGAGGATAGGATCAACTATTGAGTCAAAGGAAGGGAAAGAGAAAAGAGAGGGGAGAGAAAGGAAAAAGGGGAGTCACCAAAGATATGAAGATGAGGCAGGAGGATTCCAAATGATTGTGTTTGAGCTTCAGAGCAGGGGTGTCAGGAGCCAGGTGTCAGGGCCAGGCAGCCTCCATGGCACACTGACCACCAGCCGGAAACCTCCAGCCTTCCTTCAGCACATAGCATTTATCTCAGATCAGGTAATGAGACACATGTCTGAAGAGGTCTCCATGAGATGCAGGAGTTTAATGCATGATTCATATCATTTCTTTGAATTGTACTCCTTCTAATATAATTATACACACTTCAAATAAATTTTAAGAGTTCTACTACATAGCAAGTGGCTTTGTTTAATGATATATTGTCTTCTTAAAAAAATGTAAACAGTTGGCTATTTGGTGCTCCCAACACAAAAACCAGAAAGGTGTGAGGGACACATTTGTCACTCAGATAGATGTAACTGTTCCACAGTGTGCTTAGACATCAAAAGATCATAGTGCAAATGATAACTACATACCCTGTCATCTGCCAATTAAAAACAAACACATCTGAAGCAAATTCCTACTTTGTTCCCAAACTTCTGGGACCAGTACTCACCTCTGATTGAATAAAGTCCTGGTGTGTAAGGGCAGCTCAGGGTCACAAGAGACTTTCCAGAGCAGAGGTGCTGAGCTGTAGGACAGGGAAGCCCTGGAAATCCAAAAGTTGTGTGGGGCCTGGGAGAAAGCTCAGCGGCATCAGCACCTGCCTGGCAAGTGCAAGGTCCTGAGGCTGATACCTGGTACAAAAAAATTTTTTTTTTTGTGCAGAACTTAGGCTTATCTTGGGTGCAGCTCTGCTGTTTCCTGAATAAAACTTGTAAAGAATAATTTGTTGTTTATCTTCAGGCCTTCTGCATGCCATCTACTCTAAATGTCCTTTTGCTCATTATTTCTGAGATTTTATGCTCATCTTTTCTTAGAGAAATCTTCCAGAGAACTTGGTAGCTAAGTGCGCATAAATTATTGTTTTTATTTTATTTCATTTCTGTTAGTGTGTATTTGTGGCAAAGAGTAGTTATATTTATTTTGGGGAGCTGCTACATGAATATATTATCATTGGTCACATTTGGATCACTTAACCTCCTGGTGGCCCTCCTGTCTTCCACCTTCCCAATCAAACACATATTGTCAATGAAATATATAAAATTTTGTGAATTCTTTCTAAAACTGACTAAAATAAAGAGCTTAAATAACAATAGTCTTCACCAACTTAGGAAAGTGAATGGTTTGTCTCTTCTCTAAATCTGCTTTGTTTTCCTATATGATAGTAGCCACAATTCACAATGGGTTTGACATGTGCCAGGATTTTTTTTTTTTTCCAGAACTGGGGATTGAACTCAGGCCCTTGTGCTTGCCAGGCAAGCATTTATTCTACTGAGCCATCTCCCTGGCCCCTCCAGGATCTTTTATTGGCCTCACATCATCACCTCAGCAACTGGCAAAGCTGTACATGAAGAGTATCAACCAGGATTCTTCTGTATTCAAAGCTGATGCTTGGAGCCCAGGGTGGGGGAGGGATGATGGATATAAATTGACAAAAACAGTGACAAGCTGGGACATACAAATATGAGCTGAGACCTTATAGAGTCCATAGGAGAGGTGGAAACCAATGCTAGTTCTTGTGGCCTTTGATGGTGTGTGTCCTGCGCAAGTGGGAAGACTTTGTTACCGAACCAAACACACCTGGCTCAGGGGTTAGAGAGGCTGTGGGAAGCACCAGTTGTCTGGCTATGGTTCCATGTCCTGCAGGTGGGCCATCAGGTAAGTGGCTATGCTAAGGATCTACTGTGCAATTGCTGCTATCACTTCTGTTTCCAAGCTCCCCACAATACATCTCTTGTCAGTACTCTCACCTGTGAACATAGGGAGAGTATTCTGGGATGTGTAATTTAACCCAGTGAGGGTGATACATTCTAGAGTCCTCACAGAGCATTAGTTTTCTTTATACAGCACATGGGAAAATTGAAGAACTGTAGGGTGAGCAACATGCCTGAAGTCCCAGCTTAGCTTGCCATGCCACTGGCTTGAGCCCTGGGAGAGCAATACAGGCACATAGATGGGGCTTCTCTTGGCTTGGCGGTGATCTGAGGGCCCTGAGAAGTGTAGGACTTACAGATAGATGGTCCGTGCACCATGGGGAGAAGAAGGGAGAAGGCATGGATTCGGACCTGGCCTCCAAAAACTCTAAAGATGTAAAGAGCAGAGCTGTACCCAGGACAGGCAGGGGAAGAGCAACTGAGAGCCAGAGAAGAGAATATATCTGCAGGCATGAGCCTCTGCAGAAGCTTTTGTGCTGATTGAAGTACTTTAAGCTTAGATGCCTCGAGGACAAGGTTGAGGGGCTCTGAGCTGACCGGATCTTTCTCCCAAACGTGACTCGCAAAACCTGCTGATGACTGAGCTGAATCTATATCCAACCAAGTGTCAAGATTTTCTGGAAGTATTTTATGTTTCATGGTAGGTAAATAAAGAGTATTATTGTTTTCATCACCAAGTTATGCAGTTTGTCTGAGAAAAATGATGCCTGCTCCAGGGATGGTGGAGAGTAGGGACTGTGTGTGGATGGAAAGTTTTGCTGCCTCAGCACCTCCTACCACGTACTATCTGTGGGAGCTTGCATGCATCACGCCTTCACTCTGGGTCTCAGTGTATTTGTTGGGGCAATTGGAGTAAAAATGCAACTCTGCTTGTTTCATAACCTCATATGTGTAAAGCACTTTGCACTACTGGGGAAGGCTGTCGTGTCCGCTGACTCTGAATGAATACTTCTGTGGTGTAGATGAGCCACAGTTCCAACAGTGTGCTGGCAGACACCTCAGTCATGTCAGCTGTCACTACAAGTATTCTTCCTTGGCTTGAGAAATCTCACTACTCCGGAAAGTCCTCTGCCACATTTCCTTTTCTCTTCCCTTCCTCCTGCCGGGGTGAAGGACTTGCCAGTGCCCAGGGGCCTCTGGGGCCCTGTCTTGGCCTGCCTCACGACACATTGCCAGGAGCACTCTGCATCAGCCCCTCAGCAGTGAGCTCCCTGAAGGCAGGGATGAGGCCTCTGCTTTACTTGTCTTCAGGCCATGTGCATTTTGGGAAGTTTGAGTGCTGGCTATAGAAAGAGCAAGCATATGAGACCAGATCTCTGGCTTTAGGTCTTGCGATTTTATCACACATTTCTGGGTTTTCCAAATGGTGGAGAAGTGGGGGTTGAGATGGGATAGTCAAGGACAGTTTGTGTATTCATTTCCTATTAACAAACTACCACAAACATTACCCTGGTATGTTGAAATGACAAGAATTACTACTACAGCTCCTGATGCCAGAGATCCAAATCCAACCTTGCTGGATTGAAATTGAGGTGCTGGCAGGATGGTGTTCCCTCTGGAGACCCATGGGGGGAGCTATTTCCGGCCTCATCCAGATACTGGGGCTATGGCTATGTCTCCAAACTTCTGCTCTTCAGCGGCTTCTGTGATTTTCTCCTTTGCATGTATCAAGAGTCCCTCACTTCTCTTACAAGATATTTTAAGACTGTACTTGGGGCCCACTAGATAATTCAGATAATACCCCATTTGCAAAGATCATTTCACCCCTGAAAGGAACAGATGTAGATTCCAGCAATCAGAACTTTGATATCTTTGAGGGGCACTTTTGAGGCTACTAATATATAAATAGCAATAAATATTTCCTGTATAATTATGCACACTTTTCCCCTCCCATTTTAAGTGTTGGAGGAAGAGACAATTCTCAGGAAGTAGTCAGGTATCACAGCATCCTAAGTGGAAATCTGATGATTGTGGTGTTCCCGAGGGAAGCAGAACTATTTGATTCAACTCAGTGAGACAATAAACATTTATTTATTTGTCCTGTATATGTGTGATATTCACTTGGATGTTTGTGAAAAGGATAAAGATGAATAGGACAGGATTCTTATTTGGGAACAAGTGAAAGAGAAAACCCAGAAGTACACATACAGTAAATATTCACGAGTGCTTGATTAAAACACCAAGCACTTTAAAGTCCAATCAAGCAGGGGCTGAAATGAAAACTAGAACACCGTCTTATTACATATACCACCCAAGCTGTCCCATGCTTCCCAGGTAAAGCTCCTTATTCATCCTTAACAAAGCAATTAAAATTTTCATCCGCAACCCTCTGCCAAAAACAAAGGTGATAGATTTCAGTCCTTCTGGGCCTTTTTGAATTTTACTAAACTAGATGTCAGAATAGTGAGGGAACATCAGTTTCTGTATGGTTTGGATATTTTTGAATAGATGCTGAGTCAAAAAGAATAATGATTGATTTGACAAATTCGTGTATTCTCAAAGTCTCATTTGTAACTTTCCCTATAATTTTCTTGTTATCTATTTTCCAAGTAGATTTGAGACATATTGATACATATTAAACCATATGAGTGAAGGTTTTACAGATTCATAGAACTTCATAAAATGATAAAAATTATAGTGAGATTCCAAATGCAAAGATATACTCTCCAATAGGCCCCAACAGCGTTTACTGTTGAGATCTGAGTATTTGATGAATAGTATGTTTTGGTCATAAGTACAAAATTTGAGTTTCTAAAAATAATGCTTATGAGACAGTCTCTTTTGTTATATGAATTTTTCAATCCTTCTCTGCTTCTCCTCCCTGAATTTCCCTAGTGCAGTTCTGCTGCCTAAAAAAAATTCTATCTTTCCCTTCACACTGTTTCTTCTTCCCTTTTAGTGGCTTTCTCTGATGAGTCCCTTCTATCCAACAGAAGAAAGCAGCAGCACTTTCCAACATGAGAAATCTGCCTTCCAAATCATTAGCTCACCATCTAGTTCAATGGTGGCAGAACAGTTCTCAGTTAACCAGGCTCCTGTCTGTGGGTCAGGTGGAGGGTGATTGGAAAAGACCCTTGTCTCCTGGCATCCTGGGCTCAGGTGACAGCTAGGCACAAAGATATGCTAGAGAAATGGAAGAGGAAAGTTGTGTATCACACCATTTCACATCTGCTTCTGGCTCAGATGTGCTAGTCACAGCTGAGGAACAACCTAAATGTGTCCTTTAGCATCAATGCTTGGTGGAGCAGCCTGCTGTCGGTCACCTGCTCCCCAGGAAAAACTGACAGTTTGCAAATTGTTTGGGTCCAGGCATTTTTAATTCAGTGAAAGGGAAGATATGAGTTTTTCTTCTGATTCTGAGACAAAATAAGCCAGAGGTTAGAGTTCCATTGTCTTGTGGCATGTTCTTCAGGTAGTGTCTAATTTAGTGGTCTTTATAATTCTATATAGATTAATCAAAAAGATATCCACTGTTTCATATTTATCTTTTGACAAGCATTGTTGTTTTTGTTTCCTGTCTTTAGTGCATTTAGTACAGGGTCTACAGGGTCTCACTACACAGACTGGACTAATAGTGATCCTCCTGTTTCAGCCTCCCAAGTACAGGGATTACAGTGGCCTGCCACCACGCCCACTCTCAGTTGCTGTCTCAGCACATCCCTCAGGAGGGGCCAGCACAGCATGCTGGGAATTGAATCCCAGTCCCTGAGTCTGCCTAAGTAGGCGCTTTAATTCACTGAGCTGTCTGGCTGGCCCTGTTTTGGCATTTCTCTACTTTCGTATATCAGGAATCTCAGACATAGTAGAACCACTCACCTCTCTAGGCCAATACTCACAGGAAAATCTCTCTTGCTTCCTAACTTATCAATACCTTATTGAACACTGAGAAACATTCAAGCACATGCATACCCATGCACACACGCACATACATGCAAACACACACACACACACACACACACACACACACACACACACACAGAGTTTTTCTTCCAGAAATAAGAGCTTAAGGATGTCTCAAGGGAAGGAAATGTTTCCCTTTGATTTCATTTTTTATGTCTTCCTTAAAGTCTGGGCACTATTAACACCTCACATCAAAGTCACCAACCCAAATCATGACCTTTTTCAAAAGACTTCTACAGAAATTACCTTTCAAAAATGGCCAGTTGCAAGCACAGACTTTGGGACCTGAGACCGAGACCAGGCCTAGAGTCCTGGCTTCTAGGCCTGTCCTGGCATCAGCCAGACTCACATGGGGCCCTCTTCTGAGGAAGAAGCTACTGAAGGCTGGACAGTAGCAACACTCAACAGCCCAGCAGGTCCCACGCTGAACTCCTGGTTCTTTCTCATCTTTTTCATCTGCCTTCTAAGTACCTGTTTTCTCATGAGGAAGCTTGAAGCCATCCTTAAAAAATCCTTTCCGCCTGAGGCAGGCCAGTCATGCCCAAGTGGTCTTAAGCCTGCGCCCTCCTGGGTCCTTTGCCCCCAGTTCATGTAACATAAAACAATTTCCCTCTGAAAGCCTGCAGATTTCCAAACTGATTGACCCACAACATTCCTTGCTGTCCTCTGTACATTCAGGGCATTTCATCTGATGGAGCCCTCAGAGTCAAGCCAGTCTGTAACAGGGTTGAAGGCACTGGGTAGCATGTGCTTCCATAGCTTTCCATGCTCCATGCCTTTTTTTTTTTCCAGCTCCATGATGATTTTCACCTGTGGGTCCTTCTCTTGGGGACACTTTCCCATCCTTGCCCCCACAGGGATGACTTCCATGACACCTTTGGCTGTGTCAGAAACCCTTGAGATAGTTTGTTGTAAACTTGTTTTACCCATCTGTGATGAAAAGTGACTTGGTCTATGTCACAGATACTATATTTCTTCTTCCCTCCATTCCTTGTGCTTCATGCAAACCAGGCAATCTAGCAAGTAAGAACATCCTACCCTGGAGAGAGGGAAATGTTTTTTGTTGGGAATTGGAAAGGGATCTAATCGGGGTTCAAGTTTTTCCTTTGGGGGCAAGAGTCAGATCAATAAGAAGCTGTGTGTGGGAACTCAGGACAACTGCAGGCAGGTTGGGGTTACTTCCCCTGGTAAGAAGGGGAAGTTTTTGGGACATGTGAGGCTTGTCATATTTGTAGATAGTGAGCAAGGGGCATCTGGTAAATGGAGCAAGAGAATGGTCAGTTGGAGAGAAACCCACTGGGAAATCCTCCTTCAAGTGGCATTTTCATCTGTACCCAGAAACTCTCAGAATCCCATTTGAGATTTTTTAGGGTTTCATAAGCCTAAGGGTGTTTGTAGAATCCTAATGAATAATAAGCAGGGGTTAGACTTCTTCAGAGTCTTACTGAGCACTCATGCACCATAAGCTCATTTGGAGTGGTCATATTCTGTCATTATTAATGGCCTGTTTACTATTGATACATTTTTCACGTCTATCACAGAGCGCCATACATTCTGCTAGGTCACTTCCACCCTCAAAGACTGCTGCCATCAAGTCTGGTATCTGCCTTTGTCATCACCCTCTCATACCTGATGCACACAATGCATGCTGGATCTCCACATGACCTCAATTCTTCTCTTGGGAAAAATGAAGACTGAGTCATATTAGTACATAGTTCTTAAGGTGATTTTAATCTCAGATGTGCCCCTTACTTAAAAAACTTAGAACATCAATATGAACATCAGGTACAAAAGCAATATTTCAGAGACTAGGTCAAGCATGGAGATCTAAAGGAATGGTCAAATAGCCCAGTGGATTAAAGCATCTGCAAGCAGGCTCAGGGGCCGGTTGTTCAATTCCTGGGCCTGCCATGCTAGTCCCAATCCCCAGGGCATGCTGAGACAGCAACTGAGACTGGACCTGGTGGTGTATGCCTGTAACCCCAGCTCTTGAGAGGCTGTAAACAGGTGGATCACTATGAGTCTGACCTAGTAGTGAGACCCTGAACACCCTGTAGACCTTTTCTTAAAACACACACACACACACACACACACACACACAAAGCATGGAGACCTATCAGCTCACATCTCAGCAGACTTCCACCTTTGATGCTCCCTCCTTGAGTCCCACTCTGCTGTGCCTTTGAGCCACTAGATGACAGCCCCCACTGGGCCACTTGCTACCAATAAACCTGCTTGTCTGTTGCATAAGGCTTTCTAGTTTTAACACACTGTTCTCTATGTGAGTCCCATGAAACTGGTGACCTCAAAATGGATCTTGTCCTGAAGTGCTTTGACATTAGTGTGGGATGAAAGTGAGCCAGGTGATCAAAAGCTGTGAGAGTCTTAAGCTTGAGGCCATCTTTCTGATGCTCTAGTTTGGAATTCTACATCCAGTTTGCTCAGAACCTTTGATGGTCTGATTTTGGCTTTTCAACAAAATAAAGAAAAGTTGTTCATATCTGGGCCCCCAACTCATACCCTCCAGGCAGTCAGGAAGGGTCAACCTAGATTATTAAACTTTGGACCAAGAGTCCTAACTGGCTTCTCTGATAGCTGGTGTTCTAGAAACCCTAGACTCATCTCAAACTCCCAGGCCTCATGCTTACATCTCCAGAATTAGTATGAGAACCCCACTCCGCTAGGCTGGGCTCTATATGCATGCTCTTCTGTTGCATTCATTAAATCCACTGGCTGGCCTGTGTGTACAGACCCCTGTGTCCTCTACCAAGGCCTTCACTGCTCTGTGCTTTTCCTCTTCATCACTGATGTGCAGACTTGTGGAAATAGCTCAGCAAAGATGGCATTGTTTGTACCAAATTTCCTAACATGTTAGAGCCAGATCTCTAACATGATGTTGGCTGCTTATGACAGACATGCAAATTAGTTTAGCTCAGGATCTGTAAGAAGTTAAGGGGGATTAGGGTTAATCACTTGTTGCAGAGAACATGTTTGCATGTTGAAAATATGCTTCATGAATCAAGGGTGAGCAATCCAACCAACTCCTTTTCTCCTCCACAGACGAGATGGGCTGTGCAACCTGGACACCAGAGTTCTGGAATCCATAGGTATTTAGAAAGAGGTAAATTCTTCAGCCTGTGAGGGGGATCTTTGTCTGCATCTGCACAGGCAGTGATCACCACAGTTCTGCTTTTAGATCTCAGTGTGGTACTTGACAGAGCCTTGAAAAAAATCACCTGTGGTTTTTAAATTTAAAAACAATTATGTACTTTGAAAAAAAATATTTCTTTCTGACAACAGATGTGCTTTGATCTTCATAGGAATAACTTCTACAGACTCTAATTGCTCAGATTGAAAACTAGGGCTTCCAGATTCTTTCAGTAAGTGGAATGCCATTTCAATCACCATGCAGGACCATTTCCTGACTTACTCGCCTCACCCTCTCTTACCCACTGATGCCTTTTTCCAGATGATGAGCAAAACTTAATCACCCTATTACACTAATGGGGAAATTGAGGCTTGCGGTTGTTGAGTTCTGAAGCCAGCAATCCAATTCACATTTGCCAGTTTCCAATGGACACACTTTTTGCAATCTCCTGCAACTGGCCTTCTATAACATTTTCTCTTTAGTATGATCCTATCCATTTTAATATTTTTCTTCTGCTTTTATGTTGACCTTTACATGTAGCTCCTAACCTCTTTCCCATATCACTTCCACATTAGGCCACACTTTTTTCCTCCTTCCATATCTATTTTGTAAAGGTGGAAACAGCCACAGCAAAAGGGGAAATTGACTAGAGAGAGGGTTAGAATGTAAAGATAATGTTCTTAATTCTCCCATCAAGTGCCTTAGATATTAGAGGATCCTCCAAACTTTCCAGACAAATACCTTCATCTAACTTTGTTGGTCCTAAAACAATTTCCTGATTTCCTCATGGAACAGGACTCTTTTTGAACTAATACTTCCTGTTAGGTTTCTTTTACCATAAAACCCCATTAAACTTTGGCTCAAGTAATTGGAAAAGTGAAAAAAAAAGTTCCAGCACTGGGAGAAATGGACTTTTTTTTTTTTTTTTAAAAAAGAAACTATGAAGAACTAACATGCTAAGCAAGTAATACCATAAACAGGGGACATGTTTGACCTACTTTAAGAAACAAATATTTAAAGAACTGTTGTATATAAATAGTTTATATGCTAGCACAGTGCTTTTCAAACATCTGTCATTCATATAGCAGGCTCAAAATTAGCCATATCTTTGAATTACATGTACTATTTTGTGAATACTTTTATCTTCACATTCTCTCAATTTTATTTCAGTAAATATGTTTCAACAGGAAACTTCATATCTCTAAACAAAAAACAAACAAGATTCAGTCAACAAATGAAAACTACCAAAAACATGAATTCAAGGGACCAGTACAGACTGTCAGTTTCTGGCTTCACTTTTGTTGCTTCACTTTTTGCCTAAGAGACATTCTCTTTTCCTCTTCCAGTAAAACTGAGAGAAGTGTGTCGATCAAATAATAACCTTGCATAGAGTCTTCCTTAGAAAATAAAAAAGTCCCGGTATCAAGGGGATTACAGTGTGTAACTTTTGCCATGCAGCTTAATAAACTATGTATGTGAAGCCCCACTCTTTCATAGCACTAGTAGTGTGCTTTCCTCAAGCAGAGCAACCCCAGGGAATCCCATTCTCTTACCTATAGGCTCACTCACTCACACACTCACTCTCACATACAAATCCTCTCTACAAGCAGGATCATCAGAACTTCTTGCCATGCACAAAGTTTCATTATGTTAAAATAGTTCATTTTTTCAGATTCTTACTACATTGCAGTGACCCCCTGGGATTTTTCTTTTGTTCTCATTAGCAGACATTAGCTCTGTATTTCAGAATCTGACTGTCCTGAACAGTGTTGTCCCATTTAAAAACAAACTGGTGATCTCACCATACAGCTCCCTGTGTTGTCATTCAATAAATAAGTCCTACTCCTCAGCATAACTGCAGTAATAACTACCATTTCTGTCTGTCCCGCATTGCTCTGCTTGAAAGTTTCTCTCATTTTCAAGGTGCCTGACAACACTTTTACTAGTGACATCTTGATTTCTTCCTCACCTATCTACTGCAGAAGAAAACAGTGATGGAAATTCATTGCTGGAAAAATTTTTCAGAGCAACACAGAGTCATCAAAGATAATCTTGTGTAAATAGTACATAGTAGATTCCAATTTTTACAAGGCAAAACCAAAAACACATCTACATTTAATTATTTTAAGTACTTCTAATTAGATGTGCTTATTTGATATGTTTGAATTTTCTTGCTGAATTCCCAAACATGTAGAGAATAGGAAATGGAACTTGCTTGTCAATGAATTCTTGAATATGGCAATTTTTTCCTGTACAAAGTCACCATCCTGCATTCAGTCTTCTTAGGAAATCAAATTTGGCATCAACCATTAGAGAAATGACTATGCATTCACAGTGTAATTTCCTCTTCATCATTCTTCAAGACAATTTCTGATGTTATTGGTGGAGGCTTCAGTGACAATGAGGAAAATGACACTGGAAGACATGACCTGTCCCATAGCTGTCCTTTTCTACTGAGCTGTGGGTGAAGAGTTTTATTCCACTGATTTCTGAGTGGAATCTTGGTCTTTATAGCAAAGCCTGTTCCAAGGGAACTCAATAAGAACTGGGATTTGGACCTATTTGGTTCTTTGTCACCTCCACTGCCTCCAGAGCTGTGCCAGGCCCATGTTGGGGCATGAGAATTTCTCCAGGAATGAATGAATTCAGTGGGCACTTCCTGTCCTATTGACCTTAATGCCTCCAACATAAGCATTGAAGGCCCAACATTTGTGGCTTATCTCCCAGACCAGCCATCTCCTATCTCTTATTTCATTGGGGAACGCAGAAATGTTCTTCTTCCTGTCAAACTCTAAACTACATTAAAGGAAAACTTATGCCTCTAGTAAACAGGAGGTTGGTCATGTTATAGTCAGTGCTAGAAAGAAAGACAGTAAGAGCTACACTATAGCATGGATGACAGTCATGGTAATGTTCTGTCAATAAATCCTCCTATGGATGCCATCTTAAGGAAAGAACATTAGGAGTACTCAAGCAGGCCCAGAACAGAGATGTCATGCCCTCTGATGCAAGGCTATGATCACCCATCAACTCAAAGCTATGTCTATATTTTGCTTCCCTATGGCATGGGACAGCAGAGGTGAGGACTGACCCACTAACCTCACCCCAGGGAGAGAAGGGAGCAACTAGATTCCATTGCTGCAGACATTAAGTGAAATGGACCACTCAGCCTCACACTCTGTGATCTCCACCTAGCAGAGACCAGAAGGCTGTGTTCCCCACCTAAGAATGGGAGCAAGGACATGCCTTGGCATGGTTGGTAACCACTGTGTGAGGGGGGTACATAGGGTCTCTAGTATAAGGAGAACACCCAAAAAACCAAAGATCCTAAGTCTAGGCATAGGAAATTGTGACTGGTTGGATTCTAATATCAGATCTTGCAAAGAAACCACTCATTCAACAATCCAAATTTTTATATATATTTAATGTAGGGTCTACAGGGTTTATACGGTCTCACTACACAGATCATACTTGTAGTGCTCCTTCCTGTTTTTCAGCCTCCGAAGCACTGGGATTACAGGCATACACCAGCATGCCCAGTCTCATCTCAGCACACCTCAGGGGTGGAGCTGGCACTGCAGGCCAGGGATTGAATCCATGATTTTTTCAATTCAATGATTTTTATTTTTATATTTATACTACTTCTAACTTTCTTTCATCAATTCAATATTTTTTCTCCCTTTTAGTTTTTTTTCTTCATTTCTCTTTTTCCCTTTCAATTTATTCTCTTCTTTATATTTTTATTTCTTGTTTTTACTCCATTTATTTTTCTTCTTTCTCTTGCTCATTATTTCCTGTGACTTTTAGAAACACTATTGATTTTTCTTTTAATTCTCAAAAGGACCCTTATCCTACTTTTCTCTCCTATTTATAATATCCTAATGATTAAATTTTCAAAATTTTGCCTTTTTTCATTCTCTGGCTCACCATACCTTACCTTTACTAGTATAACTACAAATGTTTATGAATCTTTATATAGGTATTTGACTTTATGCTATTCCTGTTTAATATTGTTGTATGATTAATAAAGTTGTTTCATTTAAAAGATATTTATTGTAGGTCAACAGTAGCTTAATATTTGGTTGAATCTAGTGTTCATAATACAATTTTAGGTCTTCTATGTCTAAGGGTAGTACTTTATTGGTTCTAAGAGTTTGCTAATACTCAATTTGTATTTGATGTTGAAATTGATGCAGATTTTATTACTATTGCCAAGGTGACATATTTATTTATATTAATGAGTTTTCTTAAAGGGCCAATATCTGGTTTGCTTTGGGATCATCAACAAAATTGTGGCCCATTCTTGGAAAATCAGATGTTGGGTCAAATACCTTGCAACTTTTCATCTCAGATAAACATAGGTGGCTGGATCCTGGGACAGAGGCAAAGGCCAGGAGTTAGCCATGATCAGATGACACCACTGAAAAGTAGACATTAACTAAAGAAATCTCTGCAATAAAAATAAAGATTTATACTACAACCAATAAACCTCAACACAATTAAAGAATCAAATAAACAAAATAGACATAGGAGATAATAAGTCAACAAAATGCCAAAGCTGATCCATGGAGCATGTAAGGATAGGAAACAAAAAGTTACATAGCTGAATTACTCAAAAGGCTATCAAGAAAAATAATGAAATAGAACAATAAAGAATTTTTGAAGCTCACAGATGATATAAGTAAAAACATATTAGGTCAAATAAGCAAAATAATCAGCAAATCTACAGAAGATGCTAATGAAAAGATAAAATAGATAAACAAAACAGTGCAAAAGATGAATTGCTAACAAATGAATTACAGTCCATAAATGGGTTCCAAATAGAAATTTAGGAGATTAAAAATTCTATTGAATATATGGGCAGCAAGAATCAACCAACAAAAAGTAACCAACCAGAGTGGCAGAACTTAAATAAGGGATGTTGTCAGTAATTTACTGAGAGATACTTTTTAAATAACGATCAAGCTGGAAGATGGTGGAATACTGAGTAGAAGAGACACAACCTGTCTGATATTTGGAATCCTAATGCTGGACTATGGCAACAGAAGGAAAGGATAAGAGAAGTGGGTCCCTGAGACCCAGAAAAAATATGAAGTGAGAATTAGAGCTATGGAAAGAGCAAAGTGAGGGACTAAAAAGGGAGTGGCAAGTAGAGCTTTCTCACTAACCATGTTGCAGCACATCAGGGACAGCTCAAACCTATGGAGGCATAGTAGCTCCTGGCAGACCCAGAGGCCTGCATGGGAAACTGCACCAGTGGAAAGGAGCAGTGGATATGATGGACTGCAGTGGCTGGTACATTATTTAGGTTCAGATGTCCAGCAGGAGGGCGCGATTGACCAGTAGCCTTTTGGAAAGGGGCCAGCAGAAGTCGGAACTCAGAGCAGCTGCAGGTTGGCTCCATCTAGTGGCTCCAAGTGTCGGGGTGAGGTGTAGCTGAGATGAAGCCAACAGGTCAGAGAACTGAGTTATAGTAAACAGGAGGCACTCAGAGTGTTGCAGGCTGAAAAACTTGGATTCCAACATCACAATCAGAATCAGAGCAACCTGAAAGTGGTCAAGGTCTTCTGGGATTATTCATCATGGCCATCATTCTACTTTGGTTTGCTGGGCTTAATCAACTTAGAAATGGGTTATGTCTGACCCCTTTCTACTAGTGACAGCAGAAACATGCCCTGAAGTGAATTTTTTAAACTTTCTTTGCA
This sequence comes from Octodon degus, assembly GCF_000260255.1. Classification (NCBI taxonomy): domain Eukaryota; kingdom Metazoa; phylum Chordata; class Mammalia; order Rodentia; family Octodontidae; genus Octodon; species Octodon degus. The sequence goes on from NW_004524687.1 coordinate 7,324,584, forward strand.
TTTTTATGTTGTATATTTTTACTCTTTTATTCTCTCAATAAAGATATATACAATAAACAATTTAGAAGCATCGATTCAGGAATTTAACTAAAATAAAAATAAAATATGAGAAGACATAGAGCAAGATATAACCTCATACTTCAACCTCAGAAAAAGAAAACCTAGGGGAAACGAGGTAGAAAAATGTGAAATTCTCCTAATTGAACTCTCTTAAGTGGTAACAGCAAAAGTAACAAATGAATGAGGCTTTAGAAAAAAATGACCAATAATTTATCAGATAACTTCTGTGACCATAATTAAGGGCAATGATTAGTGAATCTAGTGAAGATACAGAGAAAGAAGAAGGCACTTAGGAAAATCATGAATGCTTAATATAAGAAAGAAATGGAATACAAGAAACACCTTCAAGCAGATATCTAGGAGATTAAAAATTGTATTGAAAGTATAATAAACAGAAGGAATCAGTGTGAGAACAGACTATCACATCTAGAGGACAGGATCATGTTTAGCAAGCATGAACAGAAAGATTTCTTAAAAATAGCAAGGAACAAAAAAACTCAAGAGGTGCCAGATTGCACAAGAAAGAATGGAAAAGATTTATCAGAGTTGACAAAAAAGTGGAAACAACACAAATGACATATAAAAAGTGTTTATAGAAGTAAAGACAGTGTCCTGCCCATGCCCACCACCAGCTCAGAAGCTTTGCTGGTCTGCAGTGGCCTACCCCAGCATCAAAGAAGACAGACAGACACCGGACAGCTATGAGGAACTAGTGAATCATGGCTAACCCTCATCTCAATCTTGGGAGTTTGCTGAGCTTCCACTCACCCCATAATCCTCCAAGCCTTCCCGAGTTTCTAGAAGCCATACTAAAACCCACATGGAGAACATTTGATGAGCCTATCCCAACTCTCCACTGCTTCTGGTGCCTTGCTGATCAGCATCCTACCCCTCCCATCACTGCTGAGTCCAAGTGAACATTGGGACCTTCAAAAATGTCAGAAAGAAGGAGCAAAAGGAAATCTCAGACCTCCAGCCCACCAAGAACAAGTCCAGGAGACAAGGACACAGAACTTGGAAGTTACACACATGAAATTTCTGAAATGATACCAACTTAAGTAAAGAAACACCCGCATCAGGATATAGAAGAAATCAGATCAGAAATAATCTCTCAGGTAAAAAAGAAATGATAACTATATAAAATTAGAGGAGAATAGAAAAATGTTGGAAACGTTGACTGAAAAATACAAGGAAGAACTAGATTGTATGAAAAGATTCAAACCACATCCAGGAAATTAAGAATTTCATTGAAGGTTGTAAAATTGCTTGAACAAAATTGAAGATAGACTTTGAACATGAAAGGAAAGATCTCTCAAAAATAACAAGGAACCAGGAAGTAACAATTCAGCAAATATAAGATACACACACACACACACACACACACACACACACACACACAGACTAATAGATGTCAATAAAACATCAGGATTCAACACAAATGACAAAAATAGACTATTGGCAGAATTATTACCAGAAAACTTCCCAAGCATGGGAAAAGAATCTGACATGCAGTTAAATGAGGCATACAGAAGTCCAATTAGTGATAATAAAATAAATTTACACCTAGAGAGATAATAATCAAGATCCTAGAAATTGAGCAAAAGAACAAAACATTAAAAGCTGTTAGAGAAAAGAAACAGATCACCTATAATGGAAAGCCCATCAGAATCACAGTAGTTTTCTCAACACAAGCCATCAAATCAAGAGCTTGGAGTGAGATATTTCAGGTCCTTAAAAAAAACAACTTCCAACCCAGATTGACATACCCTGGAAAACTATCTATCACATCTAAAAAGAAATAAGATAATTCCATAACAAAGAATAACTGAAGAAATTCATAGCCACCAGACTACCTCTATAAAGAATACTGACAGATATTGTAGAAAGAGACAAAAATGACCGCAATTTCAACAACAGAAATGAACCACCAAACTGAGAAAACAATTAAACAGAGGGGAAAAGTAGGGAACCTACAGCAGGAAAATAACATGACAAAGATAAGATAATACATACCAGCTACAACCATCAATGTAAATGGGTTTAATTCACCAATCAAAAGATGCAGATTGGAAGAATTGATAAAGCAAAAAAATCCAACAATATGCTACTCAGAAGAAACACATTTAATCCAAAAGAAAATTCATAGACTGAAATTCAAAGGATGGGAAACAATACATCATGTAACAGGAACCCAGGAAAAAGCAGGGGTAGCTATTCTGGTTGCTAACAATGTCAACGTTTTTTCTTATTAAATTTTGTTTTAATAGATCTCAAAATTCTGTGCCAGATTTTTGGTTAAGTTCTTTCTATTAAAAAGTACTGATTTTAAAAACTAATAACTTAAAAACTGCCACACACACACACACACACACACACACACACACACACACCAAAAAGGTCCACAAAACATTCTCCTTTATTTCTGAAGGTTTTGCAATACATTGTTATCATTAACTAGTCTTTCACTATTAAAATTAAATGGTCAATTGTCAACTTTAAACAAAGAATGATTAAAAGAGATAAAGAAGGTCACTACATACTTGTTAGAGGAAATCTAGAAGAAGTGATAACAGTCAAATGAAATGATAAACAACCCAATTATAATGTGGGACTTTAATACTCCACTGTCACAAAGAGATAGTAAAGCTAGGCAAAAATCACCAAAAAAATAACAGAACTGAAACAAACTTGAGAAGGAATGGACTTAGCAAACCCTTACAGAGTGTTTCACCCAAAATGAGAATATATATTCTTCTCAGCTGCACATTGGACATTCTCCAAAATAGGCCATGTACTAGCACATAGAGCATACATAAATAAATAGAAGGTAATTGACATTATCCTATGCATATTATCTGACCATAGTAAATTAAACTGGAACTTATTGACATAGGGAATTGCAAAACTTCCATACACACATGAAAATTAAATAACAACCTCTTAAGACTGGGAGTGGTGGCACACTTGGGAGGCTGAAAACAAGAGGATCACTACAAGCCCGATTTGTGTAGTGAGACCCTCTAGTCTCCATATTAAATACATAAAAAAGAAAGAAACAAAGAAAATAAATAACAACATCCTAAACAACCAGTGAGTCACAGATGAAATGTAAGTAGCAATTAAACAATATTTATATTCAAGCAAAATTGCATATACAACTTCCTGAAACCTGTGAGATGAAAGTTATCTTAAGAGGAAAATATACAGCAATAAATTCTCATTATCAGGATAGCAGAGCACACCTGAATAAATGATTTTGTGGAGCACCTCAAGCTCCTAAAAAAAAGAGGAGTAAGTCAAGCCCAAATCCCAGAGAAGGTAAGAAGTTATAAAGATTAGAACAGGCTGGCCAGATAGCTCAGCGGGCTAAAACACCTCCTTAGGCAGAGCGCAACATCCAGGGTTTGATCCCTGGAATACTGTGCTGGCTCTGCCCTTGGGGCATGCTGAGATGGTGATTAAGACTGGGTGTGATGGAGAATGCCTTTAATCCCAGTGCTTGGGAGGCTGAAAACAGGAGACACTGTGAGTCATATCTATGTAGTAAGCCCCTGTAGGCCCTGTACTAAATACATTTTTTAAAAAAGGATTAAAACAGAAATAAATGCAATGGGAATGAAAAAATCAATACAAAGAATAAATGAAAGAGTTAGTTCTTTGAAAGAATAAATAAAATTGATAAATCCCTAGCCAACTTTATCAGAAAAAGGAAAGAAAAAATTCAAATATATGAAATATGAAATGAAAACGGTGAAATCACTACAAAGCCTTTAGAAATTCATAAGGTTAGCAATGCCATTACCAAAGTCTTTACTCTGATTGGCTGGAAAACACAGAGAAAATGTTTCCTAGATATATGTGAATTGTCAAAGCTCAATTGAGAAGACATTCAATCTATGAATAACCAAATAACAGTTAATGAAATTGAAAAGTAATAAAAACCTTACCAACCAAGGAAAGCCTCTGTCCTGATGGATGCACACCTGAGTTGTACAAGAAATTTAAAGAATATTTAATTCCAACTTTTTGCAAACTCTTCAATGAAATAGAAAGGGAAATAATTCTCCAAAACTCATTGCTGGAGGTCATCATCATTCTGCTACCAAAGCAGAGAAAGACCTAACTAAGAAAGAGAACTACAGGTCAGTATTTCTATTGAACGTAGATGTAAAAATCTTCAACAAAATACTAGCAAACAGAATGCAGAAGATGATCAAGAAGCTTATACACCCAGCCCAAGTGGGATTGATCCCAAGAATACAGGTGTGGGTCAAGATATGCAAATCTTTAAATGTAATACACTGCATTAACAAAGCCAAAGACCAAAGCTATATGATCATCTCAGTGGATGCAGAAAAAGCTTTGACAAAGTCCAACGCTCCTTAATGATAAAAAAAAAACCCTGCAGAAAATCAGAATAGATGGTCTATACTTCACTCTTGATCAGTGTAGTTCTGGAAATATTAGCCAGAGCAATTAGACGAGAGAGACAAATAAAACTGGTTGAAAAGGAATGTCTGAACTTTGGAGGCCTGATTTTTTGTTTAATTCTTCATATGTTCCAGATAGGAGTCCTTTATCTGAAGGACAGTCTGCTATAATTGATTTCCAGTTCATTTGTTTTCCTTTTACTCTGTTGATGATTTCCTTTGGTGCTCAGAAACTTTTCAAAAAGATTGGATCCAAATTGTTGATTCTTTGAAGTATTTCCTATATTTTTAATATTAATTTTATTGAGAAAGAAGTAGCAATGACATGGTTTCAAAACAGGTTAGTAGGAGA
>NW_004524687.1:7329596-7331161 GCF_000260255.1 Octodon degus
TAATATTTTTTCTACTACAAAATTGTCCTTCATTTATATCCCCCTTTTTTGTTTAGTTTTGTGAGAGAAGGGTATTCCATTGCCATACATATATTGCAGGTGCATGAATTCAACAAAGTAATCCAATATAGTCCACTAATCTATAATAGTAGTGGGTTATCCACATGACTGGCATTGTCATAAGTTGTTAACTTGAGCCTTTTATAGCTCAGCATATTAATATGGCTTTACTTTTTATACCTAGTTTTTATACTTTTCTGTTGGATGTTTAAGACCAAGATAAAGCAAGACCTATATAACAAGAAGTGTAACTTTGTTCATGAACTCTACCTCCCCCGATGTACTTAAGGTTTCTACCTACTTTCTTGTCCAGAAGACTTAGTGTTTCAGGTTTAACATTTAAATTTTTGATCCATTTTTACTAGTTTTGTCAATGGCAATAGGTATGGGTCTCTTTTAAGCTTTTGCCATGTGGAAAGCCAGTATTTCAGCATCATTTATAAAGAGGCTATCTTTTTTTACAATGAACAAGTTTTGGCCCCTTTGCCAAAGATAAGGTGGCTGAATGTGATTGTAGTTGTCTCAGCATCTTCTAAGCTTTTCCACTGATCCTCAGGTCTGTTTTTATGCAAGTACCATACTGATATTTATCTAGTTCTTAGTATAATTTCAAGTCAGGGATTGTGATACATCCTGCCTTTCCTTTGATTCCCAGGATGGCTTTTAATATTCTAGCTCTCTTCTGGTTCCACAATAATTTTAGGAATGTTTTCTCCAGCTCTGTGAAGTGTGCTAGTGGTATTTTAATGGAAAAGCATTGAATCTGTATAACAATTTTGGGAGTACAGCCATTTTCACAATATTATTTCTTCCTATCCAAGAACAAGGAATATTTTTCCATTTTATGAAATCCTCTTTGATCTATTTTTTTTCACATTACTATAATTTTTGCTGTATAAAACTTTTACTTTCTTTGTTAGATTGATTCTTAAGTATTTCTGTTTTTTGGCTGTTATTGTGAAAAGGGTGTTTTCCTTATTTCTATCTCATTGCATTCATTGTTTATGTATATAAATGCTATTGATTTTTGAGTGTTAACTTCCTGTCCAAAAATTGGTATCTGAGATGAATACACACTTTACAAACGAAGAGATACAAATGATGAATACATATATGAAAAAATGTTCAACATCATGGGTCATTCAAGAGATGCAAATTCAAACATTGAGATTCCATCTTACATCAGAAAGAATGGCTGCCATCAAATAGTCAACCAATAATAAAAGCTGGAGAGGCTGTGTGGAAAAAGAACCTTTCCCCACTCTTGGTTGGAGTACAGACTGGTACAACCACTATAGAAATGAATATGTATAGTCCTCAAAAAGGTAGGATTGGAGATCCCATTCAAGTCAGCTATTTCCCTCCTAGTTATTTTTCCATGTGTAAATATCGTATAGTCTCTCTAGTATAAGAACTCCAAAGAAGAAATACAAATAGAAAGATATAATACAAGTAAAAGGAAAGCAGGATCTGAAGAACTAACTAGTCAAGAGAGGGAAAGGAGA
>NW_004524687.1:7331502-7333229 GCF_000260255.1 Octodon degus
GACAGGAAAAGGAATATTGTGTGACTGTCCTGCTTCAAGGTTGTATATGATGAGATTTTTGGACTTATGTGCAAACATGAGAAGTATAGAATTCTTTATCCTATTTTTAAAATATAATCTAATTTTTAAATGTTTTTTTATCATATTATGTAGGGACTTGAAGTTCAACATATCAATACTTGATGAAAAATACCTGTTTCCAAAAGAACTGAAATCATCATACCACACTGATATATGGTTACCCATGTTTATATCAGCACAATTTGTCATAGATAAATCTTGGGGAAAAAACCGAATAGTCCATCAACTGATGAATGGATAAAGAAGATGTAATATTTTTACACAAAGGAATATTATTTAGGGTGAGTATGTGGGAGAGCTTCTGGCTACACTGAGCCTGCAGGACCTGCCAGTCCCAGCCCAGGCGTAGCATGGGTGAGACTCTCTTCCACGCCCGTGGAACTCCCACCACCACTCTGCAACAACCCCCCACCCTGCCCACCTAGTGAGAATTTCTGCAGCGTTCTGGGGACCCCCAGATCCAGTACTAGCCTAGACGTTGGTGTGTGTGTGGGATAGCTTCTGGCTACCCTGTGCTGGTGGGACATGCTGGTCCCAGATCAGGCTCAGCGTGGGTGAGACCCTCTTCTACCCCATTGGGAAAACCCAATACCACTCCACAGTACCCCCCCACCCCTGCCCACCCAGTGAGAATTTCTGCCACGTTCTGGGGAGCCCCAGATCCAGCCCTAGCCCAGACCCAATGAGTGTGTGGGAGAGTTTCCTCTCCCCCCTGCTCCACCTTATCCCCTCCAGACTCAGCTCAGGCCAGGACTATAGGCCTAGGGTGAAACCCTGCAGCTGCAATCCCTGCAGAGAGAGTAGGGGACCAAGGCACGCAGTTAGTCTAGAAGCAGAGGATCTTGCCAGAGGGGTACAACAGTATCTACTTAAAAAGGCAGCAGCAGGAAGGAGCTGAGCACAGCAGCCAGATGCAAGCCAGGTACAGCTGGATAAATCCAAACTTTATAGATCTGCACCTGAATTTTAGTAGGTGCTAAGGTTATAACTGCACCAAAGCTCTACAACAAAGGTCAGAAGACAGTGCCACACAAAATGACAATGAGAAGAAGCAAAATGCAGTCTCAGAACCCAAGCCCACCCATAACAAGTGCAGAGGACACTAACACAGAACAAATTGGGAACCACACAGCTGAAATCAATTAATAAACAACTTCTGAAATAAACAACTGCAGAAAGGTATAGAGGAACTCAGATTGGAAATGAAAAAAGAAATCCCTGAATTAATAGCATCTACAATAAAGAATCAAATGCAGAAACATATGGAGGAAACCCAATGCCCACCCTCTGCCCACAAGTGCAGAGGACACTAGCTCAGCTATAATGTATGCATTAACAGCATCGATAGTAAATAAGCAACAGCAGAAAGTTATAGAAGAACTCATAGCTGAATTCTTTTCTACTAGCTCACCTCAAATGTATGAATTAATAGTGCCAATAGTAAGTAAGCAACAGCAGAAAGTTATAGATGAACTCAGACTGGAATTCTTTTCTGAAATAAAAAAAGAATTCTCTGAACTTATAGCACCTGAAGTAAATAATCATCTACAGAAACATAGGGAAGAAACCCAATCTGAAGAAAACACTGCAGTAAAAGAATTAATAACTTCTTCCAAAGAAGACATTGATAAAAAAATAGAGGAGAT
>NW_004524687.1:7333344-7342210 GCF_000260255.1 Octodon degus
ATTCCAAGCTTGCAAAACCATTTGAGTGAAAGTGAAGACAGAGTTTCAGATCTTGAAGACGCTGGTGCAGCTAGTGAAAAGGTAAGAAAAGATCTCTTAAAAACAACTAGGATGCAAGAAAAAAATAATTCATCACTTGCAAGATGATGCAAAGACAACCAATGTGAGATTAGTAGGTATCAATGAGAAAGGAGTCAGTACAAAGCACATTAAAAAAATATGGGCAGAAGTAATAGCAGAAAATTTCTCAAATACGAAGAAACAATCTGATACTCAGATAACGAAAGCATACAGAATGCCAAGTAACCTGAACTCAATTAATAATGCACCAAGACATATAATACTCAAGATACTAGAAACTCAGCTCAAGAATAATATACTGAAAGCCACTAGAGAGAAGAAGCAGATCACATTCAAAGGAAAACCCATCAGAATTACAGCCGACTTCTCTTCACAAACCATGAAGGCAAGAAGAGCATGGAGCAGAGTACTTCAAGTCCTTAATGAAAAAATTCCAGCCCAAACTACTATACCTTGCAAAACTCTCTTTCAAGTTTGATGGAGAATTGAAATACTTCCATGACAAAGAACAGCTAAAGAATTTCATGGTGACAAAGCCAGCCCTACAAAGGCTCCTGGAAGATGTTCTAGAGAGAAACCAACTTGATTAGAACTCCACGAATGAGATCAGAAGCAACCAACTAAATAGGGAAAACAAGCACAGGAGAAAAAGGAGTAAATGACACCCTGCAAATAACATGTCAATCATAAGTCAATACATCTCAATTCTAACCATCAATATAAATGGACTCAATTTACCAATTAAGAGAAATAGACTGGCACAGTGGATTAGGAAACAAAATCCAACAATATGCTGTATACAAGAAACACACTTTACTCATAAAGACATTCATAGGCTGAAAGTCAAAGGATAGAAAACAATACTACATTAGCCAGCACCTCAGAAAAAAGCAGGGGCAGCAATCCTATTCTCAGACAGTCTCAACTTCAAACCAACAATGATCAAGCAAAATAAAGAAGGCCACTATATACTGGTTAGTGGAAAAATTCAAGAGGAAGAGGTGACACTCATAAATATGTATGCACCAAACACGGGAGTACCCAACTATATAAAGCAAATCTTAATGGACATGAAAAACCTAATATCCAATGCCACAATCTGAAACAAGAGACCTTAACACCCCCTTATCCCAAAAGGATAGGTCAACCATACAAAAAATTAGCAAGGTAATGACAGAACTGAAGCAGAGCTTGAAACAAATGGACTTGGTGGACATATACAGAGTGTACCATCCAAACACAGCTGAATACACATTTTTCTCAGCTGCATATGGTAATTTTCTAAAATCAAATACATACTGTTCCACAGGTCCTGCTTAAGTATATGCAAGAAAACAGAAATTATCCTTTGCACATTATCTGACCACAGTGCAATGAAGCTGGATATAAATGACAAAAGAAACTAGGAAAAAATCCCTAAATACATGGAAATTAAATGACACCCTACTCAGCAACCAATGGGTCACAGATGAAATTGAACAAGAAATTCAACAATATCTACAATTCAATGAAAATTCAAACACAGCTTATCGGAATTTCTGGGATGCGTTGAAAGCAGTTCTCAGAGGGAAATTCATAGCTGTGAACTCACACATTAGGAAAACAGAACGGGAACAAATAAATATCCTAAAGCTGCACCTTCAACAACTAGAAAAGGAAGAGCAAACCAAACCCCGAGCCCAAAGATGGGAAGAAGTCATAAAGATTAGAGCAGAAATTAATTAAATTGAGGCAAAGAAAACAGTTCAAAGAATTAATGAAACAAAAAGCTGGTTGTTTGAAAGATTAAATAAAGTTGATAAGACCTTCGCTAACCTCATGAAAAAGAGGAGAGAAAGAATTAAAATACAAGCAATAAGGAATGAAAAGGGTGTAATTCCCACAGATCCAGTGGAAATTAAGAAGATTATCAATAGCTACTTTGAGAATCTTTACTCTCACAGAGTAGAAGCCGAGACGAACACACACTTCTCAGAGGATGAAATTAAAGAAGTGAATAAATATATGAAAAAATGCTCCACATCACTAGCCATCCATGAAATATGAATTAAAACAATATTGAGATATCATCTCATCCCAGGAAGAATGGCTATTATAAAGAAATCACCCAACAACAAATGTTGGAGAGGCTGTGGGGAAAAAGGAACCCTTCTCCACTGCTGGTGGGAATGTAGACTGGTGCAACCATTATGGAAATCAGTGTGGAGGCTCTAGAAAACTAGGTCTAGAAATCCCTTTTCCTCTACTGGGAATTTTAAGAGCATCTGAAAACATCATATCATAGTGATATATGTGTGCCTATGTTTATAGCAGCACAATTTCTCATAGAAAAATACTGTAAACTACCAAGCTGCCCATCACCTGATGAATGGATGAAAAAAATGTGGTATTTTTATACAATGGAGTATTATTCAGCTCTAAAGAATGATAAACTCGAAGCCTTTATATTTCACTGGATGCCACTTGAAGATATACTCATAAGTGAAATAAACCAGACACACAAGTGTAAATATCATATACTTTACCTAGTATAAGAATTCAAAAGAGGAAATACAAATAAAAAGGTATACTATAACTAAAAGGAAAGAAAGAACTTGAAGACTAAACAATGAAAAGAGAGCAAGGAGAAGAGCTAGGAATAATGACAGTGGAAGCCATACAGTTATATGTAGAAAATGGGTAAGACAATGAAAAATAACTGTTCCATGTTATGCCTAAGGTGTTTGATATTCAGACAGATAGTGAGGTTAAGCTTAACAACCTAGGTTGTATGGTAATAACATTAAGCTTCCGTTCTGGAGGATTGATAACCTAAGTTTCCAGACCAAAATTAGGGAAAAGGAGGGCCACAAGAAAAGCCAACATTTTGTGCCTAGCCTTCCAAGGTCAACTAAGACTCAGGACATATGAGTACTTGTACTGTAACATCATGTAACTCAGTAGTGTCCCAAATTTTTTGATCAAGGAGATTATGGGGCCAAAGCGGAAAGTGATCGATGATGTAGAGTGTGCCTAAGAAGAGTCACATGGAGAGAAAACATTCTCTCAGGCTTTCACAGAGAACACATTGGCCAAGCAATGGCCATGACTCATCCACATGGCTGACACTGACAAAGGATCTACAATCTGAGGTACAGGATCTCAGGATAAATCCTGAGGGGATTTCACTGACCTTATCAGACCCAAAAGCAACAACTTTTGTTGCATAGTTCTTACTTTATCTTGGCCTTAACCAACCAGCAGAAAAGTATAAAAATGAAGTATAAGAAGTAAAGCCATGGTGTTATGTTGAGCTGTAGGGGACTCTTGTAAACAATTTCTGACCCTGTCAGTCAAGCGAAATACCCAATACTATTATGGACAACTGTACTCCTTTAGAATATTTTGCTGAGTTGACACACCTATAATAGTCAAATGATGGAACTAAACAAAAAAGGGATACAGATGAATGCCCATTTTGTATCTGTGTTTTCAAAATGGTTAAGATAGATATATACTTACATTCTTTTAATGAATAGAGAGATTTGTTCTAATAGTGCTTGTAAATGGGATATCATGTCTGTAACTTGTCCAGCAAATAACCACTAAGAAGAGAGTATGCAATGTGTTAATTATTGGAGCTGTCCTATCAATTTGATTTGAAACTGTCTCATTGCTATTTGTTTCTCAATAAAATTATGAAAAAAAGGAATATTATTTAGGTATATAAAAAATAAATTCCAGCCTTTTGTACAAAAATGCATACAGGTAGAGCCTATATTGTTAAGTGCAATAAATCAGTTTCACAAGTGCAAACATTGTATTCTCTCACTAGTGTAAGAATCTGAAAAAGTAATGAAAATCTAAAAGGTGCAACAGATATTATGAAAGAGAAAGCGATTGTTCAATAGGAAGGAAAATGGTCTTTCGAAAGGAACAGTTAGTGCTTTAAAATATTTTTATTATCATTATTTTCTTTCATCTTTTTAATTTTTTTAACGTCTCTGTCATTGTTTTTTTTTTTTTTTTTTTTGGTATTTTTTTCCTATAATGAATCTTACACATTAGTATCTAGTAATCTGAACAACTAATTTGAAGGTAACATCATGTGATACAAAAACAATTGTTGAATTTATACTACTTTGTTTAGTGAATTTTATATCATTTCTAGTGCTGTTTTTTCTGTCACTAATTTGCATTGTTTAAACTGAAAACTAAACTAAACTAAAAGAAAATAAAAGACTGGAGAAGAATAGGAAGAAGAGAAATTATCATTATTTGAAAATGAGATGACATTACATAGAAGATCCCAAAAACTTCACTAAGAGACTTGTCACTTTAATAACCAAATTCAGTAGCATAGCAGTAGCATAGCATAACACTCAAAAATTCATGCCATTTTTCTACACAAAAATACAAACTCCCTGAGAGAGAAATTAAGAAAGAATGCCTTTAGAAATGACATCTACAGAAATGAAATATGTAGGAATCCAGCTCACAAAGACATTGAAATATTTTTATCATACTCTGAGAAAAGGAATCAAAAAGGATTTCTGAAAAGGGAAAGATATTCCTTGCTTCTGAATAGGAAGAACCAACATTGTGCAAATGGCCATACTCCCAAAATTGTTATACAGATTCAATGCTATCCCAATTAAAATACCATTAGTATGCCTCACAGATCTAGATAAAGCATTCGTAAAATTAATCTGGAACCAGAATAGACCCAGAATATCAAAAGTGGTCCTGGGAAACAAAGAAAAGATAGGAGATATCACAATCCCAGACCTGCAACTATAGTACAAAGGTAATATCATAAAATCAGCATGATACTCGCAAAAGACAGACCTGAAGATCAAAGGATGAGATTAGAAGATGCAGGCACAACTGCAAACACATTCAGTCACTTTATCTTTGCCAATGGGGCCAAACATGTTCACTGGAAGAAAGATAGCTTCTTTAATAAATAGTGCTGGAAAAACTGGCTTTCCGAATGTTGAAGGTCAAAATTAGAACCATGTCTATCACCATGCACTAAACTACAGTCAAAATTGCTAGAAGATTCAAACATTAAAACAGAAACATTAAATATCCAGGAGGAAAAGTGTAGGTAGAAATCTTAAAGACATAGATGTAGGCAGAGATCTCATGAACAAAAACTAATATACACGGGAGCTACTTGAAAGAATCAACAGCTGGGATGTCATCTTTTTAAAAAGTTTTTGCACATCAAAGGAAATTTCCAACAGAGTAAAACAAACCCCACAAAATGGTGAAAACATTATAGCCAACTGTCCCTCCAATGATGGTCTTCTATCTAGAACATATAACGAATTTTTAAAATTCAGGCCCTCCAAACTCGAAGACCATTCCAAAATGGCCCTCTGACATGAATATACTCTTCTCAGATGAAGAAATACAAATGGCAAATAAATGCATGAAAAAAAAATGTTCAACATCATTGGTTGTTTGAGAAATGCAAATTAAAAACAATGAGATTCCATCTCATCCCAGAAAGAATAGCTATCATCAACAAATCATCCAAATAACAAATGATGGAGAGGCTATTAGGAAGTAGGAACAATTTTCCACTGTTGATTGTAGTGTAGACTGGTACAACCATTATGGAAATCAGTGTGCAAACTCCCCAAAAAGCAAGGATTGGAAGTCCCACTTAACCCAGCTATTTACATCCTGGGTATATTTCCCGAAGAACTGAAAACATCATACCACAGAATTTACGTGCACCCATGTTTTGAGCAGCACCATTTGTCATAGCTAAATCTTGGAATCTCAAACATTCATTAACTGAGGAATGGAAAAAGAACATGTGATATTTTTACACAATGGCATATTATTCAGATATAAAAAGCATAATTTTTAGACTTTTATTGGTAAATGGATGAATCTACAGATCGTACTCTTAAATGAAATTCATCAGACCCACATGGGCAAACCTCGTATGGTGTCCTTAGTGTGAAAACCTGAAATGAAAAATAAAATCTGCAGGATACAACAGATACTTTAAGAAAGGTATGAACCTGTTTAAAAGGAAGGAATTACTGAGATGAGAAGGACAAGAGTGAGTGAAAGAGACACACCTATGTATGTAAGCAAGATGACTTGAATAATTGCACTGTGGATTTATGATGTTTTTTGGAAAGTCTCAATAATGTGAAAATCTGAAAGAGTAAATGCATTCTGAAAGGTAAAATAGATACCATGAAATGGAAATCATCTGTGTACAGAGAAGGAAAAGCTGGAATGAAGAAAAGGATAGGATGGGGGAAGAAATATATTTATGTATATATGCAGGATTACTTGGATAATTGTACTGCTGATTTTTGATGGTCTCCAGAGGGGAGAGGTTGAGGCTTCAGTGTTTTTTGTTTTTTCTTTTTTTGGTTCTGTTTAATTCCTTATATCTTAAAACAAAACCAAACCACAAATTTTGCATGCTTTCTTGTATCTGGTAATTTTTATTTTTTTCTGCATTGGGAATCAAACTCACAACCTTGCATTTGACAGGGAAGCACTTGTGCCACTGAGATATCTCTCCAGCCCTCTATCTGGTATTGTGAATAGCTAACTTGAAGACAACATTATGCAGCAGAGCAAGTATTGTTGACTTCCTACTGTTTTGTTTGGTGAAGTTCTGTATCCTTTCCTTCTTTTTTATTTTTAGTTATTTATTTTTTGGTATTTTAGAGAAGGGTTTACAGGGTGTTCAGGGTCTCACTACTAGATCATACTCACAGTGATCCACCTGTTTACAGCCTCCTACGAGCTGGGATTACAGGTGCACACCACCATACCCAGTCTCAATTGCCATCTCAGCATGCTCTGGGGGTGGGGCTGGCAAGGCAGGTACAAGTGTCAAACCCCCTGCCCCTGCACCTGCTTGCAGGTGCTTTAATTTGCTGAGCTATTTGGCTGGCTTCTTCCTTCCCTTTTCTTTCTTTCTTTCTTTCTTTCTTTCTTTCTTTCTTTCTTTCTTTCTTTCTTTCTCTCTCTCTCTCTCTCTCTCTCTCTCTCTCCTCCTTCCTTACTTCTTTCCTTCCTTCTTTCTATTTTGTATTCTCTTTAGATAATTTAAAAAATTTAAAAATCAAACAAAGAAGTAATGATAGAAAACTTCTCAGCATGGACAAAGTATTTTACATACATATAATTGAGGAATCTAGAACTTCAGTTAGCCACGATAAAAAGATATCTACACTAAGACATATAATAGTCAGGATTCCCGAAATTCTGCACAAGTACAAAATATTAAAAGACAAAAGAAACAAATCATTTATAAAGGAAAGCCAATGGAAATGACAGCAGGCTTTTGTAGACAAACCCTTAAGTCAAGGAGAGCTTAGAGTGAAGAATTTCAAGTTCCAAGAACATAATCTCTAATCCAGATTGATATACTCTACAAAATTGTCTTTCAAAATTGATGGAGAAGTAAGATATTTCCATGACAAAGAACACCTAAAGAAATTTATGACCACTACCCAAGCTTTCCCAAGTATTTTGAAAGACATTGTAGAAAGTGATAATAAAGACTAAAATTCCATAAGCCACAACAAAATGAATCCACCAAGCAAAGCAAGTAATTCAACAGAGGGAAAAGAAAATGAATTAACAACAGGAAAATAACATGACAAGGATAATTCAATGCATACTAGCTGCATCTACCAATACAACTGATCTCAATTCACCAATCAATAAAACAGGCTGGCAGGATGGAAGAAGGCATAAGATTCAAGATGACTGTGATGGTACCATACTGCAATCTCAGCACTCATGAGGCTAAGGCAGAAGGATTGCCACAGTTTTAAGGCCAGTCTACATTACATAGCAAGACCTTTTCTCAAAAACAAACAAATAAAATAAGAACCAACAATATGGTACATACAAGAAACACACTTAAGTCCATAAAAATTTTATAGGCTGAAGTGTGTGGAGAGCTTCCTGCTAACCTGCGCCAGAGGGACCAGTCCCAGCCCAGGCGCAGCGTGGGCCAGACCATCTCCCACCCCCTCGGGCAACGCCCCCCACTCCGCAGCACCTCCCCACCCCGCCTGCCAAGTAGGAATTTTGCAGTGTTCCAGGAACCCCCAGACCCAGTCTTAGCCCAGGTCCAGTGAGTGTGTGGGAGAGCTTCTTCTTTCCCCTACTTCACCTTGCCCCCTACAGGCACATCTCAGGCCTGGCATACATGCCTGAGGTGTAACCCTGCAGCTGCAATCCCTGCAGAGAGTGTAGAGGATAGAACCACCCAGCTAGTCCAGGAGCAGAACATCTTTCCACAGGGGCACAACAAATTCACCCTCAAGGGCAGCAGCGGGAAGGAGCTGAGCACAGCAGCCAGACCTAAGCCAGATGCAGCTGGATAAGTCCAAACTTTGTAGAGCCACACCTGAACTTCAGTTCGTGCGAAGGTTATAACTACAGCAAAGATCTACAACAAAGGTCAGAAGACAGTGCTACACAAAATGACGAGAAGGAACAAAATGCAACCTTAGAACCCAAGCCCACCTGTAACAAGTACAGAGGACACTAACACAGAACAAAGTGGAAATCACACACCTGAAAGCAATGAATCAAAAGCTTCTGAAATAAAGAAACAGCTGCGAAAAGATATAGAAGACCTCAGATTGGAAATGAAAAAAGGAATCCCTGAATTAATAACATCTGCACTAAAGAATCAAATGCAGAAACATATGGAAGGAACCCAGTGCCCACCCAGAACAAGTGCGGAGGCCACTAGCTCTGCTCAAATGCATGAATTAAGAGTGTCGATAGTAAATAAGCAACA
>NW_004524687.1:7348416-7459734 GCF_000260255.1 Octodon degus
ACAAAGGTTCTACAATCTGAGGTACAGGATCTCAGGATAAATCCTGAGGGCATTTCACTGACCTTCTCAGACCAAAAAGCTACAACTCTTATTGCACAGGTCCTGCTTTACCTTGGTCTCAACCATTCAGTAGAAAAGTATGAATACGAAATATAGGAAGTAAAGCCATGCTGTTATGTTGAGCTATGGGGGCCTCAGGTCAATAATTTCTGACATTGCCAGTTAAACAAAAGACCCAATGCTATTATGGGCTACGGGAATCTTTTTTAATATTTTGCTGAGTTTACACACCTATAATATTCAATAACGGAACTTCGAAAAAATAGGGTATACAGATGAATGTCAATTTTGTATCTGTGTATTCGAAGTGGTTAGGATAGATATATAGTTGCATTCTCTTAATGAATAGAATGATTTTTTCTAATGGTGTTTGTAAATAGGATCTCAAGTTCGCATCTTGTACAGCAATTAACCGCTAAGACGAATATATGCAGTGTGTTATTTGTTGAAACTGTACTTCCGATTTGATTTGAAACTGTCTCATTGCTGTTTATCAATAACATTTTGAAAAAAAAAATTATAGCCTGAAAGTCAAACAATAAAAAACAATCCTCCCTGATACAGAAACACAGGAGAAAGCAGATATGGGTGTTCTGGTTGCACACAAAATAGATTTCAAGCCAAGAATTATCAGGAGAGACAAAGAAGGTCACCACATCCTAGTTAAGGGAAAAATCCATTAGGGAGAGAGAGCAATCACAAATATACATGCACCAAATGCCAGTGCACCTAATTATAATAAAATTTTAACAATCATGAAAACTCAAATAAGCATTAATACTATTTCAATGGGAAGCCTCAGTTTCCTTCACACACACACACACACACACACACACACACACACACAAACCTAGACAAAATATGAACAAATAAATATCAGAACTGAGCCACGGTTTTCTACAAAAAGCCTGAGTAGAAATCTTCAGATTTTTCAGCCATACATCATCACAATATAAATTGTTCTCTACTTCAGATAGGACGTTATTCAAAATAGACCACATACTAACTCATAGGTCATGTTTAAGTAAATACAATGCAGTTTAAGTTATTACATGCATATTATCAGACCATAGTGCAATAAAATTGGAAGCCAATCACAAATGAAAACCACCCACAAAAACTTCAGAAACACATGGAAATTGAATGACACCCTCCTGAACAATCAGTGGGTCACAGATGAAACTGAAGAAGAAATGAGACCCTTTGGATAATTAAATGATAATATCAATAGAACATACTGGAACTTATAGAAAGAAATCCTATGGGGGAAATTTATAGTTGGAAATTCTCTCATCAGGAAAATAGTGCAAGCTCTAATAAACAACCTTATGAATCTCAGGTATCTAGCAAAGAAGAGCAAGTCAGTCCCAAAACTCCTATGGGTATTCTCCTACATTGTTGGTGGGGATGTTAACTAGTATAACCACTATGTAAATCAATATGAAGATTCTTCAAAACACCAAAAGTAGAAAATTTATTTGACTCATCTAATCCAGTTGTAGGTATATTTTCAGAAAAGTTAAAAGACATCATATTACATAGATAGATGCATGCCCATGTTTATAGAACAATGACAGATAAATCTTAGAAACATTTGCTATGTCCATCAGCAACGGAATGGATTTTAAAATGTGACATTTACATACAATGGAGTACTATTCTTCTGCAAAGAAGTGTAAACTTGCATTATTTGTAGGAAAACAGAGACCATAATGTGGAATGAAACAAATCAGACACACAAGATGATTATGAATGGTTTGTTAATATTTTAATAAATTGAGGTATAAGGGTGACATAAATAAAAATTTATATTAAAAAAACCAACGTGAAATATCCAATGGTTTTTCTTATGTGAGAAATGCAGAGTAAAATAAAAACCAAAATAAAAGATAGCTAACAGGAAGTAGGGAGATGAATGGTTCTCAAAGGAGAGGTGAACAAGGGATGGAGGGAGGGGGAGAGATACCAAAATGGATGAACAAAAGGAATCAGGATGTGTTGTGTACATGGGCCAACTTCACACAAACAATGTAAATATTACACGGTGTGATCATCTACAAAGATTAGGAGGAGATCAAGGGATGGGTGAAGGGCAAAGGGAAGAAAGGAAAAGGGCATGAAAAAATGAATTAAGACATATTTATACATGCACCAACTTTATGCAGGGAATGTAAAGAATATGTACTGCAAACAAGGACTAAACAAATGTTAGGAGTAATTCTTATGATGTCATCTGACCCAGTCCCCAGTGTTGCTGTGATGGGCCAAGTTCAATGCAGGTAGGTAAATGAATTCATTATTTATTTATCTATAAAATGTATTTAGTACAGCATCTACAGGGTCTCATTATGTTAATTGGACTCATAGTGATCCTGCTGTTTTCAGCCTCCCAAGTGCTGGGATTATAGGTGTACACCACCACTCCCAGTTTCAATCACCATCTCAGCATGCCATAGGGGTGGGCTGGCAAGGTAAGGCATGCCTGGGATCACCAAGGGGCTTTAGCCTGCTGAGCTATCTGGCCAGCCCTATACATATTTTAAATGCTTCCTCTTTGTGTTTCAGACACATGCTAGCATGATCTTCTATTTAGATCTAATTGTACAACACTGAGCTCAAATAGGCAGGGGATGGGAAGATGTTTGCCAGGGTCTATAAGGAGCTTGGATCAGTTTGCACAGCCTAAAGAGTTTCCTGAGAAGATAACTAAGACACAAATTTGAGCCATTGGTTAAGAGCTGGAGTGATGACAGTGTAGTTCTATCACTGTGTTTTGCAACTCAACTGAAGTGCATGAGATGGAAAGTAACCTAAAATTCAGAGTCACTGCGCCAAAATCTGTGCAAATTCCTCACACCTGGAGGATTCAGTAATGTCAACACCAGCAACTCCAGGAGTAAAGGGAAATAAGAACATTGACTTTTCAAATCATTCAGACATGGTTTGTGTGACTTGTGTCACTACGGGTCCAAAAAAGAGTCCCTTGGAGAAGCTTGGAGGTGTGCTTTGGGGCATGTGCGACCAAGATCAGCCCTCTGTATGGACTCATCATGTTCACCTGTGTGTCAGCAGCCACCAGCACAACATTGGAGAACTGTGCAAAGAGCAGATCTTTCAGTGTAGTGGAGGAGACAGGTAAGATAGTATGACATGGGGAGGGCTCAGACAGACACAGCCTGAGGGTTCAGGGGAACAGGGCCTGAATGGCAAGCATGTGATGAAGAGGGAAGTTTGGAAGACCAAAGAGCAGCATTGGGAAGAAACAGGAAAAAGAGATGAGGGAAGGGAGTAAAGAAGGGAAGGGAATGGAAGGAAGGATTTAGAGGGGGAAGGAGGAGAGGAAAAAGAGAAAGGGAAGGAGGAAGGAAAGGAGGAAAAGAAGAAATGGAAGAAAGGAAAAAAGGAAAGAGGGCATGGTCTCCTGAATGCCAGGTTTTGGTGGAAACTGTTTTGTTTCTTTCACAATCCACCACTCACTAGTGGATTGTTACCATGGAACCTTAGATGAGATGAACTCTTAAATCTACTAATTAATTAGCCACAAATCTACATGCCCATTGGTATTACAAAGTGAGTGGACTGTGGGAGAACATATTAGTGTTATCCTCTGAGTTGAATTTCTAGATATCAACTTCATCAATGAGAAATGAATTTGTCACTAGCTATCCTCTGAATGAGCATTTTAATACCTCAAATATTTATGAAAGAAGCTGTATCTTCCTTTCCTCCCTTCTTCCTTCCCCTTATTCCCCCATTCCCACCTCTTTCTTTCTTCTTTCTTTCTTTCTTTCTTTCTTTCTTTCTTTCTTTCTTTCTTTCTTCTTTCTTTTTGGTAGGCAACTCATGCTCTTGCTTTCTGTTCTGTTCCATGCTGCTTGCTATTGTTGGGGATGTCTTGCATATTTGTGTTCTTAACTTTTGTATCTCATTTGCAAAAATCTTCTGTGGGTCCCTCAAGTGGGCTGATAGAATCCAGCTTGGGGCCTGGATTACATGGAAATGCCCTTCATGAGTCTAGCTGGATGCTTACAGCCCATGACAATGTCTCATGCAAGTCTGTATCAAGAATCTACACTGGAAAGGCCCAAAGGTCAATGGTGGAAGCTCGACAGTGTGCATCAGTAGGATGAAGGATCTGTACTAGAGCCAGGAAGTGATGTTCAAGGTAATAATCACAGATTCTTACCTTACTGAAAAGAAGTGCAGCCATCCTCAGTGACAGGAAGGTTCAGAGCTCCTTTGATATGATAACAGCTGAGTTCACATCATAAAAGCCAGTGCAAAACCTTCTCTAGGAGAATCAACAGCATACCATCTTCCCTCCAGTTCTCTTTCTTACATTGTTGGCGACAATTCTTAGGTGGATCATCCACATACAGGTTTAGTTCATCTGTGTCTTATAAGTTGACAGCTAATCTAGCATGCTCAAGATCACTATTATCACATTCTCCTTTATCTATCCTTACACGACAGCACACTCTTCTCCTTAAAAATCTGGTAGAGAAAAAGGACATATCAACTTACCCTGGCACAGACACCTGGTACAATTAACATGAGTCTGAACCAAATGTGACAAGAGCACAAGAAGGTATGAGTTTCACCTGTGTTTAGAAATAGTCTCAAGAATTCCCTCACCAACTATTTTGTCAGACCTGGGATTCTGTGGCTCTTGGAGGTACGGTAGCCTTAATTTTTTTAAAAAAAAATTGTGATGATGGAGCTCAAACCCAGGACTTAATATGCACTAGTTAAGTGCTCTACCACTGAGTCACATGCCCAGGCCAGGGGTAGCATTTCTATAGCTTGGTAGAAATGTGGTGGCTCTTAAGGAATCCCAGTAACCATCTCCAACCTGAGAAATTTTCTTAAGCAAAAATTCTAGTAGAATGGTTTTCATCTAGAAAAGTTTTCCAGGGGAAATTCTAGCATAGACATTGATCTACTTGGGAATATTTGTTAAAGGAAGAAATAGAAAAGGGAGATGAAAGTTTTTAAGTGAGTAGGTCCAAACAATGTAGGGATTTTTGACAAGAGGGATGGGATAGACAAGAGGGGTAGGAGAGACAAGAGGGGTAGATGAGATGGAGTCTGACATGCTTGGGCCGTGGGGTTTAATTTCACTATGGTTAGGGGATACAGCAAGGAGTGCAGCTGGTGAGGAACAGTGCCCTGTCCTGAGGACTATGTCATGGTTCTGCCATGGCAGAGCAACAGCTATAAACTTGTGGGTTTAGGAAAAGGAATTGAGCAACACCAAGACAGAGGGGAGGACTGGCTGAACAGGTAAGTCTCCAGGGCTTTCCATTTCCAGCAGCCAAGTTACTGTGTCTCTGGGGCAAGCATGGGGCAGATAGGTATGCATTAAAAGTATTGGTTTAAAAAGCCAGAAAGGTCTTGGATATGTAAAAGGAGCCACAGACTCTAATGAACTTTTCATCAGTAACAAGTGAGCTAAGCCTACTCAGTTTACACTGAATTTTAGTAGGAGGGAGAATTTCAAAGTGTACAGAGGAAATTCATTGTATAGTATTTAATGAGTTCAGTGTAAGATGTATTAAATGTTGTTGTACTACAGTGGTACCACACTTGACATACTTGATTTTTTTCATGATTCTAGTTGCAAAGTAAGTTAGACAAAAAACAAATCAAATTTCATTGTTAGGCACGACGTTAACCTTGTGGGGAAAGGTCAGTTTTTGTCCAGTTTGGTTTGTCACCAGAATCCCAGAGGGAACTGAGCTTATGAACCAAGATACCATTAAAGTATTTCTTTTTATTTATCTTAATTTGTCTTGTTTTGTACATAAAGTAATATATACATGGGATTGACTTGTTTATTCATGAACATTACCCTGATGCTGTATTGCCATGGAATCCCAAATATCTGTGAATTTTCCCACCTTGAGAATTTCAGGTCGCTGGTCTTGATATAAAATCCATGTTTGGACCCTGTGGTCCTTGTTTTATAAGAACCAGAAAAGCCCTACACTCTTTCCAAGGCAGGAAAATCAGAGCCTATGGGGAAAATGCTTGACAACTACTCAGGAATATTCCAGCTCTGCTGCACCCTTTTTCTGTGCCTCTTTGGTGAACCCTTTGGACACCTTTGTTCATACCTGTATTCAGGTTTGTGCTAGTAACAAAAATGAAGACGCTGGATGAAAGAGCAGTTACAACGGCGAGTATAACAACTTTGGCTCAGAAGATGGAAAATCTGGGTTCTCATCCCAGATTGGATTAATCTTTCTATCTAGATGTATGCCTACAGGCAAAATTTTCCACTTCTTTGGACTTCAGGGGAAGAGAAGGGCTGGGGAGTTAGCTCGGTGGTATAAATGTTTGCCTGGCAAGTGCAAGGTCCTGAGTTCCATCCCCAGTAGCACATGCCATGCATGCCCTGGAACCCAGTGTGGTGGTGCACCCCTGTAATCCCAGCACTAGAGAGGATGAGACAGGAGGATCAATGTAAGTCTGAACTGCATAGCAAGACCCTGTATCTAACAAATTTAAAAAAGTTAAAGTGAGGTGAGTTTTGTAGAATTCCCCTAGTTCTTAGTAGAGAAAAAAGAATTTTAGAATTCTTTTTATCGAAGTGTTTTCATTTTTAAGATGTATAAAAATCAATACTTGTAACCTTATGCTCATCACCTTTGTAAGATATCAAAGATTATCATTCTTTCCATTGTTAACTTCCTCTGCATTGTTTGGAGATATTAAATCTTGTAGTTACATGTCCAGCATCCAGTGCAACATGTGACAAGATGTAAACTCCAAAGGACTTGGGTGGCTCTGCTCCTCAGGCATGACCTGTGGTTGTAGCTCTCACAGCTTCACTCTTGGTCAATCTCTGGTCCTTTCTTGCAGTTTTCTAAGATGCTACACATTCCTGGTTTCTCTAAACTTCTGCGCTCTCCACTGTACTTTCAGCTTCACACTCACAGCTTCACACACTGCCTTCTCAGGGGTACAACGCCTAGCAGCCCAGGCCTTCTGAAATCTACGTGTAAGCATCCTAACCCACAATTCCTACATTCTGCATGCAACTAAAACCAGCATCATGGAGATGATCCCAAGGTCTGCAGCTAACTGGAGTAGTAGCCAGGATTCCTTGTCTTTTGGTGCAAAGGCTGAGTGCTTATAGAAAATAACCTTGAGGAAAAATTCCATAGGCCACCACCATTCTGGAGCATGCATTCTGGGGTCTTCTTCTCAAAGCAATCTTTCACTTTTCCAATTTTGAAGCTAGAGAGGGTGGAGCCTGATGCTTCCTGTGACGATCTTAGCCCATTTTTCTATTGTCATCATCTGAAATACTTGGCTTTTCCTTGTTAGTCTTTCCAGTGACCAATTTTTTCTCTGTTCCATCTATGCAGGCTGCAACTTTACTGGTTCTTCCTTTCTAAAAAATTGAAAACATTTTTCTGGACTCTTTTCTCTTGGTTCTTAATATAAATTAGGCTAAAACCCCCTAATAGTACTCATGCTGCAACATCACACTGTCTTGAAATTTCTTCTGCCTAATTAATTAGTCTGCTGCTCTTAATCTCATTCTCAGGCAAAGTCTCTGGACATGAGCAAAAGGCATACAAACTTTCTGCCAAGGCATAACACACTTTGTCTGGAGTCCAACAACTACTGAAGTCCTTCCCAGCAGAAACCTTTTAAGCCTGTTCTTTAGCAGTAGCATTTCTATCAGCATTCTGGCCTTGTGAGCTATGACTATAATCTCCTATCAAGTATAATTGAAGAAGTTTTAGGGCTGCTTCTGCAGCCTGCATCTCCAAACCTTTCAGTCTTCCTATAAACTAGTTCCAAAGGTTCTTGAATGACATGGACAGGTGGAGTCATAGCAATGAGTCCACTCCTGATACCAGATTCTGTTTTTGTTAATTTTTTCATTGCTGAGACAAAACACATGACACATTCAAAGTTAAAGGAGGAAAAGTTTATTTGACTCACAGTTTGGTAGAGGTTTCATGTCGTGTGCTGTCACTTGAACGAGAGCACACAACACCGGCACGGCAATCCAAGCTCTTTATTGTTCCCGATCACAGCAACCGAAGCCTCTACACGTCCGCTCAGCCGTGGTTCACTACTTGTGCTTCCTCCGGATCAGGGAGGCGCGAGTATATATGTAACACGTAAACCAATCAGGGCAAAGCAGATTCAGACAGGGGATAGGTTGGCGTCACCAGTAGCTGGGCAAGGTTGATAACAAGGAAGGCTGTTTACAAAGTATAGCAGTCAGGAAGCAGGAAATGGGCGCCGTCTTAATAACATGGCTTGGGCGCGGCCCCCAACAGTTTCAGTCCATAGTCAGCTGGCTTCAAGGCAGGGTATCTTGACAAAGGGCATTTCAGAAAAGAAACAGTCCATGTCAAAGCAAGGCACCAAGCAAGCAACAACTGGCAAGAAAGAATGCTCTTACTGTCCCTTATATCTTATCCAGGCTACCCATCCTGAGGGCAGGCAGCACTCATACCAAGGGTGGGCAGCCTTAATCCTAGCACTGCACCATGAATCAATTGCAGCATCACATCCAGGATCCTGGAAGCTCTCACCCTAGATCCACCTCCTTCTGAAAAGCCCCTCTTACAACCTAATGAGGATTTGTGGGACACATAGATACAAGCATGATAGGGTGTCTAATATTTCTGAGTTCTCTTTATTTTCTAGATAGT
Organism: Octodon degus; assembly: GCF_000260255.1. Lineage (NCBI taxonomy): Eukaryota > Metazoa > Chordata > Mammalia > Rodentia > Octodontidae > Octodon > Octodon degus. The sequence goes on from NW_004524687.1 coordinate 7,357,158, forward strand.
CCTTTACCCAAGGAGACACTGGCAAAACTTTTCCCTCATTTTTTTCTCTGTTGGTTGTTTTGCAGATTGTCAATTTGATATAATCGCATGTGTTGAAGTTTTGGTGCATGTATTTATTTTATGCAATCAGGCTTATGTTCAAGAAGTCCATGTCTGCCCTTATATCTTCAAAAATTTACCAAGTATTCTAGCAGATTCACTGCTTCTGTTTATATATTTAGAGTTTTGATTCAAATATAAGTTTTGCTCAGTATTATTTATGAGTCATATATAATGGCATGTACAATTTTTAAATAAATTTTCTGCATTGTAAAATACCATATTAAAAATATGTTGTTTTTCCATATTTGATTTTGTTCTTTCTCAAATTGTTCTCTAAATTTTGAATGGAATGCTCACTAATGCAAGTGTAAACATTTGTAGAGGTAGCTGCTATAGTTTGGGTTTGGAATGGTCCCAAGGAACATGTGTTAAAGGCTAAGGCCGGTAACCCACAGCCCCATTAGGAGGCACTGGACCTATAAGAGAAGAGGCTTAGTGGGGGCCTTCAGGTGATAGGGACATGGCTTTCCAGGAGGCTGTGGAGCACTGGTTTCTTTCTCCTTTTCTCATTTTATGCCCCGACTTGGGGTTAATTGCTGCCTTCTGTTACATGTACTCTACCATGATGTGTAGTCTCCCAAAGATAACAGGCCAATCTAGCATGCATTCAAACCTCCAAGTCTGTCAGCTGAAGTCAACCTTTCTTCTTATGAACGGACCTTTCTGAGGTATTTTTGCAGTAATGGAATACTGATAAATAAAGTAACTTTATATACAATGTATATTCTTGGGAATATGTACCTGGCAGAGAATTGGGGCTAGCAGAGTTTTCAAGCATGTCCATCTTCACTAGGATTTCCCTCAAAATTGTTAATTGAAGTGAGCCTGTCCATTTGTATTTCCACCAGCAGGATGTAGCATTCAAAAATCTAGACACAGAGGCCTTGCTCTGGCTTCTCCTGCCCAAGGCAATATAGCTTTTCCTTGACAGGAAGAGGGACATTTTACCTATTTGAGAAAGAATTAATATATTAATATGAATCATTTATTTTACAAGTACTTCAAAAGCTATCTCTAGAAAGTGCCAGTAGATCACACAAAGTGATCTCATGGGGTTGATGCCCCATGTCTATTTTTTTCAGGGACTTATTACCCACTATTTCCTTAATGATTAGAATAGTATTGTACAAAGTGGGAAATGGAGGCTCAGAGAGAATCTGCAGTGCAGTATGCAGCAGGAATGAACAGGAACTCAGTGCTGATGACTGCCAGTATCCCACCCATTCCTGATTTGGTTCCTCTCTCCTGCTTTACACCTCTGCATGTCAGGCTGTGTGCTGGGCTCACACTGGGAGCAAATTTGGATGGACGATGCAGAGTAATGAAACTACTTTTGATAATCTCAAACTCTACCTTAAGAATCCCAAGGAGGAAATTAATCTTTAAAACTCTCATATGTAGAAACATTTTGAAATTCTTAGGAAGAATTTTTATAACTTCTCCCCTCCTTATTTCTGTACCTGTCAGGAGAATTCTTGTTTGGTTATCAACTGGGGAGGGAACATCCATCTAGGCTATAGTCTCTGAGAAACAGAAGACACTTCTACCACACTTTCTTTTTTTCTTGAAACATCCTGAAAGTATTTTCTTTATGTCAGTTACATATTCTAATCCTATTAGAAAAAAAGCTTGGTACTTGCAATATACAGTGTGCCATGTTTTCCTCCTCAGCAAGGTGTACAATTAATTCCTTATGTTCTCAAATTAAATTGTGGAACATAAAGTGTTGCTAGTCCCCTAGAGCTTCCAGGCACAGAATGAGCATGTTCATCTTTTTGTTTTCAGAAGCGGTCACTGCATACTCCTGCCTGCACAAGAATGAGTAGCTGGAGTCTCTTTCCATTGTTTTCCCTAAGAGAGTAAATGAAGTCATCAAGCCATCTGGTCTACCTTCTGCAGTCAATTATTGTACCTATGAGTTAACTATAATGGCAAGCAAAGCGCTAGCCGCAGGAACAAAAATTCTGGGGACAGTTTAAGTGTTAAAAGGATGTAACTTATACAGTGAGTACCTAACTCAAGGAAATATAATCTCCTTTCCATCTCTCTCACTGTCTTCATTTACCTGTAGACTGTCATCTTCTTGTTGTGTTGGTTGGTACTTCTGACCACTCATGGTGACAGGTATTGCTCATACCTGTCAATTTTAGGAGTACATACAGAAATGTAGTCCAATCCTTAGGGAATATTCCTCTCTCTCAAAGCATATCTCTAATTCTCAGCAGCTGAGAAGCTGCCTACATCTTAGACTTTCAGACAGATAGTTGGAATTCAAGATGCAGTGCAGCCCAGGTCTCAATTGTCTATTTTTACCCACCACTCTTTCATGCACATCTAAGCTGGTCAATTAAAACACAAATATTTGTTAAACTGGAGCAGGACAGACAGGGAAAACACACTGTATCTATGGTAACTGGGAAACTTTTTACAGCAGAAGAGAGCATGGGTGAAATCACTCCTTCCAAGTGGCTCCTCACCGCTCTGATGGTGAGCCTCATTCACATCGTCTGTGGACACCTTTTGCAGAGGACTTAGGTCAGAGCTGATTGAGAATGGATGGAGCCACAGAACCCTGGGCAGGAGTAAGTACATAACATGAATACCTCATGTTCTATATCCTAAATCAAGGAAATACATATAACCCAAGTCCCTGATAGTTTTTGCCTTGTATGATGGGAACATGGGGCAGGTTCTGGCAGTAGCTATAGATGATCTTCATTTGGAGTCACCAAAGTCATACCTTTTCCTATGATGACACATATTCATGTCTTATTTGCATGTAATTACTGTAAATTTGCAACCCCAGCCATTATAGTTCAGCACAGACTGACTCTGAAGTACCCTTGTAGCTCTGCATTTCCTTTTGGTTGGCTAAGACTGACAGACCTGCAGACAGTCTGTGTCTGATCCACACTGCTGCACTTTCTTTTCCCTAGGTGTAGACCTTAAACATTCCTTATGGTTGATTGCTGTGACAGTGCCAAGCATAGTCTAGGAAGGCAGATATTCAGCTCATGGGGCTAGATCACTTTTTGTTGCACAAAGTTACAGAAAAATTGTTACTAGAAGATCCCAAAACTCAGGGGACAAGGTGGTCCACAGATAGCTTAAAATTTACCAGTGATTGCACCACCCTGGGGGCACGCTGAGACAGCAGCTGAGACTGGGCATGGTGGCACATGCCCGTAATACCAGCTCTTGGGAGGCTATAAATAGGCAGATGACTATGAGTCTGATCTAGTAATGAGACCTTGAACACCCTGAATATCCTTCCCTAAAAAAGTACAAAACCAAATCTACTGGTGATGAATTTGGATAATATTTTTTGGTACAGTCTATGAGGGTTTTGAAAAATTTGAGGAAAACAAGACAGTCTACACTGTTGGCTCTTGCTAAATTAATGTTCTCAAGAAAGATAAAGCAAAGTTGAGAAAATTAATTTTCAATTTGATGCTTAGTGTTAAAACCAAAGGACCTCCCTGACATTTTGCAGAGTTCTTTATGACTTGCGATGTGACAGGAGACAGAGAGAGCTGATAACAAGGCCCAGCACTTATTCTCCAGAACAGACCAGTTCTAGAAAGGGTAAATTCCAGTTACACTTCAAGGTAAGAGCACTGGTATTAGTGGTGATTCCTCTCTGTGAGCCAAAGCTGGGAGCCAGACCAATCATAACAGAAGTAGGGTCATGAACAGCAAGGTGGGTTAACAGGTGTCTAAGACAATGAAGGCCATGTGAGCACGTTAACCATCAGAAGTCAAGGGAAAATTTAATAGTGAATGGCAAGGTTAGAATTCCAATGTCCTTATCAAGAGAGGTTAGAGAGATGCTTAGAAATAGCATGCTCATGGACAAAATAGATGGGACACCAGCATAAGTATTATGCAATTTGTATCACTAAAAATATCAGGGTTAAGCAGTAAGGGGTGATATCCTATTGCTTTTGCCATAATCTATTAGTTTTAGCAAAAAGATTATACATGGCATAAATATGGTAGCCACCAAAGGATATATCTGCCACACTGGGTGACCTGAAATGCTACCAGATCCAAGAACCTACAAAAGGAAAGGGGTTTGCAGCAGCTCTACACTGCAGTGCAATCAGTCCTGATTTTGTGGTCATGTATTGTGAGACTTTCTGTGATATTAGAGGTAAAGTTCTGACAAGAGAGAGCATGCGGAGTCCATGGAAAGTTCCAGTGGAAGACACAGCACAAACATCTATCTTCTAGAGTAAGCGTATAGCATCTATAGCACAGAATGATACAACTTCCGGAGTTTCTTGGCATGATGCTGGGACCTAGTAGAGATGGAGAGTTTATGCAGAGGACATAAAATGGCCATGCTTACAGAAACACCTAGCTATGAGGTGAGCTGTTAAACCCACCAGCTCCCAAGACCAGGTAACTAGGTAATGTTCCATTGTAAGACATGACAATACATTTGGGAATAAGCACAGCCAGTCAGAAGGTGCTTGGAAGCTATCCATCTGCACAGATAGTTCTGACCTCCTGGGTCTCCAGTGCAAGGGACCTGCTGCTCTCTTCAGCTCACAACTCTGACCATCTGGTCCGTGATTAGTTGGGGGTGAAGAAAAGCTTGAGTGTACTTCACAAATGCATTGGCTTAGTTATGTGAACACAGATCAACAGATGAGCACCAGCTGAACTATAGCCTTACCTAGGACTAACACTGAAAGAAAAAAGAGAAGTCAAATCTTTTCCAGAGCAACTATGGCCATTCACTGCTCATGGGAAGAGAAGTTGCTCAAAGAAGCTAGAAGAGGTACAGACATCTGGGAAGGAAGTCTGAAGCAGCTAGTCAAGGATGGAAGGGAGGAAGCATGTAAGGTGAGAATGAATAGGTCTAGCATATAAGCATGTGGGGTACACACGTGGGAGTAACCATGAAGCCTGAGTATCTTGTGTCACATACAGTCTAGATCCTGTCTGGAAACAGACTACATGGTAAAGTAAACAGGAAACATTCCAACCCAGTCAAAGGGGAATAACTGCAAAGGGGGGCAAATTACTAAGAATCTGAAGGAATACAGGGATAAGAGATAGAGAGAATTATCAATACCTTGAGCAGCAAGGCAGAGTATCAAAGGAAATGGACCCCTCTTATAGCCTAAGGGACAGTGTAACTGTGCTCTACAGGGTGGCAGGGTTGACGGCCCTGGCTGAATACCAAGAAGCCATCTGTTGAGATGCTGATCAAAAATTTTAGAAAGACCCTGGGCACCTGTGACCAGGGCCAGCCTCTTCAATCCTGGGACCAAGGACATAACAAAAATGTGGGATCACTGGTTCTAACAGCAAGGGGACAAATAAAGGTATGGCAATACAAAGATTTTACTATTCGTACAATATAAAATTTATTATGCATAGAAAAGGAATAATATTAATACTTATAAATTACAAACGTTAATGTTGAGTATCAGAACTTTGCATAATATGAAATACTTTATTAATGTAATATCTTGATTGATTATGACATTTTTATAATTCTTTTTCTGCAAATATATAAAAACTTAGCAATTTTATTTTCAGTGCTGTAATTGAATGCAACATCAATTGCTCTTGGCAATGAAAGTCTTGAAATAATTTTCAAGTTTGAGAAGGATAATTTTGCTGATGTAACTGCTAATGGAGCTGCTGCGAGTATATTATAGGCCATGACAACATTGGGATAAATTTCTGACAAATTATTTTGAAGTATAAGTTTTAGTAATCTAGAGTATGATTCTAAATCTTTTTCTAAAACGATTTAATCTTTATCTAAATCAGTTTTGTTTGTCTTAATTTAATTTTAAACATAAATTTCTAAATGGCACTTTAATGCATCCTCTGACATTCCCTATAATTTGTGGAGTTTGCACAAGAAACTAAAATGGTTTCACAATTTGTGTGTAATTCAAAATGCCTGTTAGGTATTCTATGGCTGTCTTTTTGATGACAAGAAGACACTAATTTAAAAATTGCCTTTCTTGTTAATAATTGGTTCTTTGGAAGGTTCATGTAAATACTATTTTTTCTATTTAATGTAATGATCTTTAAATCTCACTTTTATTTTAAGTCTGTAGCTCTTTTCTTTATAATCTATTAGAATCTCAAAACTAGAGGTTGTAAAATCTTTAAAGATTTCTAAGAACTGTACAACATACTTGACAACATCTCTGTATTTACTGAAAAATAATCTACTGAGTAGTTTACTGATTGAGCAGAGGATGCTCCCATCTGGGTGGCCAAACCAGAGAGCCAACGTTTGTTCTGGGGAGACCAGGGAGGCTCAGGAGGGAAGGTGAACTGGCCTCTCACCTCAGGTCTCAGCATTGTATCCACGGGGTGTCTCTGCTGTCCTCCAGGGCTGCAGCTGTCCCCAGCCAGGCCATCCTCTCAGAGTCTGCAGAGTCCTCACTGACTGCCTTAAACATGCCTGTGTGTGCCAGGTGGACAGGCTAAGTGCTTGGCACTCCTGTCTTCCCACCTGCTGTGCCCACAGGACTGGGCCTGTGTGTGTACAACAGCCCACTCATCTCTGCTCACAGGCATCCTCACTCATCACACTGGACTGCCTAAAATAAGCGGTAAATACAAAATTGTAGAATTATTAAGAATTTCAATACAGTATTAACAAAGCCCTGAAGACAGCACTGGATGTTTGTAGAAGAGGAAGACTGTGGAGCTGCACTGGACCTTTGTGGAGGCTCTGTGCTGACAGAACCTGTGGGGAAGGTGGGCATCCCTGGGCACCCTCATGCTGCTGACTTCTACAGGGTCATAAGAACAAGCAGGAAGAACACACCTGGATCAGAAAGAAGCATCCCTCTCATGTCCCTGCAGTATCCACTACTGACAAACCTTAGTATACCCTGTCAGCTGAAAGAGGTAAAACTGTAGGGCCCAGCTCTGGTATCACAAGTATAATAAAGATGAACTTAGAGGAGTCAGGTGCTGGCCTAATTCACTACAGAAATGAGTGTGTTCTATAAGATTAATGCTCACAAAAAACTTCACAAACACTACACTCTAGTTGTTGAGGTTTTCCATGAAGATATGCGCTAACAGTTCTGAAAACACCACACATCTCTGGTGGAGCCAAACAGTTAAGTAAATAAATAGTGAAGCCATATTTCTCCTTGTTTTAGTGAGAGACTACAGAAAAGAAAGAAGAGTAAGCTACAGCATTCCAAGCACTAGGCTTTGTCTGAAAAACAAATGAATCCAGGTGGTCATTTACAGAGTTCCTTGTAGAGGTGAATTGTTTTAGGACCAAGGAAGGAAATAAACAAGAGGACCCAGGGCATTTGTAATGGCTGAAAGGCAGAAAGTGCTCAGACCAAAACCTACAGTGATAAAGGTATATTAAGGGGAATGAGATATCAACTGAAAGGGTCCCAAATGGCTAGGGTATATTTAAAAATGTGACCTAATTGGCCTTTAACCAGTGTGATCTTCTCAAGGCAAATTATCCAAGTTGAACCACCATAAATCTGTGGAGGAATTCATTTTCAGGAACATTCCACAGAGTAACTTACAGGTACTGCTCAAAATTGTCAAACTCTGCAACAACAATAAAAGTCTGAGAAGCTGTCACACTAGTGACTATTACAGGGTCATAGGACACAACAGTGTCACAATAGACAGCTGAGGAGACATGCATACTAAATATGATGTGCTAGACTAGATGAGATCCTGTAGCAGAAAAAGCACAGAAACTTGAACATTATATGGAAGTCTGTTAATCAAAATCTACCAATATTGACTCATTGACCCAAAAACTCCACCAAGAAGCTACTAGACTTAATACACAAATTCAGTAGTATAGCAGGATACAAAGTCAATACCCAAAAGTCAGTAGTATTCCTTGTTTATTATAAGAAAGGTGCTATGTTAATGAAAGATATTAATAATAGGAAAAACTCAGTGAAAGGTTTATGAAAATTCTCATCAGTACCTTCATAATTATTCTGTGAATCTAGTTTTTTGGGCCAATCAGAGAACTCAGCAGATTAAAGCACCTGCTTAAGCAGGCACAGGGACTGGGGTTCAATCCTGGGTGTGCTGTGCTGGCCCTGCCCCAGGGGCATGCTGAGGTGACTGAGACTGGATGTGGTGGTGCACATCTGTAATCCCAGTGCTTGGGAGGCTAAAAACAGGAGGATCACACTGAGTCTGAGCTGTGTAGTGAGACCCTGTAGACCTGTAGTCCCTGAACTAAATACAAAAAAATAATGTTTTTTAAAAAATAAAAGCTTATTAAAAGATAGATAATAGAAGATAGAGACAACGTTTTCTAATGGGAAGTAGAACAAAAGATGGAGAAAGTTGGGATGATGGGAACGGAAATGGGATGAAAATCAGAATTGAAGAAAAAAGTGGAAATGGATTTCAGATAGGAAGGAGAACAAGAATTTGAAGAAACAAGGAAGAGTGGGAGGGGAAGGGGCTGAAAAGAATTAAGATCTGTTGTACAAACTTCCCATAAGTGTAATCATTATGTCCTGCAAACATGTACTAATAAAGACTATTAAAAGATAGTGGATTTGAAGCTTAGAGCTGATAAACTTATGATGGCTCTGATAGGTTGGTTCCTCTAGTAGCATTGCTCCCAGGACAAACACTGAACTATTGTGGTTGGTACATGCATGTACCCCCAAATCTTCATCTGCTCATAGGTAGATGCAAGGATCATGGAGCACAATAACCATTGGTGAATTAGTCCACTGAAGAGTTTAATAGCTAAATGTGGTGTTGGGAGGTGGAGTGGTTAGAGGATGTGGTTGCTAGGGTGTGGCCCAGAAGGATGTCTTTCCCTCACTGCTTTATTCTCTCCACTTCCCTGCTGCCAGGCCCAGAGCAGCTCTCCTCTTCCATACCCTTCTGCCTTGTTGTCTTGCCTCAGAGCCAGCTAGTTATGGACTGAAACATGAGTTAAAATAAACTTCTCTTCCTATAACTTGTGGAGTTTTGTGTATTTTGCCCAGGAAAGGAAACTAACAAAGACAACTACCGCTAGACAACATACTTGGTCCAATGACCTCATCCAGGCGGGCATCAACATTCCAGTGATGGCCTCAAAGAGCACCCAAGTGGAACACTACTGTGGCAGGATGGCAGCTGGTCCTGGGTCATCAGCGTGCCCTGCAACTGATTAAGGCCCGTTTAGCTGATGCACTGGTAAACATCCAATATAGAAGTTACAGGTGCCAATAATGCGTCACTGTCTGGCACCATCCTACAGTGAGAAAAGATGGTCACCAGGAGTCAACTTTATGGCATCGATCTCCTTTACTCTAGTAACACTACTGGTCCATTCAGATAAAATTAATTATGAATATGCATTTAGCTGATATGCATTTAGCTTGTTTTTTCATATGAAGGGCATCAGCTATCATCACTTCCTAAAAAGTTACCAAGAATCCTCAAAAAGCATCATGTCAGGTCAAGGGATCCATTTTAGCAAAGGAATCTCTGATTATGAATTTCTTTGGCAGGTTATAGACTGCACTGAAGCAGCTGGCCCAGTGGAGTATTAGAACTACTTGTAACAGACTCTGAAAGTAACAGAATTGTTTTATTTTATTTTATTTTATTTTATTTTATTTTATTTTATTTTATTTTATTTTATATTTTGGGGTGAGATAATCTCCATGATGTAGTATACACTTTAATAAAAGATTTTTACATGATTCTATGTCTACAAGAAAAATACATCCATCTGGGAATGAAAGGATGGGAATAAACAGGCTCCGATTCCCAATAGTCTGTCTTGGGAATACTTCTCATCACCTGAAATATAGGAAGCTGAACAGGTTTAGAGTTTATAGCTTCCAAAAGGAGAAAGCTTTCTCCAAAGAAACACTATAAGATCCCTAAGTTATAAGGTACAGGCACCATGGAGATGCTTTAGGCTGCTGTGCCACGATAACAAAGAGGAATTAATGTCATAATTATCAGGAGGATGTGAGTTGCTCACACACAGTGGAGCAGAGAAGAATTTGCTTAGTACCCAGGTGCTCAACTGGGTGCTTCTGGATACTTCCTTGTTCAAGTTTGATTGCAAATGAGCAGGAGGACCCTGATAAGGGCACCATGACCAGAAGATGTATGTGGAGCCAAGCCAACTACAAAAGTCACCAGAATTGGTGACAGTACAAGGGATCTAGAACAAATAAGGAAGAAAGATGGCAATGAGTGTTATTGTATTGATGAGAATGGTTGTAGTGGCATGGAATATAATTTGGCCAACAAATCTTTCTCTTCTGTCTTTTTCCCCTAGAAACAAGCAAAAGATATTTGTTGAACACAGGTGAAACAGAAACTTACAGATGAACTACAGTAAAGGCAGAAACATATTATCCGAATCCCACTTCAGTGGAGGATTTATTGTTTTGGCCCTGGGAGTGTAGCATACAGCTGACAGCTACAGATACATGAACGGCCTTCCTCAATAGTTGATACTTCTTGTTCAATTTCATGCGGCTTAGAAGGCAGAACGTTCCCAAAGGCTAATCAATATATGATTCTGAAAGTCCAGGACTTGGCAGAATCTAAGGGAACTCTGAAAGGCTGCTGTGGCACCAGACTTCTCTTTGCTATGATTGTTTTCAGGTTCCTCTTGTACTTTACTTTCTTTCTCTGCCTAGGTCTGCTCTCTTCCTTGAATTTATTTCCATTGGTATTTGTCTTAGTTACACTTCTCATTGCTGAAACAAAATACCTAACACCCAAAATTAAAGGAGGAGAAGTTTATTTACCTTGCAGATTGTAGAAGTTTCAGTTCATAGCTGTCTGGCTCCAGGGCAGGGTGGCCTTAGTGAAGCTGAGCTCACAAACAGAACTAAGCCAGTTGGTCAATGAAGCCTATGCAATGTTCAATAATCATGATAAAGTAGCAGACAAATGAGAACTGGATAAGGAAAGAAGGCAGCTAAAGCCTCATATGCTATTTGATAAGGTTCATGACAAAGTCAATAACACCAGGGGAATGTGAGGTAACCCAAAAAGTGATGGAAACAAGTTAGAATGCTTCAAATGCAAGCAAATAGGGCACTGGGAAAAAGAACACCCATAGAAACTATCTAGCCCTTGATGGACTTGTCAGAGCTTGGAAGATGAACCTTGACATTGGAAGAGGGACTGCCTTCTTTCCCAGAAAGGGGTGAGGACATTCCTTATCACAGTGGCCAGGAAAAAGGGCCCAGACTTGAGTGGTTACAACTCTCAAGCCAGTTTGCAAGGCTGCCATGGAAGAGTATTATAATTAATTCACAGGAGTCTTGGATAACTTTACATGTAGCAGTCAAATAAATTATATTCTCAGTGATACTAGCAGGACTTATTCTAGTTTCTTACTGGGTTGAGCTTTACCTTAGTTTAATGTTGTGGGCCTTGAGGGAGCTAATCAGAAAGCTTTTTTTGAACACCTGCTCTGCGCTGCTCCTTGGAAGAGTTCCTTTTCTAAGGTGACTTTATGGTGATACAGGCGTACCTCATACCAATAACTGGAAGAGATATACTTTTCTTACTCAGGTCTACTCTGATAGTCAAACTTCGAGAAACCCACATTCTTATTGTTAGAAATCTGCCCCACCCTACCAGGGACCTGATGTCTCTGCTGAGAATAGATCATCCATCACTGTATGGTGGCACTTCAGGAAAGTATATTAAAGGCAGTTCAGTAGGATTTTGGCTAAAACACCATTACAGAGCATAATATTTCCTTAAGAAAGAAGTTAGACTTGGGTTAAAGATCATTACTGATAAGTTTTTGTCTGTGGGATTGCTGGTGCCATGCCAGTTTCCATACAGTATATCAATTTTATCTGTGGTCAAATAATTGTCAGGAGAATATCAGCTAGCACAAGATCTCAGATCTATCAGTGAGGCAGTGGTACCTCTTAACCCATTAGTAACAGACCCACATGCCCTTTGGTACAGATCCCAGGTGTTATAGTTTGTGTCTAATTGTCCCCCAAAGCCTCATGCAGTCATGGGGCAGCTTCTAGAGTTGTGATCAATTCTTGATCCAATGATAGGATTATATGTGTGAGTGCTATACCTGCCCAGTGGTGGGTAATCTGCATGCAATATAAGGAAGGGGGAGAGGTTTGCTATCTGCCACAGCTGCTGTTGCTCCCTTTGCTCTTTGTTATTTTCCACCACCATGAGCTGCTGCCCTCTACTATGCTCCACCCTGCCTGAGAGCCAGCTGAGTATGGACTGAAACCTTCACTGAGTGCTAAATAAACCTTTCCTTCTTTAATTTTTGTGTTGGGTATTTTGTTCCAGAAACAAGAGAAAATAGCTAAGACATTAAATGTTCCTTGTCCTTGATCTCAAAAATACCTTTGTTTCTATCCCTCTGCATCCTAGCTTTCAATATTTGCTCACATTTAAATTAGAGGATCCCCAAACAGGAATTCAACAGTAGTATACTTTGATTGTCTTGCATAAAGGTTTTAGAAAAAGCCACTACTTGTATGCATGGGCTTTAGGTCAAGACCCAAGAGATTTAAAATTAAAAAAGAGAGTGCTTTTTCACTGTGTAGATGACCTCCTCATTTGTAGTCCCACTAAGGAATTATATGAGAAGAACACCTTTAAGACTCAATTCTTTAATAAAATGGGATTATAATGGGTCCTAAATAAAGCCAATATTTCTCAATAAAAACTGAATTACTAGGATATGTCTTAACTTCAGAACAAAGACAATTGTCCCTAAGAAAGACAGAAGCAACTTGGTGTGTGGGTCCTCCAGAACTCAAACAGCAACTGAGGGCTTTCTTGAGAATGGCAAGCTTCTGCTGGATATGCCACTTTGCAGTAACAACCAACCCACTATATGAGACAACTCTAGGACCAGAAACTAAACATTCAAAGTTAGCATCAGTTGCTCAAGAGGCTTTTAAAGCCTTAAAACAAGCCTTGACATAGACCCCAGCATTGGAAACTCCAGACATAACTAAGCTTTTTTCCTCTCTTTGTGACTGAGATACAGGAAGTAGCCATAGGAGTACTGACTCAACACCTAGGCAAGGTAAACCATCTAATTACCTACTTTTCCAAGTGACTGGATAGAGGGTCACCAAGCAGGCCTAGCTGCCTGCAAGGATTAGCCATTATGGCACTTTTAGTCCAGGAATCTTCTAAGAAAACTTTGGGACCAAATCCGTTAGTTCCCACCCCATACCAGATTAAGACTCTATTGGACCTCAAGCAACATTCATAAGTGGCTGCAGAGAGACTCACTATGTATCAAAAATTGTTACTGAAAACTCAGTTATTTCTCTTTGGTCTTGCAATGTTATAAGCCCAGTCATGTTCTTCTCAGGTAATCAACAGATAGAGCATGAAAGTGAACAGATCATCATTCCATACTATGTCAGCTGTCCTGATCTGAGAATACAGCCATTAATGGGTCCAGCTAGCACATGGTTCATGGAGGGCAGCAGTTTCAGAAAGGTTTATATTTGAATAGTAGACTATACAATGATCAGGCCCAGACAGGTCAGGTCACTGAAGCAAGAGGACTTCCCTGTGGGACTTATACCCAGAAGATAGAACTTCTAGAACTTCTTGCTATCCTTCAGGAATTCCTACTTCCCCAGGGAAATGGAATATATATCCAGTCTTATCCAGTCACCTGAAAAGAAGACTTTTGACTAGTCACCAGTCTCTTATGAAACATGGACCATAAATTCTCAATCTTCTTGAGGGAGTAAATCTCCAAAGTAAGGTAGCTGTCCACTGCAAGAGACATCAGGTCTCAATGGACCTTGTCTTTCAGGATATTCTCAAGCAGATTCCAATGTCAAACAGGACGTTTTCCAATATAATTCTGACCTACCAACAGCTCTATCCATAGACTCATTCTAAGACCTTGACCTAGAACCATAATACTCTACAGAAGAGTTTCTTTTTTAAAAAAAATTTTATTGGTAATCTCAATTTTCTTTTTTTAAAATTAATTTATTGAGAAACAAATAGCAATGAGACAGTTTCAAAACCAATTAGTAGGGGGCTGGTGAGATGGCTCAGTGGTCTAAAGCACCTACTTGGAACAAGCTAAGTTATGCAAAGCACAGGGACCGCGGTTCAATCCCCAGCACCACATGCCAGCCAGGGCCGCCCCCTGGTGGGCTGAGCTGGCCACACACACACACACACACACACACACACACACACACACAAAATAAATAAATGTTTAAAGTGAAGGCTTTAAAAAAAAACAAAACCAATTAGTAGGGTAATTTCAATAATTAATACATTGAGTATTATTGTCTTCATAGTGGTTATTCGTAGTACAAGATGCAGACGTGATACCCTGTCCAAACACTATTAGTACAAATCTTTCTTTACAGAAGAGTTTCAAATGATTTATAATGAGGTAGGGGGAGTCAAAAGGGCTAATGGTGGTATATAGGACCCCACTGTTCTTGCCAGAATGAATGCAACAGAAAGTCAGTAAGTCTTACACAATGCCTTTCATCAAGGATATGGTGCTACCACTGCTATGGCACAGAGGCTCTTGGTAGAGCCTGAAGTCCATAATATTGTAATCCAGGTCTGTAAGCCATGTTCCATCTGTAGCTTCCCATAAACTTATTCCCCCCCCCATTGCCTGAATGAGTACAAAGGTGTGGATCTTTCCCTGGAGAAGATTGGCAAAAGGACTTCACCTACATGCCTATGTATAAGGGATATACTCACTTCCTGGTGTGCACTTATATCTTTACTGGGTGGGCAGAGGCCTTTCTTACCATGTCTAAATGGGCTTTAAAGGTGGTCAAAGCCCTCCTTAAAGAAATAATCCCTTGGTTTGTACTTGCTGAGGCCTATTCAGAGTGTCAACAAACTGTTTCACATGCCAAATCATTGACCAGGGAGGTAGCTCAGTGGTCTAAGTGCTTGTCTGGTGAGCACAAGGACCCAGATTGGATCCCTGGTATCACATACTGTCCAGCCCTGCTCTGGGCATGCCATGTCAGCCACCAAAATCAGCAGTAGTGGCATACACCTGGAATTACAATGCTGGGGAGGCTGAAAGAGGAAGACCACTATGAGTTCGAGCTGTGTAGGAAGACCCTGTATGAAAAAAACAAAACAAGTCAAAACAAAAAAATAGTGTAACATAAGCCAAATCACACAGGGAGTTGCTAAAGCACTGGGTATTAAATATCATCTTGAATCTGTGTGGAGATACCAATGATCAGAAAAGACAGAGAGCCAATCAAACTCAGATGAACTTTAGCCAAGCTGTGTCAAGAAAACCCATAAGATGTTACTAGATGTCTTTCCAATTGCTTTATTGAGATTTCTGGCAGCCCCCAAGTTCAAACTTAATCTCAGCCCATTTGGAATACTTCATGGGAGTCCTTTTAGAGATCTGATACACTTACTGACACTGAAACTTGACAAGTCCTTCAACTTGACATTCCTATCTAGGAATGTTCCAACAGGCCCTCCAGGAAGATGAAAATAAGATTTTTTAACTTCCAGGGACACAATAATCGTTATTCCAAAGTCTGCTCTGGAAAGAGGGTGAATCCTAGGCCAACTCTCAAATGGGAGGGCCCTTTTATGACCCTACTAATCATTTCCTCTGCCATTAAAATACAGGCAATAAGCTGGATTCACCTCTCCAGGGTAAAGCCCAACCTGACTCAGACACAAAAGACAAAGAAGGTGGACCAAAATTTTGTATACCTGTGAACCAATAGATGACCTCACCTTTCTTTTCAGAAATGAAAATACCAACTACTCTGCTGAACCAGATAAACAAAATGGCTTTTCCCTCTAAGTTGTGTGAATAGACTCACTATTGTTTTGTTTACTATATTTAAGGTCCCTGTGTTATTGGAATCTCTTAGCTTTTGATTCTCCTAAGAATATGTAACTGTTTTCTTGCGAATGGTTTTTAAAACATTTAGAAAGATTTTCAGAGGGAATGCCTTCTGGTCCCCTGTGGTTAACCATAGTTAGAGATTATAAAGCTTGAATTGGACAGGACTGTCACAGCACCCAACCTGTTTGCCAGCAGACACATTGCTCTTAGTAGAGACTAAAAGATATAAGATAGGGTGATAGGGCAAGAACCCTATAGCCTCTGGACATCTGGAGAGACCCAAAAATTTACTGTGGGTACCTCAAGGACTACCAACTGAGGTGCAAAACAGCCAGAAATCTTTGACCACTGATGTTTATTTATTAACATCTTCTTGCCTAATGTCCCTTGTCTTCTTTCAATCCTTACAAACGACCCACTTCTCTTTGTTCCCTACAATGGCCTATATCACTCACTGTCTGTGTGCACCCAGATATTAAATCATAGCCTTGTTGCTTTCACAAAAGTCTGATAAGTTATCTCTGCTTTATCATTCATTACAAGGATTCCTATATAACATGCTTTGCAATCCAAAGCATAACACTCAAAATAGGGGTAAGCTATAATATCTAAGATCAGAGATGAACACTTTCTCTATTAGTGGGAGAATAAATGTTAAGTTCCTCAGATGTTCTCCTTTGTTTGTATTTAGTTTGTGCCACCACACCATGTGGTGAGTTGTAAGATAGAATGCTTTACTGTGATTCTCTGAATGGCCTTAGTTTTAATGTGTTATTTTTCTCCTAGAAAATTCACCCATAATCCTGGTCTCTTAATCACATAGCAACTTGAATCCCACTCTGATATAAACACTGCATTTCAGATTTGTGGAATTGTTTTCCTTTAATTAAATGAAGAGGGAAGCGTAGTTATTTCCAACTCTGCACAAATTACTACCCAGTAGAAACCAAATAATGCATTGTAAGTAGTACTTATTCTATTTATCGTACCATCTATTGATGTGTGTTGGACTTGTTCTATTTTGGAGGCACTGCCATGGTAACTGGGCTCCTGACAAAGGCCTGTGTCAGAGCAGAACTTGAACATGCAGAACTTCAGATAAGTGGCAAAATAAAGAATCAACCTCAGCAGGCTCAAAAATAACACTCTGGGGGATCATGCTTTACTCCTAGATATATTTCTCCATGAAGCCAGGAAGTCCTAAGAGGAAGTTCATGGCGTTTCCTGGACACAGAACTGGTCCTCATCAAAGGGGGGGAATAAAGTCTATAGTTCCCCTGGCCAACATCTGTGGCTCTGCCTCTTTGTTCTGTTTTGGCCTTTGGGTCAAGCTCACAGCTTTAGGTGAAGAGTAAAAGCTGATTTTTGGTCTTCAGAGAGCCAGGGTGACTAGATGAGTGCCCTGAGTCCATGGATGTGAGACACAGCCCTGCCTCTGCCCTTAACCTGGCTGTAGCTTTCCTAGCTTGGGATTCTGTTTCCTAACTACAAACATGATGCTATTGGACACCTTGTGTATTAACCATGTGCTGATGCCTCAGGGAGACAGGGAGTGGCTGTGGCTCACTCATTCTTTTATTTCTTCTAGTTTTTTAAAAATTTCATGAAAGAGCAAACCAAAATTTCATGTCAAAAATTAGGATAATAACAATAGTTAATACCTTGTGTATCATTGTTTTCAAAATAGTTACTCAGAGTACAAGGCATAGTTAAAAAATCTTTACAAAAAAAAACAGAACTTTTCAATGAACTAAGTTAAAATAATACTATAAGTGAAAAAGTTAGTATATATATATATATATATATATATATATATATTTAGACAATGGAATGTGTAATTTGGAGAAATGTTTGAACTTCTCCCTACTTCCTATTTGTCTCTATTTGTGTAGAAAGCTCCCAATCTGTGAATATTTGAGCTTCAGTCTTTCACAGATATTATGGACCTTGTATAACAAACATATGTAGGTGGAAACAAGTCTCAGAAGTAGCTCATGTGTTGATTTAGAGTTATCAAAATCATTACATGTATTTATGCTTCACATTAGATATTTGTGTCAAAGATATAAGACTCACTTTGTCAGAGTTGTGAGCGAACCCAATTTAGGAATGTTTCCAATTTGAGGACTTACTATATGCATAGAGTCCTCCAAAAATGTAGATACACTTTGGGAAAAGAAAAAAAAACTTGTATAAATATTTTAATACTAAATTAATTGAGTTATCATGAGATTAATACAAGGAACCTTTGGTCTCTATACCTAGAAGAGGAGCTCAAAGCAGTGGCACTTAGCTGCTAGACATTTACTAGTACAGCAAACTGCTTCTGAATAAACTTGATCATTGAGATTTCTTTTCTAAGAGCCAGCAGTATAATGGGTTTTCTGAGATATAAGACATCCTCTAGAGTCCCCCATATGAGGGTAAGGATTGCTCTTCTCTTCTTTTGGAGGACTTGTAGCTATTGCTCTGCCTGAATTCCATTTGAAAGTGCGATGGTCAAAAGCTCTCAGGAGCCGCTTCAGAGAGCCTAGAGAGGATTACCTGGGAAGGGTCTGCACAGCAAGCCCAGGGTCCAGAGGAATGCTAATAGGGAACTGTATGTTATCTTGCAAAATCTCTAACTTAAGGAAGAGGAAATCAGTGCACAGACAGGCAGATGGGGAAAATGGAAGAAATGGCCTCCAACGTGGCTGAAATAAAAGTTGGAAAATTATCTAAGAACCACAGCTTTCCACGCACCATTTCTTACATCGTGCTTGAGAGATGGTTAGGAATGAAGGACAGGTTCAGTGCTCTTCTGTTTTCATCAGTGCCATAAGCAATCTCTCCTCCTCCTGACCCTTGATACCACACCTTTCTCCCCAAAACATTTCAGTCTTTGCATTCCTGTTAGCCTGAATGCTCCACCATCTGTCTCAGGCTCCCAGAGTTGGGGAGATGAGGATCCTGGACTCGGAGGAAATGCTCTCTTCAACTCTTTTTGTTTTATTGATATTGGAAAACCTATCTCTCTGTCTGATGCTGTTTCCATGTCTCCTCCCTCAACTGTGCCCCTGCCTTCAACTAGGAAACCCTGCTTCTGTGCTCAGCAGCTCTCTCTCGTGGGATCCTAGTATTTCCACTTACAGGAATCAGCTAGTTCTCCCCTCCTTCCTCATTTCATTCATTCTTCCTCCTGTTTTCAAACATTCCTCGGTCGGTAACACATTGGTGAGGTGTGGGGATCGGTGTGTGGGGTGCAGAGCTGGGAGAATAGGTGTGGGATATTGCCACAGCTAAGGAAACTGGTTAAAATGCAAATTAAGATGTCCAGTGACCTGAATCTTTTTGGTTTTTCCAAAGAACTGAGTTATTAGGAAAGAAAAAAAAAAGAATATATGAATGTCCACATCTGAGATGAATATGTGTGCAGGCAAGAGGGGCAGCATGGGGGAGTGGGGAAAGGCTGGGCAATGCTTAACATTAAAGGCTGGAGGAGACCAAGAAGGGGCTCTGTATTTTTAGGGGTGACGGAACACTTCCGGCCTGTAAAGCCTTGAGCTGTTAATTATAGGACCTGTGGATGTCAGCAAAGATCCTTTAAAAGAATAACTTATGTGCCTAAAATCTCCCCAAGAATGCAGAGCCCGTTTTAGAAATGTCCATCAAAGACAACAAAAGTGAAAATGCGCAAATGCCTTCTACGCAAGGCGGTGCTGGGCAACCAGCCTCAGCTCCCCCCACGCGGTTGCTAGGAGACCGCGGGCCACATCACCATCATCTCCATACTTGCTGAGAGGTTGAGTAATTGGTGTCTGGATGTGCGTGTGCTGCTTCCCAAAATATCTCTTTAAAAAGACGTGAGAGGGATGCGGAGCAAGTAGGTAGGAGGGTGAAGGGGAGCTGTGTCCCTTGAGGGCAGTGGACTCCGAGAAGCAGGAGAAGCTGAGGAACGTTGTGTGTGGGGGTTCACCCTAGGGATAGAAATGCAGGGCCTCCTTTGCTTACTCTTTCCCTTTCCCCACCTTGTCATTTGAGGTTGATTTTCCCAGTGCAATGTGGACATTGGTAGGGACAACTTAAATTTAGGCAGCAATGTCGTTTTATTTTGTTTTTTACTGTTGAGGCACAATAAGGCTGATAAAGATTCTAATTTTAATTTTAATTTTGTAGACATTTAAAATGTAAATGTACCTTAAGGATGCTTAATTATACGTGCTGAACTCTGTTTTGTGGAAAAAGGAGTAGACCAGAAAGTAATGTGTGTGGCCACACATGTATAAGTATACACACACACACACACACACACACACACACATCCCTATGATGAAAATATTTGCTTTAGCTACTGCAGAGCCAATGAAATATCAGTAGGGTGCACATCTGTAGAGTCTTTGGAAGTTAGGAAACTAGAGGTGAAGCAGTCCTGCCTCCAAACTGTGTAAATCCGAGGGCTTTTCTGTGACAACCCCATGGGGCTGAGCTAGAACCTCCCCACAGCTTGAAATCTGATTTCTAACCCATCTCCTCTCTATAGGTAAGAGACATAGCCACTATCCTTTCCTTGCAGATGTATTCCATCTGCTCTTTTGATTTATAAGGAAAATCCAATTCATTGCTACATTATATATTTTCAAATATATTTTGAATACCTATTCAAATACCTATTGTTGGAAAACTTGATGAATAGTTTTGAGAAATGGAATAACTCATTTTAAAATTTTATTACATTCCTTTGTGTCTGTTGTCATATGTTTACAATGTTCAAATCCAATTTTTAATAGACGTACTTGTTTTTTAAGAAGGGGGGCTGGAAGGAGACAAAACATTCAGGATATAGACATTTTATCCCCGATATTATAAATGTAAGAGAGCTAAGAATCTGAGAAATTTTCTTCATCAATTCTCTAAATACAGCTGATCTGTTCTGCCTTATGATTTGTGTTTCTTAGAATGAGTTCTTAATGGAGAAAGGCTGATTTTCTTCTTTGAGGCTGGTACTGGCCAGATAATTGTATGTTCTAGAACTCTATAAGGAATTAGGAAACTTGTGATTTAGTCCCAACTCTGTTACTAACTTCAGGACAATGACTTTATGTGAAAAAGGGGGAGAGGTAGGTGGCCTACCTTTGCAGTATTCCTGTAAGAATGTTAGGAAAGAAAACACCACAGCACAGTGTATGTAAATGCACTTTGGAATGTAGAAAGGGTGCACAGAATGTACCGCATTCTTTAGCCTCTGTGCCTGAGAAATTTATTCATTTATTCGGCAAGTATATTTTGAGCTGCTGCTGCCGCCAGCCCCTCATTAAGCACTCATTCGCATGGTGCACACACATGGTCAGTGTCCTTTGTCATTTCTCCTGTGCCCACACAACTCGGGACAATGACCCCCTAGTATCAAACAAAACTAAGTCCTCAGCCACTGTTGTTTCTGGATGCTACACTTTCTCCAAGGTTGAACCTCACACCAAGGAAAAGTTCGCAAATCACTCTTTTGAGTGTCTGACTTATTTTGTTCTTAAACACTCCCAGTGACACAACCCTCAGACACTGTACTTCCTGTGCTAATGAATGCCAGCTTCTAATCATTGTACAAGCAGATGTTCCTTAAGAAAAACAAATAAAATTAAGGCTATCTTTAGGTTAGCTGCACTCCCTGCCCCCACCCTTGGTTGACCAGGCAAATAAGCAACCTATTTTCCTTCTTTCATCAGGGACAGTGAATCTAGGTGTCCCACGGAAAGCCAGTGCTTGCTTTTTTGCTTATGTCTCATAGCACGAAGGGAAATTTTGAATGTACTGAAGACCTAAGGTCTCTAAAGAGCCTATTCATTGGGTTGAAATCATTCATAGATTAGTTTTCATGAAGAAGCAAAGACATACTTAGCTCTTAACATATCTGATCTCTTAAGCACGCATTTTCCCCTTGTGCCAAGAATAAGGTGAAGCCTGAAGAATGAGTTTATGCACCTAAAGAGTAACCAGGGCACTGTGGGCTGGGCACTGGCTTTACCAGGCAGAGCATGGTTCCTTGCCCTTTCTTTTGGGTATTTGGCAAGCATTCCAGAGTTTTCAGTAGAAGGATGGATGTGGGAGGAAGAGCACAAGGGAGTCATAAGTGGATGCCAAGTCATAATGAATAAGTTATTTTGTGCACTCCCAGGAGATCCGAGCCCATGGGCAGTAGTTCCAAGGGGGCAGCAGATGTTGGTTCAGCACCAGGAAGTCCTTGCTAAGGATACTTTGTAAAGTGCAAATGAACTGGAGGTGGCTGTGTGTGTGTGTGTGGGGGGGTGTTCAGATACAATTCCTCTACTTAGGGCTGGACCCCTGGCACAGCAAAGCATAGATTTGCCTTGGCAGCACCCCCAGCCTTAGAAATTTGTGATGTTATAGGAAATCCTAGAGTTGTTCTCATCCATAGTCACCTGATCCACCTCTTGCCTCCAGGATTTATTAAACCTCAAACCAAAAATACCACTATTAATCTTCCCCAATATTATGCTCCCAAACTAGGGAAATAATAAATAACTACAGAGTACTGCTTGAAAGTCCTCTGAAGAAGAGCCCCCTGAGGAAACTGGAACAAAATAGCCATCTTCTCAAAGTTGCCACAGGATTATTTTTGTTCTTTTTTGCTTGGCCATAATTGCCTCATTTCCATTCATTATGAAGGAAGGCATTCTCCAAGAAAACTTTAATCTTTTGATTCTAAAGACATCATTCTTTGTACAGGGGAAAATATTATTGTAACTCAACTGCTCACTTGAAAATAAAACTTCCTATTTTCACTCATAGCAACCTAGTTTCTTCCTGGTCCAGAATTCCCAAACTGAGCCAGAAAGAAAAACTGCTCTGTCTGCAGGTGAGAGCATGGATAACATGCTTTCTGAGCATGGATTATCTCATTTGAATCTTCACTCATTTGAGAAAATAACTTCTGTTACATGGTTCATAAATGAAGAACCCAAGGCTTGAGAGTGACAATGACTGTTAGGAGGCCACATCCCCTGCTTCTAAACAAGAAACATCAGTCTACCATGATGACTCTCCTGCTTTCATGACTTCTTAGCTTTCTTGTCACTAGGATACAATGCCTGGCACCCACATATTAAAGGAAGGTAGGTTTATTTTGGCTCACCATTTTACTTCATGATCAACTGTCTCTAAGACAGAAATAGCATGGTGGAAACCAGCTTCTCAACCCCTGGCATCATATCACCTGTGATTTGGGAGCCATCCTGGTGGACACTGAAATATCTCTGCCTGCATAAAATTTATTTTCTAGTTGTAGACAATAGTCAATAAAAATAATGAGTAAAAAAATAGTACTCACATGCAAATAAATGCAAAAGAATAAAAAGTACATACAGAAAACCTCAAAGTCTAATCATGATTTCGTATGATTTGGAGATCAGTGACTGATGTGTGTTCCCTGTTGACCATGACTTTCTGGAGTTACTCACAGCCATTTCATAGGACTATACCTAGAGTCTCAAAAAGAGGCTCTGTTCTTGGGGCAGTGGGACTTTTAAGTGGCAATGACTAAGGGAGTACTGATCTCTGAGTGACTAGGGGTTGAGACTCAGTAGCAATTTCACAGAAGTTTCATTCTAGACATATTTTGCTACCATGATGGTAGGCTGTGTACAAGCACTGCAGGATGTACCAAGTAGGAGCAGGATGAGCCTTATCAGATTTCTTGGCTGGGGAACTTCCAGCCCTTCAGTTCTTTGCTCCATTCAGATGGAAATCATGCATTGGCAAACCGCAGCTCTGCCAGTAATCCTTATGTCATTTGATGACACTGAATAACGCCAGCTACCAACAGCCAACACAACCAGTTCCTGTTGGTACCACTACCAGCCAACCTCTTCCAGTGCTGACTTGTTCTAAACACCATAGGTCATTGTACTGGGGCTGCTCTCTGCTGCTATTCTTTGTTGGATGCTGGTCTCTAGAGCTCTTCATGGTTAACTACCCTTAGTGTTAGAGCTCTTTTCTTTGCAATGACCACTTTGTCCACAATACTCTGGTTAAGACTATGGACTAGACTTATAAGATCTTTGAAATGCACACCAACTGAGAAATAAATTACAAGCAGATTTTCAGGAACACAAAAGTGAAATTTTAACAGGACCTGTACTGCACAATGGGGTCAGTAGTCAGGTGGAAATCCTCCTAGACTATTGGAGCCAGGAGATGCTACTTACAAAACAACTACAGACCTGGGATTAGTACAGGGCTCCAGGGAAGCCTTAGCTGTCATGGCAGCTAGCTAGTGTTGGGGCAAGGCTGAAATAAGAGAATCTTCTGGAAGGCTCACTATGGAGGTTGTGGATATTAACAATGGGCCCATACTGCTTCCTCTCTGATCTTGGCTACAACAAGATTTCCCCATCTTTCCTACATAAGACAAGAGCAGCATGTAAAGTGGCAAGAGTGCAGAAGGGGCACCAGCACTGACAGTGGAGCGGGACTCACCTTGGAGTGGAATGGAAAAGTATGGCTACTAGGGATCTGGAAAGGACACTGAAGCAAGTTGTCTCAGTCCATGTAGGGAATAAGGGGGTGCACAAGGAAATGAAGGGAAGGGGAATAATGGCTGAAGGCCAAGCCATGCCCTTCCTCTAGCCTGCTTGGTGGGTGGGTGGCTGGGATAAGAAAGCCAGGTGCTTCTTGCCTATTTTGGTTTTCAGGGAGCTTTGCAGGCTGCTTATTCTCTGAGAGAACATGTAGTTCACTACTAATGCTTGGTTTCCTGCTCTTTACTCATCCTTGAACAGAAGTGTTAGGTCCTTATGTGTCTGCCTTAACCACTTTCTGCTGAAGCCCTAGGTTCAGTTGGATGTATTCTTGTTGGGACAATTAGAATTGTGAGGCCAGGCCTATAATTATCTACCACAATTATTATCTACCTCAGCTTCACATTGGAAATACATAAAGATATTGATAAAGACATTAAAAACAAGAAATTGATAAAAATACTGAAAAGAAGAAACCAATATGGTGACCCTCCTCAGACAAATTCTTTCTATTTCTTTCAAACTGTTTCTTTTAGAATAAATGTTATCCTCTGTACCTTTTAAGCTTCTGAGTGATTTGCATTCACAGTGAAAGCTGAAAAGAATTTTTCTGTTATTCATTTCTCCAGGAAAACAAGATTATTAGTATGGAATTCTCACTTTAAACTAAGGAGAAAGTTGAAATTTCCAAAGAAAAGTGAAGTCTGAATAGGCATACAACACTATCTATGTTGTTCTGAACATGTACAGTTGCATGACAAAAACCTTTTTAAAAATTCAAAAAAGAAATATCTTTGTGTGCAAAATGAAAGTGAAACACAAAGCAAAGTTTTGAGACTTAATTCTTATGATTCACTGGAATACAAAGAATAGGTAGCAGTTTTATGGATGAAATCTTTATATCTAGTGGATTTAGTGTTTCCATTTAGATCATTGTATAGAACAAAATGACAACTACATTTACCTTCTTAGGAACATAGGTAAGAAGGAAAATCATCTCTCCAAGAGGTAGGTGGAAATACGGTTACCCTCAATGGAGCAGACCTATGGTCTAGTAGCCTTTCTACTTTCCATACTGGAATCAAAGTGTTTAGTATAATCAGTGTATGGCCTCAGCACAGAAAACAAACAAACAACAACAACAACAACAAAATAGAAACATGACAAGGAAATAAAATACTTCCAACAACTTCCAGCTCCTCCATATCTGATCTATAACGCATTGAGGGGGAGGAAATCAAAAGTCACACAACTAAATTATTTGAAAGAGTAGAAGAATAGATAAACTCACATATCATTAAAGTGTTCGGAAAGTTCAAGGAAGATGTAACTAAACACATAATGATCCTAATAAACAAAACAGTCAGTGAACTCCAGAAGACACTAATACAAAGATAGCTGAGCTAAACGAAGCAATGCAAATATAAATGTCCAGCAAAGAAAAGAGTCCACAAAAAGTAATTTGGGAGAGTAAAATTTTCATTGAAAATTTTGGACAGTAGAATCAAAGAACGTGATGATAGAGTGTCAGAACTAGAAGACAGGACTGTTGTCAGTGATCAGTTATGGAAAAATACTTTGAAAACAACAAGAGAACATGAAAAATAGATCTGAAAGCTGCTAGATCACATAAGAGTAAGATTAACTGGAACTTGTGAAAAATCAGAAGACAGTACAAATTTCATTAAAAAAAACCCTTTCCTAAAATAGTAGAAGATTTCTAAACAGGGGAAAGTAATTTAATGTGCAGATGATTGAGACATTGAGCCCCAAATAGCCATGACCAGAAGAAACCTCTCCATGACACATCATAATCAAATTACAGAATAGACAAATCCCTGGCCTCTCTACCCACTTTTAAGATTCTATTTCAACACAGAAATAGAATCTTTAAAGTGTGTAGAGAAGCCAGGGATTTAGCTCAGCAGCATAAGAGCCTACATGGCAAGCTCAAGGTTTTGGGTTTGATTCCTGGTACAAGAAAAAAAAAAAGTAGATAGAGAAAAACAATGAATCATTAAGAAACTCCATTAAATTTACTTTTCAACACAAATCTTAAAGGTCATCAGAGCTTGGAATGAAGTGTTGCAATCTTAAAAAGAAAACAAATCACAACCCAGATGGATAAATCTTGCAAAATATCTTTCAAAATTGATGGATAAGTAAGATATTTCTATGATAAAGAAAACCTTAAGAAATCCATGTTGACCAAACCTGCACTCCAAGAAAATTCTTAATGATACCTTAGAAAGAGACCATAAAGCTCATAATGGCAAAAGACTCAATAGAGTGAATATAACAGGTAGGGTAACCAGTTCAGTGGAAAGATAAGGAGTTAGCAGTGAAAAATAAGGCAAGTATAGGCATATGTCAATACATGTCAGTGACAACTGTCAGTGGGAATTGTCTCAATTCCCTAATCTAAAGACACAGAATGCTTTGCCTCCTGGAAGCCATTTATTTATTTATTTATTTATTTATTTATTTATTTATTTATTCATTTATTTATTTTGGTACCTGGAATCAAATTCAGGACATTGTGCTTACCAGGCAGGCACTTATGCCACTGAACTATCTCCCTGGCCCCACCGATTGACAGAGTGGATCAAGAAACAAATTCCAATAGTATGCTGTTTTCTACATTCACATAAATACATGTATAAACCCAAAAGAAGTTCATTGAATAAAAATTAAAAGATGGAAATAATAGTCTATAAAATGATAACTCCCAGGCAAGCAAGAGTAGCTCTCTTATTTTTAGAATAATGAGCTTTGAACTAAAACTTGCAAGAGGAAGCAAGATGGTAATTACACACCAGTTAAGGGAACATTTCAAATTGGAAGAAATAACAATTATAAACATATAACAACCAAACAATACTCCAATTTTATAAAACAAACACAACAACATATAGGAGATCAGATAAACAGCCATCCAGTTAGAGTAAGAAACCTAACACCAATAGGCAGATCAACTAGACAAAATAAAAATCAATAAAGAAATACCTGAGTTGAAGCAAACCATCAAATAAATGAACTTAATAGATATCTACAGAGTATTCAACTCAACATTAAATTACCTATCCTTGCAACTGCACATGGAAAATATTTCTCAAAAATAGAACACATTGCAGTCAATAAAGTAGGCTTAAGTAGATATAAAAGAATCAAAATTATACCAGGCATATTATCAGATTATAGTGCAATGAAATTAGAACTCAGTGGCAAAAGGCATTACAGAAATTATGCAAATTCATGGAAATTAAACAATATACTCTTAAATAATGAATGGAATACAGATGAAATCAAGAAACAAGTAAGTCCCTAGAATTAAATGACAATGCCAGAACAACATAGCTGTTCTTATGGGTAACAGTCAGAGCAGTCTTATGAGAAAAATTTATAGCTGTGAATAGCCACATCAGAAAAAAAGCAAGTCCAAATAAAGGACTTAATTATGCTTCATAAGATCCTAGAAAAACAATTCTAATCCAAATCCAAAGCTAGTACAAGGAAATAAATCTCTATGCCAACAAATCGTGGAATTCAGAAGAAATGGAAAGATTCCCAGGTACATACAAATTACCAAAACAGAACCAAGATGATTATAAAAACCCTGAATAATCCAATAGAAGGCATGAAATTGAAGTAGAAAAAATAACCCTAACAACTAAAACAAACCAGGTCCTGATGTATATAGCCTACAAATTCTATAAGAACGCTTAGGAAGTTCTAATACAAGAACGTTTAGGAAGTTCTAATACTCCTCAAACTCCTTGATAAAATAGAAAGGGAAATAGTGCTCTCAGTCATTCCTGGATTCCTGGATGCAAGCATTACTCTGATTTCAAAACCAGACCATGATCCACCCAGTGAACGTAGATGTAAAATTCCTCAACAAGGTCCTGGCAAACAGGATGCAGCATATCATCAAAAAGGTCATGTACCATGACCAAGTAGACTTTATCCCAAGGATGCAAAGATGGTTCAACATATGCCAGTCAATAAATGTGACACATGACATAAACACAAGCAAGGACAGAAGTCGCATGATCGTATGAACTGATAGAGAAAAAGACAATATCCAGTCATGACAAAAACCAATATCCAATCATGATAAAAAAAAAAACCTAAGGAAATAGTTACAGGACTTTATCTCAATCTTATCAAGGTTATTTATGGCAAACCTTCCACCAATAATATCACAATAAATCTGGAAGATTGAAAATGTTTCCTGTAAAGTTAGGCACAAAACAAACACCCACTATCATCACTCCTGTTCACCGTGATCCTTGAAACATTAGCCAGAGTAATCAGGCAAGAGAAAAAAATTAAAAGGCTGTAAATAGGAAAGAAAGAAGTCAAATTATTATTACTATTTACAGATGAAATAATCATTTACATAAAAGTCTCAAAATATTCCACCAAAAGACTGCTGGAATTTTTTAAAAATGTATTTTAGTATAGGGTCTTACAGGGTCTCATTATACAAATAGGACTTGTAATGATCCTCCTGTTTTGAGCCTCCCAAGAGCTGGGATTACAGGCGAGCGTCACCACACCCAGTTTCAGTTGCTATCTCAGTGTGCCCCTGGGGCAGTGACAGCATAGCATGCTGTGGGTCAAACCCCAGTTGCTATGCCTGCCTAAGCAGACACTTTAGTCTGCTGAGCTATCTGGCTGGTCCTCAAGGCTGCTGGAAATCAATAACATTTGTGTACACCAATAATGAGCTGACAAGGACTGGGGAGATAGCTCAGCGGACTAAGTGGCTGCTTCGGTAAGTGCAGGGACCAGGGTTTGATTCTGCCATCCCACATGTGGCACCGGCCCTGCCCCAGGGTGAGTTGAGCCTGGTGACGAGTCCAGGTGTGGTAGTGCACACCTCTCATCCCAGAGCTGGGGGGGGGGGGCTGAAAACAGGAGGATCACTAGGAGTCCCAGCTGCTTAGTGAGACCTTGTACCAAATACATAAAAAGAAAAAAGAAAGAGAGGGAGGGAGGAAGGGAGGGAGGGAGGGAAAGAGAGAGAGAGAGTGAGAGAGAGAGAGCAAGAGAGAGAGAAAACAGAAAGAAATTAGTAAAACAATACTATTCAGAAAAGCATCAAGAAAAATTAAATATTATGAATTATCCAAGCCCAGGCAGTGAAAGACCTCTACCTTGGAAACTATCATACTCTGAAAAAGTAGCTCAAAGGGACAACACAAAATGAAGAGATGTCACTTGTTCTTTGATAGGCACTAGCGATATATTCAAATTGGACATATTTCTAAAATTATATAAAAAACTAACACAGTTCCTTAAAATATATAAATACAAATAACATTTCTCACAGATCCAATGAAAATAATCTCAGATGTCACATAGAACCAAAAGTGACTCAGAATAGGAAAATCAATCCTGGGTATTATGAGCAAAAGCAGGAAACATGGTAATCTTGATCTAAAGTTGCAGTACAAGGCTAAAGTGATTTAAAACAATACACCATAATATGGACACAAACACATACAGACAGAACAATGGAACAAAGGAGATGAATCAGAAGAAACTCTAGACACATTCAACTATTGTATCTTTGACAAAGGGGCTAAAAACATATACTGAAAGAAAGATACCCTCTTTAACAAATGGTGCGAGGAAAACTGGCTATCCACATGCAAAAGACTGAGTCTAAACCCACATATCTGACCATGCACTAAACTGAAATCAAAATGGATAAAAATAAATGTTAAAAAAACCAATATGATGGAAGATAAAGTAGGTAGAAATGGTGAAAATGTAAGTGTAGGCAAAGACATTTTGAATAGAACCCCATTGGCACAAGCAATAACAACACAGAATCAACAAAATTAGTATCACATTAAAAAATTTCCTCACAGCAAAAGAAACAAGAAAGTGAAGAGACAACTTACAGAATGAGAAAAATGATTTACAGCTATTCCTAGGTGGAGGACTAACACAGAATATATAGAGAGCTACTCTCAAATTAGAAGACCCAGTCAAAAACGAACAACAAATAGGCATTTCCTGGACGTACACGTGTCCAAGAAATACATGAAAAAATGTTCAATACCACAGGCCCCTGGAGAAACACAAATTAAAACCACACCGAAATTCTTTCTTACTCCAGAAAGAACAGTTATTATCACTAACTGAAAGAAGAAATGTCGATAAGGCTATAGAGAAAAGGAAACTACTCTGCATTGTTGGTGAGGACATAGACTAGTACAACCACTAGAGGAGATCAGTGTGGAGATTCCTTAAAATGCTAAAACTAGAAATTCCACCTGATCCCTTTATTTCTCTTATGTGGTGCATGCTTATCCAGGTTTACAGCAGCACAATTCATAATAATTATAAGGTGAAAATGGTCTGTTTTCCCACTAACAGAAAAACAGATAAAGAAAATGTGGTATCATGCACAATGGAATATTTTTCTGCCTAAAGGATATACTTGAGTAAATCATAGGAAAATAGATGCAACTTGAAACCATAATTTTAAGTTAAATATCTTATAGGAACAGGGTTGCATATTGTATAACTTAAATTAGAAACTGAAATTTAAATAAAAACATAAAAGATAATAGGAAATAGGGAGATCCTTTTCAAATTGAAATGGGACCAAAATATATAAGCATGGGAAAGAGATGGAAGGAAAAGTGGATTAAAAAAGAGTTAAGATATGTTATTTCCATGTACCAGCTCCCCACAATTAATATGCTTATTATGCAATATAAACATTTACTAATAAAAAATAAAAACTGGAAAAAATTCCTAGTATACGTCCAAATTCATGGGATCCCACTGTGTGGTTCTTTACTGATATAACACAAAACTAAGAACAAATTTCTCTCTCTCTGTCTCTCTCTCTGTCTGTCTCTGTCTGTCTCTGTCTGTCTCTGTCTCTCTGTCTCTGTCTCTCTGTCTCTCTCTCTCTCTCTCTGTCTCTCTCTGTCTCTCTCTGTCTCTCTCTGTCTCTCTCTCTCTCTCTCTCCTTGTCTCCCATCTCTTGCAGTACTGTGGGTGACACAACAGCCCTTTTTATTTTTAGGACTAGTTCTTGCTAAATTTCTAAGTCGCCCAGGCAAGGCTTGAACCTGTAATCCTTCTGCCTCAGACTGAGAATGCTGGGATTACAGACATGTGCCACTGTTTGTGTGTTGATTTAGATGTGCTTCATGTAATCTGTTAGCTTTAGCCAGACTACTTTAAGAAACATAAATTGTCTTTTATTCTTAAAGCTCATATCTTTCACTGATTAACCTCCCTTTTCACTCCTTCTTTCCTTCCTTCCTTCCTTCTTCTGACTCTTGTAACCAATTTATACTATCTCAGGTTTTTCTCCTATCAAGAAGTATATAAAATTCATCTGTACAGAGACATGTTTTCATGAAACAAAAACTTGAAATACAGAAAAACAGCTTAAATGATGCTAGAAGGAAATTACAGAAGATGTAAAGAGGAATAAAAATCAACGTGGCAGACACTTTCTCATAACAAACAGAAGACAATAAACAATGTAAGTAATATTTCCAAAGACTAAAGAAAAGTGGCTGCCATATTAGGAAACAACATCCAACACCCAGAATTAAGGAAAGAAAGGTTTATTTAGCTCATGGTTTGTGGAGATTGTAGTCCATAATCAGGTGGCTCCAAGGCAGGTTGGAACAGCACAGGGGCAACACTTCAGAAAGGCAAAAGACAGAAAAAGCTGCAGGAGAAAAAGGGGAAGAAACAAAGGACTGGGACCAAAGCAAGTCCAAAATCTATCAGGAAAACATAAAGTTCTATAGTTTCATGTCTATCATCTGAAGCAATCTGTGGCAAACTGTGAACTGCAAAGGGCCTCAGTGACTCCGCCCGTATGGTACTTCTGGTGGTTACAGCTTCTCTCTTAGGCATGCTTTGCTTCCTAAGGCAGCTTTTTTATTTAGATGACCCATGTTCCTGGCTTTTCCAGACTTCTGTGGTCTTCATTACACCTTCTACTTCACACTCACAGTTCCACACATTTCCATCCTACTAGTATGCTGCCCAACCTGACCTCCCAGTCCTTCTTAAAGCAGGGTGGAAGCTTTCTTGGTCCTGTAACTCTTGCATTCTGCATGGACCTAAAACCAGCAAAACATGGATGATAACAAGGTCTGCTGGATGTTATTTAAAAGTATGAGAAAATAAGAACCTTCCATACAAAAACACAAAAAACAACAAAATTTAAAAGGCCTTTTCCTCACAAAACCTTACTGAGAGAATTATCAAACACTTTTGAGGGGAAAGTACTAGATATTAGAAAAGGAATAGCAGAAGAATATGATGTAAGAAGAGAATTGAGAAGTTTTCCATAGAAATATTCTCTGTAACTTTATAGACCATGGCAGGGTCTATTGATTTTGTCTTATATTAAACAAAAAAAAATAATTCTTAATGGGAGAAAATAGAAACAGCAGAACTCAAAATGCATTTTTTCAAAAATCTTCTAGAAGACAAAAGAAAAATGTAAAAAAGTATAGGTCCATTCTAAGAGGCTTAATATTTAAATAATAGGATTTTCAGGGAAAAAATATAGAATAATCAATAAAATGCAGACATTCCTTGTTTCATGACCTAGCTGGTTAATGACTATTTGGACTTATGACATACTCTATACATCTTATTTATAGAGGCTCAATGTCTTTGGTACCATATACATTACTTATACTGTCCTATAATTTTGCTAATTGCACTGTACAGAGCAGTACTATAATTTTATATTTTGTTATACATTACAGGTATGAAAATAAATGCAACATCATCAACTTGAAGTTTCTTTAGATCATTTCTTTGCATGAATATTGTAATGTACATAATATATTGAATTCTTTATTTAGTGACCAATTCATTTAATGACCTAGTTGTAGGAACAGAACTCAGTATTAAATGAGGAACATCTATAATTTAAAACGATCCCAGAATTTAAGAACAAAGTGAATTTTTAGATACAAAGGCTGATTAAAGGACTGTTACTTAGGTTAAATAAAATTCTAAATTTAAATAGCTTAAACATAATAGATTAAATATAACCCAAAATTTTAGAATTCTCAGAATACAGAGAAGATCCAAAAACTTCCAGAAAAAAAGATTCTATTTAAAAATTCAAGAGACTTTGAATCTCTCAACAGCCACACTGGGAGTAAAAGCCCATCCATACCCATCTCCTAAATTTGAAGGAAATCTCCAACCTAATGTCCTATGTTCAACCAAAATGCCAGCTAAGTTTGACTATAAATGAGAGCACATTCAGACACAAAAAGCTTCTAAAAATTAATCTCTTGTGTACTTTTTCTTAGAGGTCTATGAAAGGCTATGCTTCAACAAATCAAGAGATGTTGAGAAGAGACACTGAATATGGAGATAAAGGGTAAAAGAGGGACAAAGCAGGAGAAAGAAAAGGAAAAACCTCAAGCATCAGAGAAGAATGAGCCCAAATGATAGATATGTGCCAGGTATAGGGATGGCCTACTCATGTGGGATCAGTGAGAAGAAGTTTGAAGAAACTGTCCAGGCAGATACAATGGTTAAAATAGCTGATACATTTGAATAAGTGACATATTCTGAGAGGACATTTAGATAAGTAACCAAGAGTCAGAGTTTGATCTAATAATTAGAAAACTAAGCAAGCAAGCCAAAATAATTATTAACCCTTAAAAAACAAAATATTTTGTAGGAAAGGAAAATAGTCATCTTTTTTTATATCCTTCAGATCTAAGTAGCATTTTTGTTGTTTGACAAATGGAGAAGCTGAGGACCATTGACCTTGTCTTCTAGGGGCCAATTCAGCTGTGGAAAGGGAAAGGCAAATGGAAAGATTAGAGAACAGAAATTTTGCAACATCCAGGAATACATTGATCGGTGTGGATTCTTTGGGCAGAATTGCACAGACTTCCTACAATTACTATAGGAAGAAGTGAACTGTAAGGATTGCCTTGGAATGTCAGGGAAACTTCTTTGTTAGGAAAAGGATTCTAAATTGTGGCTTCTCATATTTCCTAGGTTTCACTAGGTCTTGGGATCCGTGGATTGCCCTAGGAAAGGGAGGGAACCCTGTTTGCCTTAATTACTTTTCTCTCATTGCACAGACCAAAAATTAAATTCCCAAAATTAAGGAAGAGAAAGTTTATTTAGCTCACAGTTTCTAGAAGTTTCAGTCCATAATCAGTTGTCTCCAAGGCACAGTGGCATAGTAGAGGAGCAATAGTTCAAGACAGTAAAATCATCAAAAGGAACAAGAGCACAAGGATTTGAGTAGGTTCTTTTCCTCCCTTCTATGGTAAGTGGGCTACCTGCACTTGGGTGGGTGCAGCACTCACATCATCTCAGGGTCCTTCTCTTACATAGGCTCTGGATGTTTACAAAGTGAGGGCCTTGACCCTGCTGAGTTACTTAATTAAACTTCTAAACTTCTCACATTGATACAATCATTACAATATCCTAGAATCTAAAGATCCACTGTAAGGCATATCCTCTATACCCTAGGAAGTAGAACTGCTGAGTCATTTAGTTAACCTTCTTTTTTTTTTGTTTTTCTTCCTACAGAACCAGGGATTGAACTCAGGCCCTTGTGCTTGCCAGGGAAGCACTTATTCTACTGAGCCATCTCCCCAGCCCCCAGTTAAGTTTCTAAACTTCTCAGTTGGACACAGTGTGTCAACCATAACACTGGTGAAGGCTGAGGTGGGTTTATCTCCTCCAAATGTGAGCAGATATAGTCTAGTTGAAAGGAAATGAAGATATGACATTTTTCACACTTACATTGGTAGCTACAAATCCATACCTACAATAGGAGGAAAGAGTGCAGTTGTTTTCATGGAGAGTGTTATGTTGTCTGTTTGGAAATTGGTGAATAGGTGTGGACAAATCAAATTAACCTATACTGTACAGGGAACCATCATAAACCCATGATAGAAGTAATTTTAATAGTTGATGAGTGTTTAAAATACTGTTATCAACACCACAGGGATTAATAATTAACACAAAGGATACTGATTTTGGATGTACTGACTGATTCTGAAGACATAACTAGAAATATTTCCTGGAGGGCTGGCCAGATAGCTCAGTGGATTAAAGCACCTACTTAGTAGGCAGATGCAGGGACAGGGTTCAATCCTGGGCATGCTGTGAGGGTAAATGAGACTGGGCATAGTGGTGTGGGCCTGTAATCCCAGCACTTGAGAGGCTGAAAAACAGGAAGGATCACAAGTCTGACTTGTGTAGTGAGACTCTGTAGACTCTACTAAATACACAATTTAAAAAATGAAATATTTCCTGGGCACCATCATTCCTGTGTGAAAGATTGCAAGATGTGGCCAGTCCAGCTCTCCAAAACTAAGAGAACACTTTTAGAGTTCTGAGCTCTATTATCTTTCCCTGTCACCAGCTCTGAACAGAGGTTAGCTGTTCCTGGCATGAAAATATCTTTATATCTGCTTTTGAGTCAAG
Organism: Octodon degus; assembly: GCF_000260255.1. Lineage (NCBI taxonomy): Eukaryota > Metazoa > Chordata > Mammalia > Rodentia > Octodontidae > Octodon > Octodon degus. The sequence continues at coordinate 7,393,101 of NW_004524687.1, forward strand.
AAGAAAAAGTTCCTGATCCTGATAATCAGGCATGTAATCTTGATAATAAGTATTGCCTATTTGGAAGAATTTGGCCAAAACATTGCTTTCATTGTAAAACATACCTTGTAAATTGCAGACAGGTGTGAAGACCCGGGAGATTACCAAAGAACTTAACGTTCACCAAATGGTCAAATATGTGTAGGTCTGATTGCATGAGCTCTTTCTAAAACTCAGTTCTGACTTTATTCTATCTCCAGAACTCCATTGCTCAGCATTTCCTTTTACATACAGGCTTATCTTCCATACGGTTTAAGGAGACTGGAATTGAGAATGCTGGAGCCTTTGGAAAGTACCAAAAAGATCTTGCTGGCAATTTGGGGTTGGTTTGGGATGGTGGCCAAGTGGTTACTCTATGTCTAAAGACTAAAGTTGCCATCATTGCACCTCATCCTTCAAGTTCAATCTTCCAGAGACTGTCTGGTCTCCTTGAATCTTGGCTTTACCTCCTGCTAATAATCTTATTCCTACAGATCTTGACTGCTGAACTGCTTTCTGCTATTCTTTGAGGGACTTAAAGCCAAGATCCTAAAACCCCAGTCACCAGGCCAGCTCAAACACTAACTAAAAGCTTTCCCTATGCCAGCCAAGCACCTGGACTTCTGGCTATTTTCTGGAGCTGGGTCTGTATATTCTTCACTCTCATAGGGTGTGAGGATTAAATGAGTTAACACATGCATCTCTCTGGCAAATCACAAATATTATATTAATCAACCAATTTCTTTTTGACTTAGCCTTCTTGGAAATGAGAAAAAAAAAAAAAAAACCTTTCATTGACTCAGCTTTCATGTATATAAACTACCACAATAACAGAGCCAGCTTCCTAAGACAGGTATAAGGTTTCTATGAACTAAGATAGTGCTGTGCAGTGAATAGTAGCCCTCCACATTCATATCTTAATCCTGTAAATATTACCTTAGGTGGCAAAACACATAATTATGTAAACCTCTTAAGGAGAAGACTTATCCTATACTTTTGTCTGGATCTGAAATGTCCTCTCAAGGCTTATGTGTTGCGGGTTATGGCCCCCAGTCTATGGTACTACCGCAAGGTGATGGAAATTTCAGGAGGTGAGGCTAGGTGGAAGGAAATTAGGTCACTGAGGCAATGCTGTTAAGGGACTATTAGGATCCACTTTAAGTCTCTCTTTAGGGACATGTTATGTGTTGTAAGACATCATGTTTAATAAATACGTGGTAATACCAGATACTTTCCATGTCAGGTTGAGAGAAGTTAGTCACATGATTTTCAAGCAAAACTGCTTTGTTTGCAAAAAGTTGTCTGCTCTTTTTTCTTTCCCTCTGCTTTCCAGCTGCCATGAGATGAACAAGTGCTTTCCTCTGCTTTTCAGATGCCATGATCTCTAGCATGTGATCTAAGATGTACCATGATACCATAGGCCCAAAGCAGCAAAGCTAAGACTGAAATCTCTAATAGAAAGTAATATACCTATGTAACACTCTGGCACACAGTGAGCAATTCTTTTATTAGGTGACATTATAAAACTATGTCTATTGTAATTATTAATAAGATTTCAGATGTATTATTCTTATCTAGGAAATTAGGTATCCTTATGGGTGCATGAAAAGTGTTTTAAAGAAGGAAGGCTAGATAGGCTGTAAGAAGTGAGGGTCTGGAAAACTTGACTTCAGGGCTGGAATTTTCATTGAACCACTATAATTGTACCAAAAGTATGATGAGGTGTGGTGTAAGTTAGGGCCTTTAATAAGCAAAACTGGGTTATGACTAGTCAAGCCTGTAGTAAACTTTTCTGCTTTAGTTCAATTTCTCTGAGGTAAGTGCATGGTTTGATCTCACAAGGCCACATAAACCTATTTTGGATTTTGAACAGATTTTCATGTCCCTTATACAGCTTTGAAATCCCCACATTCCTGCTGAGTTTTATCCTTGTCATGTATGTTTTTCAAATCCAAGAAAAACACATCTGCATCACAAAGAGGAAGTGTTAAAGAGGAAACATTTGAGGATAGGAGTTTTGAATGGCCTACAGCCAAACCGTAGGTACCCAAGTCATATATGAGGAATGCTGTGCCCTTCAGAACACTGAGAAGATGTGACACACCAGAAACCAAGCCTGTGCAGCACTGAGGAACAAATCTGGTCGGCTCCTTCTACTCCTGAGTCATCCACAGCCTCAAGGCTGCTTCGACCCCGAGGTGCCACAGTATACATTTCTTGTGGGAGGTTTTGGATGACCTGATGTCTCAGAGACTATGATTTCTCTTTGCTCCCTCCCACCCAACATAGTAGGCACCAGACACAATGTGGTTATTTAAATGTAAATTAGTAGAAATTAAATGCAATTTCAAATTTAGTTCTTCAGTCACACTGGCCACATGTGACTAAAGGCTACTATGCAGACAACAGAGGTAGAGCATGGATTTAAATTCAGGAATGAAAGCAATAGTTAGGGAAATTTCAGCCACCCGAAATAAGTAAAATAATGTCAGCTATGTGAAGAGATCAGCCAGGAAACTTGTACCTGAGGCCACTGACCCTCACTTCCCTCGACCAATGAACACAGTGATAATATCAAAACCCACACCCACACGCGTGTGTGCATATAAAACAAGAACACAGTATGCCTTGTGGAAATTCCATACCATTTTAAAAAAGTAATCATGTCACTTTAAGTCTCTCTTTAGGAGGATGTTATTTATTGTAAGACATCAGTTTTATTAAATACACGGTAGTACAAGAGACTTTCCATGTCAGGTTGAGAGAAGCTGGTCACATGATTTACAAACAAAACTGTTTTTTTTTTTTTTTAAACACTGTATTCAGGTGTCACTTTGAAATCAGCCAAGATGCAGTGGGTCTTAGTAAAGCAATTGACCTCAAAACAAACTGCAAAACAGGAACTGTTAAGTATCAGCACAGAGACAGCACATTAAAAGGAAAATAAGCCAAATGAAAAGAGAGATAGTTCCAAATACCAGGTCAGCATTGAAGGGGAGATGTATCTGCAGAGAGATATTGAAATAAGTGGGTCTAAAGCCTGGATATATACAAACAGCTCTCCAGATACAGAAGCAAATGCAGAGCGTCCATACCTCTAGGCAGATTTGTAAATAAAGAGTGAGGACCAAGGGGATGCAAGGAGCAATATTTCATCATGATTTGGTCATTTGTCAAGGGATTACATATTTAAAGACCACATTGAATTCAAAGGCCTTGACTTAAAACATTTCCAGCTGTTTTATACATTTAAAAACAATAGTAAGATGTACACGTTACAAGTTACAGAGGCCTTTACGTTTCATTGTCTCCAGTTTCTCTCCCTGTTCAAACACGTGGCTACTAGCAGCTTTTCGCTTTCTCTAGTATGTTGAATATTCAGCTAACTCTCACTCAAGATGGGTTTTATTAATGCACAGACCAAATAAATAAAATAAATAGACCTGGCCTAGAACGCATAGACTGAAAATCAACATTCTCCTCTTTTCCCAATCTGTCACCTGCTGTCACCTGAGATGTGTTAGGATGGCAGAGTAGTTGCTTGGTTGTGATTTTGAGATTCACAGTGTTTTGCCTGCAACATATATACATATATGGTTTGTTTTTTGCTTTGCTTTGTGTTTGTGATGAATGGAAGAAATGTGAATAAATAAATACATAGTTGAATAAATAGAAGTCAAAGGAAAAGAAAGAGGGAAGAATGGAAAAACTAAATATCTTTAAGAACCTTTGACTTGAGCAGCAGTGATTCATTCCAGCCCTGACAAGAAAATACCCTTTACTGTACTGTGATTTTTACCTGTAATCCTCCCATCTCCAGTTCTTTAGAATGACATTTGCGATTCATTTACAAGCTATTACAACCTGAGTCTCTGTATCCCAATTACACATTGTGAAGAATCCCATTGCTATGAATTTGGATATTCAGGAAACTGGGTTCCCAACCAACTTCCCTAAAAGTATTATAGGGAGAAACCGAAGGTCAATGTTGGAAATAAAGTTGTCAAGCAGGGGAGAAAAAGTGATAGGAGATCAAGAGAATCAAGAGAATGTGTGTATATGCAGTAATTTAAAAAAATTGGACACAATTTAATGTTGTTTGTGTGTCCAATTGTTGGCTGCCCAATTTTCAAAAAGGAAAGTTTAAAAAATGTCCATTGTTGACCAGGATATCCTCTTCTCCGAGGCTTTGCAAAATACAGTATTTTATACCACTGATTACATTTGAAGCTGGATGAGGACCTCCTCAAGACTTGCTTCTCTCCCTTTTCACTTGAATTTCTCTTTATTGGCCTCTGACATTCCAGTCTGTGTCTGGAATGCTTCGATTCTAGACACAAGTGTAAAGGGTCACAGTGGGACAAAGCGAACATAATGCAAATGTATAAAAGGACCAAAAAAATTTATTTTCCTTTCCTGGACCTTTCCATGATGAGCTCTATTTCAGTCTGCATTCTCCTTTGCAAGGAGCCAGAGAAAGAATGCCCAGTGGGGTGGCTTTTCTTCTGTTGTCTGAGGAAGCATATCATCTCACATATGCCTTCCATCCTTGCAGTACTGCAGGGTTGAAAAGTGTGACGTCCTACCCATAAGGAGAATGGAAGCTCTAACTGCAATGGGACATGAATGAGTTTTGGTTACTTAGCAGTTTTAAGCAAATTATTAACACTGCACCTTATAATTATATATATTACTGTGTGCCTATATATTTATACATAAACACACAAACACATTATGTATGTATGTGCATTTGTATATGTATAAATAAAGTACATAACACATATATAAATACATGAAAATACCATAGGTAGCGCTGATGTGAACACATGTATAATATGAATTATGATATAGTTCTTGATAGCATACTTCAAAGTGTTTTCTAAATTAGCCTGGTTATGACACCAATTCAGTGTACAAGAATATAGCTGAAGCTAAGAGCATGATTATACATTACAGTATCTCAGCTGCTTGCCATCTTCAGTATTGCCTTTCATTCTTCTACTTTCCTATCTATCCTACTTCATGAATTAGTTACCCTACTTTCTTTCCTGAACTGCTTGTTTGTGTATCAGTGTCTTGAGTGGGCTAAATTGTGGACTTATATCATCAGGGTATGTAGCTAAAGCTCTACTGGTGCCAGAAGCCAGTCTGGAGACTTTTGGCTGCCTCTGACTCTCTGCGTCTCGATTTCCTCGCCTATGAAGCATAGGAATAATTTGTGAACACAGGGGGAAAGCACTTCAAAACCAGTTAAAACAACTGATAAGTGGAAGTGGCTGTCAGACTGGGCTTGAGAAATCAGCTTTGTCACTGCTATTGTTGGATTTGCTAAGGTGTTTGATGACAGGCCATCCTTGGTGATTGTTACAGGTAGAATGAAGACGCTGCCTTGCTAAAATTTAGGAAACGATGGAGAAAGAGGTGGTAGAAGAATAGCAACAAGTATTTCAAGATATTTTGTGGCTCAAAATATCAACTCTTAAAAGCAAGCTGATTTTTTTTAGAGCGAGACATCTCTAAAGTCAGCACATACTCTTGAGACGACATTAGGGACTAATGATAGTAGTAAATAACAATTAATATAAATAACTATAAAACTTTGCACTTGCATAGTACCTTTCATTTCAAGACCTTGAGGGACTTGTCAGAAGGTATAAGGAAATTTTTATTATTTTCATTTTTTGCTTTTTTCCTTCTGAGGAAAACACAACTGGAACAAAGCACTCCTATCTTCTGATCTGCTTTCAACAAATCTTTGCCCTGAAACTGAACCACCCTCCTTGAACGAGAAGATACCTTTAAGTATCCTAGAGAACAAAGGTGATCCTTTGTTCTTAGTTAAAATAAAAAATAACTGGCAACTATTTCTCCCAGAGAAGCTGGCCAAACACACAAACTTGTGTATGTTTTCAGGTCATCTGTGATGAAACTTAGAAGAGGTTGTACAAATCTGCCCATTCCTACTGTTTCATAGAGCTCCAAAGTGTTGTAACAGTACTATGGGTCCTTTATATATATATATATATATATATATATATATATATATATATATGCACGCATATATCATGGAGATATGGCTTTCATTATATTATTGTGTGTGTTCTGGAGGGTTTTTTTTTCCCACTGGCAAAGAGAACAAATACCTCAACTCCCATCTGTACTGGGGCAGTGCAGAGTCCAAAGGGACTGTATAGTTTGTCTTATTTAATCCCTTCACCTGGCCACAGATGCTGCTGGATTTCATGTTGTTCTCTATTAGTTTATACTTTCGAGTTTTCAATACTGGCTTTAATAGCCTATAAAGAAACACAAAGTGCTCCAGTAACTAATGGGCATAAGCAAAATCTAAATGGAGCTCTTGCACCTTCAGAAACAAATAGCAAATGAAATAACCTAAGATTGATTATGATCACTCCCTTCCTATCTGGCTCATACTACAAAGATGTCAGGGCCAGCAAAATTCCCCTCATGGAGGGTAGCACACTCTCTTTAGGAGTGGAAATACTTTTCCCCTTGGCATGACTGACTCTAAATAACTGTAAAATTCTAGTCTCTCTTTTTTAAGACCAATGATCATGCCCCACAGCACACTTCCAATGCTCAGTCAGGGCACAGCCTCCCATGGCATCTTGTGCCAATATTTAAGTTTTCTTTTTTCTCTTGTTTAATGATGTAAAACAAAAACCAAAATGGCATATTGACAATGGAATACACTTGGAATGAAACCACTCTCCCAACCAGAGCCTAGAGCAAGAGACTTGGCCTGTGTACACTGAACATGAATGCATGTGATATGCTCAGCGAGGTTTTCCTTCCTTCAGGGATGGATTCTGCCAGTCCCAGAGTCCTGGGGTTCCATGTGAATGAAGACATCCAGGGTTCAGGGTCCATATTCAGTAAAACCCATCGCCACCAACTGTACCATGCCAAGACATTTATTCTCAGCTAATGAATGCCCATTAGCATTGTTAATCATACAAATTATACCTTTTATGGATCTGCTCTACCTATCAGGGTCATGACATCTCAAGTGTTAGTCTGCACATAGGGTATTAATCGACGAAGACCATGCACAATTTTGCTTGCACAGTTAAAAGGACAGGTGGGAATGGAGGGTAGGGGTCAGAAGGAGGTGCTTGCTGTCTGAAAAGTTCAACGTAAGAGAACCTTGGCTCCAAATTGAGAGCTTGTCCTATTTTTCCAAGTCCTTGATTTCTCACCTGACCCTGAAATGATCTCTGGATCAGAATATACGTCTTTCAACTGGACTTGACAAAGGCTTGGTCCATAATACTTGAAAAAGACCCAGAGCTGTCACCATGGCAACCAAGACAAGACTGAGTCTGAGCACATGATACATTGTCCTGTGCCCCAAGAAATCATGTTTTATCTCTGCTGCACTCTAGTGTGTCTGGAGATGGGAGAGGAAAAGTCCATGGCACAGAGTCCGCCAGCCTGTGTACTCCTCAGAAGGTCCAGGGGAAGGTTCCAGATGCATTCCTCAGCTGACAGCTGCCGGGTTTGTCCTAAGTAGGTACTGACGCCAGCTGATCTCAATGGTTGCCTTTGCTTCTCCCATTTCTCCTGAAGTTTATAATAAATCTTCTTTCTCTCTGGTTTAATTTCCCACAGATAAAGTTTTCCAAGATTGAACACAAGTATTTCTTAAGCCACACAGGCTTAGGCCATCCAAAAACAATGAGAGTAATAACAATAATAAATAAATAAATAAATAGAAGTGAATCCATACAAACTCTCGATGTCTGTACAGCAGAAATGACAAAAGTTTAAGTCAAATATTTGTTTCCCTTTTTTCATCCACGTCAAAGGCAGGAATACAACAAGGCATTGTTAGTTGTGGTGGGCAAACTGGAGTGTCTGCTGATATAACAAATTAGGTTTGTTAAGGCCTTTGTCTATGCAGAGTTAATAGTAATGCAGAAGCCAGATTGATTAAAAAGGGGAAGGAAGGACTATAAAGCAGGAGAACTAAAACCAAACAAACAGAAAAGAGAAAAACAGAGAAGAGAAAGAAAAGAACAAACCGGGAAGATGGGAAGAGAGAAAGAGACAATGCCAGAAGGAAGTCAGTACTGCATCTGTGGGCGGAGAAGTCCACGCTGCTTCAGTCTGAGAACGTCGCGGGGTCTCGTCAACATCACCAGAGCTGCCCGTCCACGCGGCAGCCTCATGGCAGCCAGCGGCAGGAAAAGATGTTCATCCTCTCACACATCTGAGGAGTGTGTTGGGAAGGGAGGTCTGGGGAGAGGGCCCTAGCCGAGAATGTCCAGGTAGACGGGAGATGCCTTGGCCAAGTTCTGAAGGAGGGTGTGGATGCCCTTGATGTTCTTCCTCATGTGGGGCTCCCGCTGCCAGCACCCCAGCATTAGCTCGTACACCTCCTGGGGGCATGTGCGGGGTCGCTGAAGGACTCGGCCCTGTGTGATGCACTCGATCACCTAGGGAAGTAGAGAAGGGTCAGACAGGAGGGACAGCAGGCCCGGCCAGTGAGCACTGTGCCCAAAGGCAGGAGCCTTTTCCCTTTAAAATCACCTATAGTAAGTGCACTTATTTGCCAGGTGTGGCATGATAATTTGATACATATACAAAATGGTAGTGATCAATTCAGAGTAATTACCATTTCCATCTACCTCAATATTTATCACTACTTTGTGTTGAGAGCCTTCCAACAACTCTCATCTAGTTCATGAAATTATACCCTTATTATTAATGGCTCTATATTCCTCCATGCATGTCTATATTAGCTCCTCCTTGGGGATGGTTGGTTGTCATTTTGTAAACCAACAGTTCTCCATGGAGTACACAATTGTTGTGAACTGTAGTCACCCTGCTGTTCTGTGCGAAGCACTAGGACACTGCCGGTGTGGCTGTGCTGTGGTCCCTGTCACCCACTAATGCCTGTTCCCTCCCTGATGCTTTCTAACCTCTAGGAAAAGCGAGCTTTTGAAAAACAAGTCCACTTGTGGTTTATTTCTCTCAGAAGAAGAAAATAATTATTATGGGTTGGTTTACACCATGGTTACTTTGATTGGCTTATATCCACTTCTCAGTGCACTCTGATGTCCCAGAACAGGTGTAGAGATAATTTGTTTATGTAGAATTGCCCTGTGCCTCTGACCAACAGTCCTATGTATTAGTTTTTACTGGCCTGAGCCATTTGTGTGTTAAGATACTGGTTGGTGGGGAACCGCAGGCTACAGAAACGGGCAGGCATTTCTCATAATGGAATTGGATTAAACAGACAGACCCATATCTGAAAAGGATGTGAGATGCCTGTCCAAGGCATAGTGTCTCAAAGATAGACCTAGAGTCCGTTCCCCACACTTTTGGGCTCCATCTGTGTGGATTCAACCAACTGCACATCAAGAATGCTCAGAAAATAACTGCACCTGTATGGATCATACACAGACTTTTTCTTGTCATTATTCCCTAATACAGTGCACAGACTCCTTATATTACACTTGTTTATATAGCCGTTATAAGTAATCTGGAGATGTTTGAAAGTAGACAGGAAAGTATGCATAGATTATAGGCAGATACTGTACCATTCTCTATAAGAGATTTGAATGTTCTACATTTTGATGTTTGGGACATCTGAAATGATTCCATCACGGACATCATGGGGTATGCATACTTGCAAAGGATGGAAGAACACACAATACTCGATGTTTTCACTATAATGTTCTAGAGAAATGTACAAAGGGGGTTTTGAAAGTTCACTGGGAGAACAAGAAATATCTCCCTGGACTCTAAGAGTGCTGGTACTCACTATGTGTTTTAAATTTATTAGAAGAACAGTGCAAATGATTCTTCCATTTCATTGACTGTGCCATTGGTTTTACCCTTCTCTGAAATTACTAATGTAGTGATGAGTAGTGAGTGCACTTCAGTTATAGCTTTGGGTGCACTGTAGGCTTGCAGGCACACAGGGCACTCTTGGGAAAGTATGTATCTGAGCTCTACAAGGCTGCACAAGATCATGCCTTGATCAGCCCAGAGTCAGTCTCCAGTGGGCAGAGGTCTCTGTGGCTCCAGTTTGGGCTTTGGCTCTTCCCCAATCCAACTGCATACCTCATTGTTTGATAGTTGGTACCAAGGCTGCTTGCCATAGGTGAAAATCTCCCACAACACAACGCCCAGGCTCCAGACGTCACTCTCCGTGGTGAATTTCCTATACATGATGCTCTCCGGAGGCATCCAGCGGATGGGCAGCATTGTGTGGCCACCGACCTGGCAGGAAAGGGGTAAGAAGGTGCATCAGTCACTCTGGAACCACTGTGTAAGTAGTGTGTGTGTGTGTGTGTGTGTGTGTGGACACACGTGCGCATGCACGTGTACCTGTGCTGTTTTTTCTTTCCCTATTGTGATTATTTATATAAACACATAAGGGATGTATGGTTCCCTCAGCATCTCAAGCAACAGAGACAGAGGGCAAAGAACCCTCAAAACAAGTTTTCCTTGAATTATTCAGAATTCTTAGTCTCTCACACCAAGAACAGAAACTATGCTTACATGGATGTTTATCTTACACACACACACACACACACACACACACACACACACACACACACACACACTTACTTCCTGGAGGAGAATGGCTCCATGTTCCAATTAGCAAGGTAGTTTTGGCCATAATAACGAGTCCTGCACAGTCTCTCCTTCGTGGCCCAGCTCCGAGCTCCCCTCTATTTTGAGTGTGATGCATACAAAGTGCTATCTAAAACACCTTCATAACCCATAATGGGCAAGATGGAAGTTTATTTCTATTTTATAGAAAGCGCAAGTGAAGTGCAGGCTGTTTATGAACACGAGGAGCTCAGGTCTCTGGGTGCCAAATTCAGGACTCTCCCCTCCTCCTTAGCTATTTACAACAATAAATAAATACGTTTCTAAAATGATAATTTTAATTATAAGGCTGAGGGGGAGGGGGTCACCTAGCAGTAGCAGTCGCACAGGCAAGGAGAAACAAGTTTGTAAAAGGACACTGTTTGTGATTTCTCGCTTCACATCCAGGGTGTGGCACACGAGGCTGCCCGTTCCTGCACAGTGGCCTTCAAGTGGCACTCCTCGTGCTAACACTGTCCGGCACCACTAGGCTGCAGCACACACCTAACTCGACAGCTGGCAATCAGTCTCATTTACAACTCTTGCCCTTTTCCACTCAGGGAGTTAAGACTCGTGGTGCCTGGAGATTCTGCCCGGTTCTAACTCTCAGCATCCCTTCATTACTTATATATAGGAAAAAAATGAACCTAACATGCCTGCAAATGGCCCTCCACCCCAGAGCCCAAGAGGCTGAATGCAGGGATGCCCATTATGCTTGGTGTTTTCAAAGAATGCCCTTGGCATCGAGCAATGCTAAGTTTGAAAGGGATTTCTCTGCTTTTCTCTATAAATAAGACTAAACAGCAAGCATAGAGGCAGCTTTCCAGCTGAGGGTTAGGGTGTCCCACACCTTCTTACTAGTCAACTTTCAATGAGTCCAGGACACATAAAGTCCTCACTATTAGATTCATGGCTCTTTCTCCTTCAACAGTGACAGGGCTTCAGCATTCAAGGAGAGTATGCTTCTTTCATAGACCTGTCTGAAGGTGGCAGCAACAGTCCCACTTAGGCTGTGTATTCGAATCATGACCAGTACAGCAGTCACAGAATAGTCAGAAGACATACAAATGGTGATGAAGGTACATGCATATTGGTCCTGCTCATAGCCCTGGAACCCCTGAGTACCTGTGATTTTGGCCATGGAAAGCGCTAATATATGCAGAGGATCCAACACTTCCAGATTCTCAGGAGGACTCAGGGCATAAGGGCAGGATGATCCCACCAAGTCTTTGCCAAGGGAAGGCCTGCTCTAAGTCCTGACGGGGTCGGGCTCTGCCCATCCACAAAGTTATGGACATGCCAGAAAAGGCTGTGTAACTTGGCACACTCATCCTCACAAACCACTGGACTTCTCGCCATTCTCTGAAACCACTCCTGGAAAGCACTGTATAGCATACAAAACCTCTCCATGGATCCATCTAATTTCACAAATATACTCAGAATTCATCCTGACATTTAAAAAAATTTAATAAATATTTTATTTATTTGGTACAGGGTCTCATTACACATCTTGGACTCATAGGGATCCTCCTGTCTCAGCTGCCCCAGCAATGGGATTACAGGCGTGCACCAACACGCCCAGTTTTGGAGACTGGAATGGTGCACCCTGCAGCTCCAGAGGCTCTGTGGCTGCACAGCATGCAGCACTGGTGATCAAACCCAGGTTCTTGTGCTTGCCAGGCAGGTGCTTAGACCACTGAACTACCACCCCAGACCCATAGGGTGGCATCTTTAGATAATGAAATTTTTTCCTAGCGTTATGAGACTTTGCCTAAGGTCATATGTCTGACACATGGTATGGATAGGACCAGGACCTAGATGTTCCTACAGACCCTTTCATCTACTATGAAGGTCAAAAGCACTGCTCTGCTTGCCATGCACAAATAAGGATGGGACAAAATCAGAAGGAAACTAACTACTCCTGCACTTGTAGACTTTACCCTTGCCTTGCCTATCTTATCCTGTCTCCTTCCTTATAGTGAAGAGCTCATATTATGTTACCCATCCTAGCAAGCTTCACTGGAGCAGCTAGCTTAGTTGTGCCTTTCTTCATCCACATTTGTTCTCATTAGAGGAAATAGAACCAGAGTCAGTGTCACCTAGAGAAGTGGAGGTTCAGCGAAGAATGTGGCTTTGTCTTCTGGTGTTGAGTTTTAGTATTTAAGCATCCACGAAAAGAAAGTTTCTTATGGAAGTGTCTGCTAATCTTTCTGAAAAAGGCTTAGAGCTTAAGAGGGGCATTGTTCTTTTTGAAGGAATGAATTGCTTCTTGCACAGTTACCTTCAACAAGAGCTACTTAGAAAAGTGACAACTTGAATTTTACAGATAAAAGGCTTTGAAAAGGACAGGCTTCTCTACATGGTCAAGAGGATTTCAGTGCAGAGTTAGTGTGCAACCAGTTTTTTAGTGAAAAAATACAATTACTTCTCTTATGGGAATGTTGATACTAGAATCCAGATGTACTATCAATATAGAGCTGATGTGGGAGGGTAACAAGAGGACGGGCGGCGATCACCGGCCACGATCAGGTGAGGATCCCAGTCCCTTAGGAGTGGTAAGAGCTGGCTCTCCCAAAAGTTCCTGGACCAGGTGCATCAAATATATTGTAACCTGCCACTTTCTTCCCTTCATGGAAATTTATAATACTCAGAGCTGCATTAAAGCATCTGAAGAATTTAATAGGAAAGAATGGATTTAACATTAATATAGTGAATTAAACCAATAAGAGTATGTGTTTGTGGGATAGGAATAACTACTTATATTGGTCTCCTACAGACAAATGGCTAAAAATGGAGTTTGTGGTATTAATATAGAGATAACAGGATTTCCATAGCTACTTGGTTCTGCCTTATTTATTTATTTACTTAATAGAATTATCACTCTTCAAAGTTTACTTGGTGGGCTGGAGAGATGGCTCAGTGGTCTAAAGCACCTACTTGGAACAAGCTTGGCAAAGCACAGGGACCGCGGTTCAATCCCCCAGCACCACATGCCAGCCAGCCCCGCCCCCTGGTGGGCTGAGCTGGCCACATACACACACACACACACACACACACACACACACAATAAATAAATGTTAAAAAAAATTTAAAAAAAAAGTTTACTTGGTGCAGTTGATATGACACTTGGTTATACTGTTCACAGGGATAGCTTTCCTTTTTACATTATATGGCAATATACACTCTTGATATATAATACACAAAAAACCCTTTTAAGCAGTTGTGTGCAAGACATGAAATTATGGATTTGCACACTAGATCCTGGACTGTAACCAACCAGACCAGGATTGGCTGGTAGAGGTAAATAACAGAGTTACACACACATTGTTTCAAGGACTGAAGCCTGTGCAACATTGGCCCTGGTATCCCAGAGATGGCAGGCTACTTTACACTAATCAGTTTAGGACTGCAGACATGGAGTACCATCCAGTGTCAAGAAAGAACGTGGGGTTTTGTGAACCATTTCTATTTCTAACTATTGGAAATGGATGTTGTTCCTCAGGCTATTTTAATACTACTGCTTCAACCACACATCAAAAAAAAAGGATAACTAGCACAACCTTCCAGTAAGACATGTAGAGACATGTGACCCTGGAAGGGTTTAAAACTACAGCTCCTCCCACATCTTGCACAAGGGATCCATCCTCTTCTTCAAATGGACCTCTTCCTCAGAAATTAGTCACCTTCACAACATCTGAGATCCCACTTTGCTCCAAGACATAAGCACACTAAGACACCATCCTTCATTTCATAGTCTCTTAGTCATGGTAGAAATTGGATGCACCTTCCTAAGTTCCTTCATTATACTTCCTGCCAGATCCATTGCACAGAGACAGTCCAGTGGCCCAGCATGTGTGGCCTTTTAGTTTGATCACTTTATAAGCACTGCCAAGCACCTGTTTGTGAAGCTCTTTCCAAAGCTCTTTTCTCTTTATCACCATCAGTGCTGAACTCAGAGCAGATTCTTCAGGGAGACATTCACTCCAGCACTCCAGACATTCACTTCAGCAGCATTCACTCCACTCCACACAGGCACAGTGGACTCTCCATGCTCCTAGAGGTTCCATCCACAGCAGCTTGGTGGGTGAACTTCCAGCCTTTTTGCACTAGGTAGTGGAACCAGGCTGAATTCAGATTGTAACCACTTGCAATAACAATTTTTGGTAAATACACTTTTCTTCCAAGCCACATAGGTCAAGAGATCCACTGAATTGAAAACAATTAGCAACTTGCAATTTGGTCTGTACTTTACAACATTAGGAATGATGAGCTTAAAGACATTCATATTATGTTAGGCCTAATTAAGATGGCTTATTCCTTCTTGCTAATGTGCCCCAGCTGTGATAATAACAAGCATGGAGTTTTTGGTTACATGATAGTCTTTGCCAGAGATAACTTTTGGTGTTCTAAGGAAAATGCTGCTGTGCTAGACACCTGTCATCTCACCCTTCAATTCGTCTTCCATGATGTCAACAAGAGCATGTTCACCTTCCAAGTCCTTCATTAAGATCCTGATGGCACAGGCCATGCCAACAGCACCAACCCTGACAACTATGGTCTTCTTCCTGGGGACCTGTTCTTCATTAGAAAGATTAACAATCAGCCAGTCCTTGAGACTGGCCATCTTGGTCTTAGAACCAAAGGAATAGGAAATGCACATGGGGCTGGGCTTTAGGATGTGCGGTTCTGAGGTTCCAACTTGGGGCAGCAACTCCAGCTCTCTGGGCCTGCCTGCCACACCTGATAGCACAGGGCTTGACACTCATCCATGATATTGAAAACTTATAGCTCCAACAGTACACCTGACTTGCTAGTTTGGGAAATGTGGCTAAGTGTCAAACCTCTCTGGGTCCTAGTTTCTCCAACTCTAAATTGTGGATGACAAAATTTACCTCCTCAAGATTGTCACAAGGTAAATATTCAAGCAGCTATTTGGGAATGCTTTATAAGTCCAACTGTACTAATGGCTTTCAAGGTGTGAGCTCCCTCTCTGGAGCCTTGATTCTCATTTCCTCAGTGGACAGCGTTCCTTCTCCAACTGCTAAGGAGAGCATCCAACAACATGATTGTCTTGTCTTCAATTAGCAGTGATCAAGTGGTGCTTTTGACTACAACTTCATCTACTAGGTGCTCTGCCTGTGTTGTTCATGGCCAGTGAAGAAGCTCTTGTTTCTTGTAAAGAATAGAGAAAAAAAAAGCGTCACATTTTTCTTTACATGTTTTCCCATCTGATCATTTATTTTCTGCTGAAGTCTCTTTGGGACAGATTTTTCACTTTAGTTCTTTCAAGAATCTCTTTGGGGATTTCATACATGCTGTTATAAAGAATGGTCTCCTTGTTTGGAAGTCAAATGGATGAATGGTGGGACAATCTAATAAAAGTTCAAGCAGGGTTCACTAGTATTCTAAACTCATTTACAACATTTCTTAACGCTTCTTTAGCAACCCTTTCCTGAGGATTTTGGAGCATGTCACAAGAGTAGACACCCCCAAAATGAATCACTGTTGTTACAAATTATTGTCATACTTTTGTCACAGACTCTCAGTGGCTTTTGAGCCACACAAAACATACATTGTTTGGCAACAAACACAATGAGACATTTGTCTTGCATTGTGTTCTTGGCAGCCTGCCCTCACACTCTTGCTTAAATATTTGTGAGATAGAATGCCATTCTAAGCATGACCCTGAAAGTTGGCATTTCTGCCTTTCACTGCTGGGCCTGCCTTGGCACCTCAGGGGTTCTCTGGTGCTCAGGTTGAGGCAGATACCTACTCTTCAGGCTGAGTTGAGGCAAGATGAAAGTCTAGTTAGCTGGGAGCTCGTGTAGACTTGTAGGTGTTCTTTACTTTAACCAAAGAGAAGAGATTTCTAGTTCCTGCTGTGCTACTAATCAGCTTGATCCAGTTCCCAAAGGTCTGGCTTATTTTTTTTTTTATTCATCAGATGTGAAGGGTTAGGGCAGCTTAGGGCAGCTCTTGGTTATTTCTATCACAAAGCTCTGGTTGTACAATAATCTACTACCACTTTGTCATTATAATCATCCATCATTACATAGTACCTCACATTCTACGGAGAATTTCCTCTGAGTTGTCTCCCTTGCATCCAAAATCTGCCCTCCAGAGTAGATTGTGGCTTGCCTAAATGTTGTAAATAAGGTCTTTAAAGAGGGTTCAAATAGCTAAGCTAAAGCCACACACGAAGTCCCTGCCCCCTGGACATCTTATATTCATTCCAAGGGATCACGCTATAGTTCTGTTTTTTCTAGTCATTGACTTCTGCTCTATATCCAGCTAGCAAACCCAGTTGTGGCCCTTCACCCAGAGAACACTTAGTCATGCCTTTTTGGAAGCTTGAGCTTCTCTCCTTTCTCCCTACAAGCTAAGAGTCACCTAAATGTGGGCTCAAGTTCTACCATTTCAAGCATACCACTCTGCTTCCACTCAGGAACTATTCTAGCATCCTTAACAGAGCCCTGGGAACCACAGGCATTCCTTTCTGACATACATCACAAGTCTCAAGTAGGGCAGCAGCCCCTCTCGTAGATGCTGAGGGGGTTAATTGGTAAGCAAACCACATTTTCAAGTGGGCTTCTTGTGAGACCTGCTATAGAGAGGTACTCTCGATATGCTCTTTCAAAGAGCTTAGTCTTTACTGCTCTCCTATCCATCCTTGCATCACTCCTCTAAACTCCTTTTGAACTAAGCCTTACACTGGAAGAATGGAAGCACTTTCCCCAATCTGATGTTACAAATAAGAACTGTTTAATGAAATTCATAGTTCCTGAAAACTGAACCTAAGCTCTGAAGCACGTAAGGGCTAAGTTATAAGCAAAGTTCTTTCCCATCCCTGAAGTAGACAGTGGGATCTAGGGATGAAATTTAGAAAGATTTCTAGGATCCCATTACTTCTTAGGCTAGAGGAAAAGGGAAGGAATTTAAAGAACATAAAACTATGGGGAAAAAAGGACTTGATCCATTTGGGCTTCTAATCACTGCAATTTGGTTAAAACAAGAAAAACTAATCAGAACAATGTCTGAGACTCAAGGCCAAGTGAAATTCCTAGAGCTTAAAATAAATTAAGTGGAGAAAAATGATAGATTCTGTTTTAAAAATTATTTAGAGGAACTGTTCTTTTATTTCCTAATAATTATTTTCACGACACCTCCTAATTTTAATAGTAATACATACATGTATAGGATGGCCTAGTTAAGAAACAAAAATAACAACTGCATTCTAGTTAAAATATTCAGGCTTGAGAATTCTTTAAATCTACCTGTTTGAAAAGTATCTCAAGTGCTCACTTGAGCAGCACATATACTAAAATTGGAACAATACAGAGAAGACTAGCATGGCCCTGTGCAAGGATGACACGCAAATTCGTGAAGCATTCCATATTTTTTTGTTTTTCAATAAAATTATGGGAAAAAAGTATTTCAAGAAAATAAATCCTGACAGAAACACTAAAAGGTCCTTGGTGAAACTACTTGGAATTACAAATTGATAATGACACTATTTTTAGGTGAAAGGGGTCACATCTAAGTAGTGAAGCAACAAAATTTATTTTTTACCCAAGAAATTCAAAGCACAAAATCTTTGGCCAGAAGTTATAAATTGTGAAATTTCCCCTACATATTAGAGCATATCATTTCTTTTTCTTTATGTAAATATTCATGTAAATATAAATTGATGACCAACAGGGTAGAAGACTGCTCTCTAGCTCACCACTCTTCCCTCTGGCAGCTTGGGTTTTTTTCCTCATGTTTGTTTCAAAATTAAAAATTGTCTTTAATCTTGGTGTAAGTTCAGGAGGAGCACACAGCTCATTTGCTGGGGAACTGGAGGGATGAAAGAGGAAGTGACAACTTAATTCCCTTCATTGTTTGGACCCTCATAAAATTCATGCATCATGCTCCACACTCCCTCAGCATGGTCTCTTCTCTCCTGCTGCACTCTCCTTTTCTTATTTCCCTTTGTGGTCTTCCTTATGCCCACAATCCACTGCCCCCATCATCTCCCTTCTGCATTTGTGAGTGTAACACTGGTGGGCAGCCACTTCCTCTAGACCCCAGACAAATGCCTCCCTGGCTCTGAAACCACCAGTGATTTAAAAACAAGGAACACTAACCCAGGACCTTTTAAACTCAGTAGCAAAGACCAGTAATACCTAGGAGGCCACTTTCAGCTTGTGCTATTTACACAGTGAGTGAGTGATAACTTGTTTGGAAGCCAAACACTTTACTCCCTTAGCAATATTCTGACAAAGGGCAAGCCCCATTAAGTCATGATTAGTTGTCAGAGGCTTTTGGTCACATTAAATATTGAAGGGGATCCTAGATCTCTTCATCACAAGTCATGCCTGATTGCTTTGTCTCAGCAGTTGCTCTTGATCTGGTCCTTAAAAATTCATGAAAGTTGTAAACTTTACAGAATAACTGGACTTACTTATTAATCATGTGTTGCATCTGTAATCGAAGGTTGAACATAAGAGAAAAACAGTGTTCATAAAATCATCCCCTTGGAGAAGAGCCTGGAAGGAACTGCCGTGGTCAGACTGTGGGTACTTTGAGACCACAGCTGGGAAGATGAGGATTCTGTTATGAAGAGTGACAAGGCCTCCATGATGACTGGCCTTTGAATGAGGGTGTACTTCAGGCAAGAAATTCGGGCCCATTTACCTTGCCTCTCCTGAATGAATCCAGTTTGGGGTGAAACAACAAGAACCTTGGTACCAGGCTGGGAGCTCTGTTACACACTGGCAAGTATTTATTGTTACTCCTAGAATTGCTGATATTTACAGTTTAGGCCATTTTCTTTGTCTTTTGCATTTACAGTAACAGTCTGGTCAAAGACATAAGGATAATGACTTCATAAATTCAAGGCCAAGTATTTTTTGATTAATGAAAGTGAGAACAGGCTGGACCTTATTGCTTACAATAGTTTTTCAAGTAGGCTTTTTCATAAATAACTACTCTTCTGGAACAAGGCAAATTATCATCTATGTTGAAAGAAAAGGTCATGGAACTGACTTTAATTCTCCTAGTACTTGGCAAGCAGATACACAAATTCAATACACACTTTCCATTGAGAATTCAATTTGCCTACGTTTTATCACAAAATCATAGTGATATAAGTAAACATCATAATTAGAATACCTCATATCTGTATTGTACTTTTGGGGGGGTGTGTTTTCACAGTACATCTACATCTGTTCACTCTATAATTTCTTGTACTTATCCCCAAATATTGTAAAGATTAAATGAGTTGACATTAGAAAAGTGGCTAGAAACCAGATTCAAATGTCTTATGTGATGTTATTTATATATTTTTAAAAAGGAAAATCTGAACATACTCTTAAGTGAAATGAATCAGACCCACATGTGCAAACATCATATTGTCTCCTTAGTGTGAGAACCTGAAAGAGAAAAATGGAATCTGAAGCATACACTACATACTGGAAAAAATGAATGAACCTATTCAAAAGGAAAGAGTTACTGAGTTGAGGAGGAGAACAGGAGAGGGAGTGGGAGAAAGAGATTTATCTATGTGTGTAAACAGGATGGTTTGGGCGTTCCTACTGGCCTATGGAAGGAAATAGTTAATGCTATAATTTGTTTCATCTCTTGTTTTCAATTGTTTGTGCTATTTCTCATCTTAATTTCTTATACATTTCTTTTTTTTATTTCAATTTTGCATGCATATACCTGGTAATATGAATGACTGGAAGACAACACTATTTATTAAAACAAATATTGTGAAATTCATACTACTTTGTTAAGTTAATTCTGTATCACTTGTAATTTTTTTGTTTTAATTCCAATTTGTACTCTCTTTAAAAAATAAAAAAGGCAAATCTGTAGATCTAGAAAACCTATGTTTACCTGGGACTGAAGTAGAAAATTTTTCTTTAGAATGGTAGGAGAAGGTTTGGGGTGATGAAAATGTTCTGCTTCTTGCTTGTGGTAGCAGTTAAATGATTTTTCCAAACACACATAGAATTATACCATAAAAAGGGTAGATCTGGCCACATACCTCAATGAACCTGACTTAAGCAAAACTTTTAGCACAACTCTCAACAAATACAATGTGAAATAGGTAGCATCTGTGTTGTCCTACATATTTGATTCTCCATTTGTCCTGTGGGGAGTTTAGGCCTATTCTTGTATCTCAACTTAAGAGGTCAGGAATCTCCAGGATCCATAGATAAAGTAACAGATCCAGGAGCACACAACCAGGAAAGGGTCAAGCCAGAAGTCAGTTTGCAAACTCTTGGCACTCTTTCCAGTTTAGCTCTAGTTGACTTGGAGTCACATGCAGGGATGGGAAAGACTCTCTGCCTTTGCCTGCATTTGGCTGCCATAACAAAGTATCACAAACCAAGTGGTGTACTAAACAGAAATATATTTTCTCACAATTCTAGAACCTTGTAATTTATATGAAAAGCTCTCTTGCTGACTTGTGAATGTCTGCCTTGCTGTATTCCCACACCACTCTCCTTGGATGTGAATGCAGGGATGGAGACAGTAAGCTCTCTAAGGTTCCTATAAGGACAATAATCCTATCCACATTGGGGCCCTCTCCTATGACCTCATTTAATCCTAATACTTCCTTAGAAACCCTGTCTCCAAATACAGTCTCACTAGGCATTAGGGTGTTGATATAATTTGAATTTTAGAATTGCTCAAAGGTCCATGCAGTGAAGTCTCACTCCATATTGGAGATGGTAGGCCCTCCAGAAGGTGGGGTCTAGTGGGAAGATTTTAGGTTATTGGAGGTGTGCTGTGGGATCCTCAATCTTTTCCACTTTTCTCTGCATTGTCTGGCCAGGATGTGAGTGGGTGTGCTTTGGCACATGCTGCCATCTTTGATAGGCTATCTCACCATAGGCCCAAAGTAATGGGGCCAATGGACTATAGAGGTAGATCTCAAAAATGTGAACTGAAATAAGCTGAGGAGCCAGAGGGGAGGCAGACATCTCTGAGCACTAGAATGTGGACAGTTCTAGCTGGAATCCACATTTGTGCTGTTTTTTTTTTTTTTCAGATACTCATGGTATTCAGAGAAGGCCTGACCACACTGCTTTCTTCCTTTTTTGAGTAAGGTTTCATGATTTTTTTTCTATACCAACTATTTTCATAATTTAGCAAATATTTTTCTGCCCTAGCTCCAAAGCAACTGCTAGATTCAGTTCATTTCCAATGCAGACTTTGGTCATTCTCTTTCTATATCCTTACCCATCCTACACCTCCTCAGCTTTCCTGGAGATAGTTAAGAGGGAGTGGAAGAGATACAGGAACTCCCTTGTGAGGTGAAGACAGGTAAAATGGCTCTCAGGAATCCATGTCCCCTCATGTTACCAAAATCTTGGGTCCATTTGTCCTATGATTTAGAGGAATTTCCGTAGACTTGGGCACTGAATATAAGTCCAAGAGTCTAAGACTCTTGTTTCAGAAGTGATTGCAATTTTGTCTTATTTTATGGTTTGTTCTCTTCAGGAGCAAATTAATCTTCTTTTGGCAGTATGTGCAACTGCAACCGCATGGATATTGAAGGATCACATTTGGATCTAGAAACAAGAATTCTTTATTTCAAGAAAAAAGTGAAATTACCCTAGCTTGTTAGTTTACCCTGAAGACCTTGTTGGAATCTGCATTCCACATTAACTTGAGATGAAAATTCAATGTACCAGAGGCAGCTAAAAGGAAGAAGGCTTCTCTTCTCAGCTGGGGAAGTTTCTTCTGATAGAAAGTGATGGCTAGGTTGGGACAGATAGGGACACTAACCTGAGGGCCATGTTCCCTAGGGAACTCTAAATGCCTTGGGTTCACTATGTTTCTTTTCTGATATTCCTGTGAAATATGTAATACATAGCAATGTGACCTTGACCATAAAAGACATTGTGTGTTCTTATGATGAGTGTGAGAGTTAAGAAATAATATAACAATGACAGAAGTAACTCAATTACTGATCACCCACTCTGTTTGCCACACTCCCTGCTAAAGACAAGAATTACATTTAAAACTCATTCCCCTTGTAGCTCTTTAGTTATACCTACAGATAAAATGCACTAATAAAATGTGGGTATATTACAGAAAGCAGCTGTTTTGCAATGGTAAAGCTAGAGCGGAGTTCCTGGATGGCAGCCTTTCTATGCTCAATGGTGAACACAGATATCTTGGTGTTATGGAAAGCCAATATGGCATGGCCTGTGTTTTTCAAACCTTCTTATTAAAGCACCCCGATACTGCAGGAGGGGGAAACATTTTTGAGCATAGGGAGTAATTGGAATCATGTCTGAGGGTGTCCCTAGCCCTGTGCTCATACTAAGTTGGGCATGTAAAAAAGTATTATGTTTTATCTTTAACATTTGATATAATTATTACCTTAGACTTCATATTGCATTATGAATAGTAATGCTTTGTCCCCAAGCCATTTGCTAAAGTTGATGTTTCATGGGCCACATTTCCTTTGCAGTTTCATGCCCTCCTGGCTAGGCACACTCAGCCCCTCAGATTCCTGCTTTAGAAGCAAAGAATGCAGAGAGGACTGGCTTAGCATTCAGAAGACCTGTTTTGTGCTCTACTGTAGTGTCTTAAACACTTTCTAGTCACTGGGACACAATGCCCAATAGGCACAATTTAAAATGGGAGAGTTTGATTTTGGCTCATGAATATTTTAATTTAAATTTTATTAGTACATGTTTACAGTACATACTGCAAAAAGAATTAAGTTTACATTCATCATGGGGAGTAGATACACATACATAGCATTTGTTTCTTTTTTTAATCCTTTCTCTCTTCTACCCACCTCCCTACTTCTGCCTCTAAATTCCCTTTCCTCATTTTCATTCTTATTATTATTCTTTGCTCATAATTCATGGCATATAGTGTTCACATTTATTGAAGTTATTAGGTTCCTGTACATGACATATCCTAAATCTTATTTTCTCTTGTTCTCCCTCTCCCCCTTACCCTTGGTCATCTGGACCCTTTCCTACTTGTAAAGGATCTATACATTTGTTCCTTCTATCCATCTTTTACTTTACTCTGTATTAGTACTTTCCCTTGCTCAAATGAGAGATATTACAAGGTATGTAAGCTTATGTATCAGATTTGCTTCACATTATATTTTTCAGGTGCATAAAAATGAGCAGCATTTTGTTATAAATAGATACCACATTTTCTTTACCCACTTATCTGTTGATAGGCATGCAGGCTGCTTCTGATATTTAGCTATTATGATTTATCCTGCTGAAAACATCAATATACACATATTACTGTAATATGATGTCTTTAGCTCTTTTAGGAAGGTATGGTGAAGGGGAATATCTCTCCATGATTTCTAAGTTTAGTTCTTTGAGAATTCTCCATATGGATTTCCATACTGGTTGTACAGTTTTCAGTCCTGCCCACAATTTAGGAGAGGTCTATTTTCACTACATCCATGCCAGAATGTTATTCTTTTTGCCATCTTGACGATTGCCATTCTTTCTGGTATAAGACAAAATTTTAGCATTGTCTTAAATTGCATTTATCTAATGGCCAGAGATGTTGAACACTTTTTCATATTTGTTAGATATTTGTACTTCTTTTGAGAACTGTCTATTCATTGCACTTACCATTTCTCAATTGTGTCTTACATGATGCAATATTTTTGAATTCTTCCTATATTCTAAGTATTAGTCTTCCATGATTTTTAGAAGATTCAGTCTGTGCTCAGCTGCCTCCAAGGCAGAAAGGGCATGAAGGAGGGATCGGGAGGAAATCTGCTCAGGTCATGGTGGCCAGGAAACAGAGAAAGGAGAGTCGAGAGGGAGAGATACCATTTCAGGTCACATCCACCATGACCCACCTTCAACCAAACCTCACCTCCTAAAGACAAGTCAGCTATAGCACCCTTATCCCCCAATCACCTCACAAAAGGCTTGCCTTGGAATACATGAGTCATTCAGGGAGCACTTTGGCCTTAAACTGAACTGGTTTGGGAAAAGAAAATAAATTACATAAAGTCTTAGAAGCTCTCCATTGCCTCTAAAAATGAATAAATCCAGAAGCCCACATCAAGCCTACAAGCTTCCTCAGCAGGCTGAGTTCCGAACAGGTGATGCCTTCCCTGGTGAACAGTGTGATACACATAACTAATCAAAATGAAACAGGAAGCAGCCCTGGAAAACAACAACAACCTTGCTCTAGGTTTTAAAATTATATACATACATTAATTTAAAGTTTTATACACATGACATTAATTTATATTTATAAAATAGTAACTAATATTAAATGTTAGTTTTAACTTATAGATTATGAACTAACATTTTGTGAAATAACTAATAATTTTGCCATGAAACAGAGTTAAATGAAATGGAATTTCCCATTTGTGGTATCACATTAGTGCTCCAGAAGTTCTGGACTTGGGAGCATTTTGGACTTTAGATTTTTGAATAACAAATGTTGCACCTGTCTACCTAAGTAATCTGTTGTATCCAGATGCTATTTTCAAGTACAATAGTTAATATTATGGATTTTTTTCCAAAAATATGTGATTAATGCTATAGTTATCCTTGCCACTTGGTAAGTAGGGCCACTATGACTAAAAGGCCAAAGACCACAGTCAAAATCAGGATTCAAGACAGCAAACGAAGGCTGATCCTTCAAATCCACCAGCTTTGTCTCTTTTGCTTTGATTTCTGCATCTCACTTTATACCATTTCCTGAATTTAACTGGTGTCATGACCAGCTACTCAAGCCAGCTATGGATAATATTAGTCTTTTTCCTGAGCCCTTGTCTCACCACATGTAGAGAATTCAGCAATGGCATCAGTGAGCTGTGTCAATAACCAATGTTTCCTTTTATAGAAAGTGATAGGCTATAAGAAACTAAATGGACAACTATGTGGGTCCTCTCCCCCCATCTTCTATCTTGTCCCTCAATCTCTCTGACATAACTTTTCTGCAAATTTTCTCCCAAGGTCTCTGCACTCTATGGCCACACTTTGTTTATACAAAGATTCTATTTAGGTGGAGATCATTGGTATTTAGGATGCTATATTTACTCATTACATAAAGGTCTTTCAGCCCTAGTACCTACTTTCTGCACATAGACTCAAGGATAGAAATTCTTTTCAGGTTGGGATGTGTCTTTAGAAATAAATATACAAACACTTCAGAGAAATAATATATTACAAATTGAAAATTTCAAGGAAAAGAAAGAGAAGATTCATAATTTAAGACCATTAGGCTTTTGAATAATTTTCTTCCTTTTTGAATGGCAGTTGGTCCCGTGCTGTTATGGTTTGTGTCTAGATGCCTCTCCTCAATGCCTAATGCAGTCATAGGGCTTTTTCAGAGATGGCTGAATCTAAATTATATGATGCTGGGATTAAGGGAATGTCATTAGTAAATGTCCATTAATTGGTTTGGCATAGTTCCGGCTGGGATTTAAGGGTGTAAGTGCTATACCTACCCTACGGTGGGTAGCTATATACATTACAAGGGACAGAAATGGTTTTGTCTTGGTCCATTGTTGCTTTGATATCTTCTGAACACCATAAATGTTTCTCTTCTGTGAGGCCAGTCTGCCACATCATTCTGCCATGGACTTAGCTGATTATGGGTTGAAATGTCTACAAACATCAAGCCAAATAAAAATTTCCCCTTTAACTTTGGGAGTCACATATTTTTCTCAACAACAAGAAAAGTAACACAGCAATTTGGTACCAGGAGTGGGGCTGTTGTTGTGACTGTACCTGACCATGTGGTTCAAGAGCCTTTGAGAATGGTTTGTAGGAAGAAACTCTGGAAAGGTTCAGAGATGTTGGCTGAAAAAGTAACAGTGGAACTCTTTAGGTTATACTGTATGGGAGATTCCAGTCTAAGGTCAGAATACAAGAAATCTGATAAAAAGCAGGCTCAGGAGGTCCTTATCATTGGGAAGAAGGGCTGCATTGGGTGCTGAACTGCACACAATGTATGTTACAGCTTGTAAGAAAGTTTGTCTGCATTTTGCTTGGAGAGACTGCCTGAGACTGAGATTAAGGTTAATTGGCTAATTGTGAGGAATAGTTTTTAATGTATTCAAATGTTGAAGTGAAGACATGGCTACTGTTGGAGGCTTTTAGTCAAATTTATGATGAGAATCAAGAGCAAACAGTCTAGCAGAATGATTTAAAACATTTTGAGTTTGGCCAGATAGGATGCTGCAAAAAATCTGTAGATTGTAAAGATATAACTGAGGAGAACTTAATTTCTGAGAAGAAATGTGAGGAATAGAGAAGATGCTGTGAAGGCATCTGAAGAAGCAAAAATGAAAGACTTTGCTTTAACAAGGGAGCTGCAGAGCACGATGTTCCATAATGGTGGTAGCCTAGAGAATTTGCTCCTGAGAACTGCATTCAGAATGCTCTAGATCGAGGTACTCAACACTTATACTTAAGAGAGAGAGAAAAGCCTGGCTACTGCTCCAGGTGGCAGTAGACCTTGGCATTATCCACATGGTGTTGATTATAGGTGCACACAGAATGCGAGAATTGTGGGGTTAAGAAGGCTTCCACCCTAATTTCAGAAACCCTTGGATGCCAGGCAGTGTGTCCCTGAAAAGATATTGTGTGAAACTATTGGTGTGAATTTGAAGGTTCAATGAAGACCCTAAAATTTGGAGAAGCCAGGAATGTGGATCATCTATTGAAAACAAAGTGGGCCTAAGAAAGAAGCTGTAAGAGCTACAACTCACAAGAAATCCTGATGAGGCAGAGCCACACTAACCCTTTGGAGTTAACACCTTGTCACAGATTGTCTTACATGCTGCACATGGAACTGCAGGATGTAATATTTGCTTTGTTGTATTTTGGACTTGCTGTGGTTCCATTCCTATGTATGCCCCTATTTACACATTTTGGAATGGAAACGTTTATTTTATTTCATTGTATGTTGAAGTATTTAACTTTTTGTTTATTTTTACAGGGTCTTGCAGCTACAAGTTTGCCTTAAATCTCAGAGGAGACTTTCCACTTGAATTTTTCAGCAATGGTAAAAATGTTAGGACTTTAGAAACTTTTAGAGATGGACGAAATACTTTTTTGTGTAAGGTATGTACATGAATCTTTGGGGTCTAGGGGCAGAATGTTATGTGTTTTGTCTAGATGTTCCCCCAAGTCTCATGCAGGTTTAGATGGGGGCTTCTCAGATTTGGCTGAATTTAGAGTGTATGATTGATTCATGAATCAGTGCTGGGATGAAGGATGCTGTGATTAAAGGTGAGTGACTGATGGATCAGTACATTGATTGGATTGGCACTGTCATAATCCTATAGACTTGATACAGTATAAAGGACAGGAAAAGTTTGTATTTTTCTCCTCTGTTGTTTTCTCTGTCTTCCACAATCATCAGTAGTTGCCCTTCTGTCATGTGCCAACCTGACTTGGATTGACTGAAATCTGTACAAACTGTGAGCCAAATAAACCTTTCCTTCTTTAATTTTGGTTGTTGGATATTTTGCCTCAGCAATGGGAGAAAAGTAAGTAATACAACTGTATATTTAAGGATTTAGTGTCCTCAAGTCTTATCCTTCTTTTAATTCCAGTTCTTTCTTCTTTATCATCTTCTTAATCAATACAGTCAATGCCATTAAATGCTACTGCTTTTATTTGAGCTAAAACTGGGTCAGGGCCGGTCAAATAGCTCAGCAGATTAAAGCATCTGCTTAGGCAGATGCAGTGGCCAGGGTTTGATCCTTGACAGCATGCTGTGCCTGCCCCACCCTCGGGGCATGCTGAGATGGTGATTGAGACTGGGTGTGGTAATCCTAGCTATTGGGAGGCTGAACACAGGAGGATCACTATGGGTGTGATCTACGTAGTGAGACCCTGTAAACCCTGTAGACCCTGTACTGAAAAAAAAAAAAAATTAACCTGTGAGTTATCTTTTCCTCTTTATTTCTTAGTGGTACTGGAGATGGACCCCAGGCCTTCATATTGAGCTATATTCCCAGCCTTATTTATGTTTTGGAGACAGGGCTTCGTGGAGTTGCTACACAGCTGAATCCAGAGTGTATGATTGATACACTCAAACTTGGGACTCAAACTTGTGATCTTTTTGCCTCAGTCTTCCAGAGTGCCAGGATTATAAGTGTGTATCACCATGCATGACTAAGAGTCATCATAAATTATTTTCCCTTATGACCAAACCCAATCCACAATCAGATCCAGCCCTAGCTGTGAAACATCCACTGAATGCACTCACCTGCCCTTACTTTCATGGTTATCATTTAGTCTGAGCTATCCCATTCTTTCATCCAGATTTCTATAACATCGAACCACCTAAGAAGTCTACTTTCACATTTACTTCCTGAATCCACTCCCCACAGAGCTACTGGAGTTACTGTTAAAAATATTTATTAAATCTTGTCAGTCTCTATGAGAACTTGTACTGTAATGTCATGTAACTTGGTAGTGTCTCAAATTTTCTGATCAAGGAGATTATGGGGCCAAAGAGGAAAGTGATAGATGATGTAGAGTGTGCCTAAGGAGAGTCACATGGGGAGAAGACACTCTCTCAGGCTTTCACAGAGAGTACATTGGCCAAGCAATGGCTGTGACTCATCTACATGACTGACACTGACAAAGGTTCTACAATCTGAGTTACAGGATCACAGGGTAAATCCTGAGTAGATTTCACTGACTTTATCAGACCCAAAAGCTACAACTCTTGTTACATAAGTCCTGCTTTACCTTGGTCTTAACTATCCAGCAGAATAGTATAAAAACAAAGTATAAGAAGTAAAGTTATGCTGTTTTGTTGAGCTGAAGGGGACTCAAGTCAACAATTTCTGACATTGCCAGTCAAGCGGAAGACCCAATACTGTTATGGACTACTGAACTCTTTTAGAATATTTTGCTGTGTTCACATACCTATAATATTTAAATGATGGAACTTAACAAAAAAAAGGGATACAGATGAATGTCCATTTTGTATCTGTGTATTCAAAGTGGTTAGGATAGATATATAGTAATATTCTCTTAATGAATAGAGGGATTTGTTCTAATGGTGTTTGTAAGTAGGATATCAAGTCTGCATCTTGTACAGCAATGAACCACTAGGAAGAATGTATGTAATGTGTTAATTATTGAAACTGCCCTACCAATTTGGTTTGAAACTGTCTCATTGCTATTTGTTTCTCAATAAAATGATGGAAAAAAAAATCTTGTCAGTCTCCTGTCTATGACTCTTCACTAGCTTTTAATGTATTAGAATAATACCCAAATATTTTAGCAGGACTTCTGTAATCTTGTAACTTATGGGACACAGCTCTTCTTCCTCCTCATCACCTCCTGCACTTCTCCTTGCTCAGTAAGTTCTGGCCCCATGGATTCCTCCTTACCCCCACCCACATACACACTTCTCTCTTTATTGCACCTGGATCTAGCTAACACTATCTTTTGAATTTTTTGGTTTTTCTGTCCCTCTTCCCTAAGGTAATACTCATGACTTTGATTATCTTGTTTGGTGCTACCTCTAGTACTTGAAAGAGTGCTGAACACACCAAAATAGAGAAGTAGTTGTTTAAATGGGTGGATGAATGAATTATTCACCTTCCAGTGAACCATAACTGAGAAGTGGCCTCTGAAAGGTTCTGCCACTGTGTCCTTCACCTTTTGTCTCTTTAGTTGTTTTCCCATCTTCCTAGACGTGACCAGACACTTGGCTCCATACCCCTGCTCTTCCTTCATCTCCACCACTAGATCCCACTCTGTCTTGGACAACCTAGGAGTGGTAAGAGGGTCTGTTGCTGGGCTTGAGCCAAGGGCCAGGTACTTTTGTGGTTTATAACTCAAGGTATTTGAACCCATAAAATAAGCTATAAGTAGGGGTTCGTATACTAGGAGACTACTGAGTATAGATGACAGAGTCAGGAGCATTGGATAATAAACTCCAGGCCATCCTTGTAGCTGACCTAGTGATGATATTTGTCATGTACTGTTCTTGGGTGTCTTGTCTATATTCTCTAGTCACACTTTTTAATGTGAGGATCCTTGCTCCAAACTCCTTTGCACTTATATGCTTAGCATGGCTCCTGTTATATGGTAGGCCTTCATGAATGTGAGTGAAATGAATTATCATATAAATGGACTGATGCAGGTGTATTAACTTTCTTCACTGTGACAAAATTCCTAAGTAAAACAGCTTGCAAGTGGAAAAAATTCTAGTGTGGTTCAAGGCTTAGGGTTTTCCATTGGTGGCTTATTGGTTTTCCATTGGTGGACAATGCTTTGTGTCCACCATGGTGCATGTGGCATGTGCACGTCGTTGCCCAAGTCTGTGAACATTTGAGGGCCAGCGAGTAAAGACAGAGGTGGAGGATGGGCTGAGTTCCAGGGTCTCCCTCAGGGCACCTATCTTCTTCCCACTCACTCCACTTCCCAAGGGCTACACTGCTTTCCAGTAGTGCTGTGAGAACCAGACCTTCAGCTCACAAGTGTTTTGGGGACATTAGGGTGCCAGAATACAGCAGCAGTGAACGAATAATGTTCGGTGATCTTAGGAGTTAAACATTTCCTTATGAACCAATGTGGGTCCCTCAACGTTTCAAATAAATAGCAAATAGATGGCCTTTTTGTAGTGTAAGTAATTTATGTGTGTCAGAGGGGAAAAAGAAAATTAAAGGAAGGAGGGTAGGTAGGAATGAAGGAAGGAAAAAGAAAGAAACAGAGAAGAGAAAGAGATAATTAAGGAATCGGCTCTCCTTCCACAAAATAAATCCAGAATGTCAAGTTTAATACCAGGTGTAGATTCTGGATGGACTATAAGACAACTGCCTTATAATAGGCCCCTCATCCTGTCTCTTTCTATTTGTTTTTCTCTCATTTTACTCATAACTGCTTCCTCCATGCTGTCCCCAGAAATGTACTTTAACTCTTTTAACTATCTCACGAATGCAGAAAAACTTTCTTTTTTTTTTTTCTTCAACTTAACATGGTTTAAGGTGAACTGTAAGGCCTTGTTAAACTCTAGAAGAAAGCCACAGAAGAATAAGCACTGAGGCCACAACAGACAGGGGAATAAGCTAAGCCCAGAGTCTCACCTTCTGCTTGTGTCATAGTGACCCTCTCATGGCCCTCCTAGAACAGTCCTCTGAACACTGTCTGTTCTAACTCTCTCACCCTAGGGTGACTTTGATTCAGCCTGCAGCATACCTGAGTTCCCCATGTGCTTGCCTGACCTGGTCAGGGTGGATGCCGAGTTATGTGACAACAATATCATCCTGCTGCAGGAACCCTTCCTCAACAGTTTAGACTTCATGGCCAAATAAAGTCAGATTCTTCTTTCTGCTGCCCCAAAGGACCAGCTTGCTGATGGACTACACTATTGACCTCAGGAGTTAGACTTTATCTTTGCCCATCAGCATTATAAGCAGATCTGAACAAAACCTAACACAAGTGCAGTTAAATAACAAGAAGTATGAAGGTGGCTGGCCACTACTGTATCTGGCAAAACTTTCAGAAAATTGGAGCACTTATTTTTTGAGAAGTTAGTAAAAGGCTTTCATGCATTTCCTAAATACCCTAATGGTCACTTCATCACCTCTCTAAATTAAAGTTGTACCATTATTTCAGATGGGAAAAATGATTACCCCTAGAGAGAAAGATTAGGCTGAGCAGAAGAGGATGCAAAGTGAGCTTTATCAACTAAAACACAAACACCCCTAAGAGACACTAACAGCACCTGGGGAACAGCGAGTCACACATGAAGCTCACCCCCCACGTGAACTGCGAGCCTTCACGGGCCAATTGTTTCACGAGCTCCACTAATGAAAACTCAGCTGCTCAGAACTGGCCTCATTCTAGTATTATCCTCTTGGGGTCGTCAGGAATTTCAACCTGCTTGCTTCACATTTAGATCACCCCTATCCGCTGTAGGAAAACAGAGTATTGGGCAATGGGGGGTAAATGTTAACATAGCTGGAGGGAAGCAGGCAAAGGTGTGGCCTAGAAACATCTTGCAAGAGATACAGCAGTATTGTAAGGAGAATTATACCTGAAATTACCTATCCTGGGTAGGTCAAGAAAGGGGAGGGCAAGCTCCAAGAGGAATATCTCCTGCCTGATGCAGTCAGCTTTCTGACATGAATATCTATCAGGTCATAAACTACTTAAATACTTAGATGATGCAGCAGGGGAGTCTTCTGCTCTGCATATCTCTCAGGCTCTGTAACAGAATGCACAGGGACTTTCCTAGCTCTCTTATCATTTAAAACTCAAGCCTTCAGTTGGGGAAAAGAAACTGCTTACCTCATATTCCAGAGAAGGCTGTTTTTCTTTCAGGGTCTGCACAGCACATGCTGGCTAGGTCAGATCCCTGCCCCTGTCTAAAGCTATTGCATGGGCCTTAAAGCACCCACCAGCCTAGGTCTTTCTCCTCTCTCTGTATGTGCAAAGAGAATTGGGGAGGCCAGGGAACAGAAATGGGGCCATTGTCTCTTGGCAGAATGCCTCAGGAGAGAGGTAATTCTCTTCCCTTTCCCCTCTGTTTCCCCTCCTCATCCCCAACCTGAAGCCAAAAATATGGCAGAAGACATTCTTATAAGGGCCAAGAGTGACTTATGAAGGGGAGACTGTTACCTCACTTTGTTTTGAGGTCTCTGCTCAGTCGTGTGTGTGTGTGTGTGTGTGTGTGTGTGTGTGTGTGTGTGTGTGTGTGTATTCTACAAAGGAAGGAAAATAAAGGCAATGGAGAAAAACAGCAGAGCTAAAAAGGCAGTGGTGAAGCTTACTTGCTTGCCACTGGGAAGGGCAAGTTTCTCAGGACAGCTGGCACTGCAGAGTGTGTGTTTGTGATTTCTTGCCTAAACAATGGCTATATGAGGGTTTCCCACAGAGATGTTAGCAGAGAAACAGCCAAACCAAATGAGATTACAACTCAGAAGTAACAAGGTGTTTGTCATTCATCTTCAACCCTCCTTCCCAACTCTTAACTAATAAACCACTAGCACCACAGAAAGAAGAAAACAGAAAGCCAAAGTAAGATGCAGGAAGGAGGCTTTGAGGTAAGCAGGAAGTTTTAAAGTGGAGTCAACTGGCCTCATAAGTGAAGGTGGCATGAACTTTTGGGATCCTTCTGGGGTGCCAATGAGTGCTCAGCGTGCTTCTGAAACCTTTAGATGAACTACCACCCAAACCACCACTACCACCAAATACTGGGGAGGAGGTAGAGTGACAGGAGCTCTCTTCGCTGCTCATCAGAATGCAGCAAGGCACAGCCACTAGGGAAGACAGTTTAGGTCTTCTTATAAAAGTTCTTACCATAGAAGATTGCATCCCAATTCTTATTATCTACTAAAAAGGAGTTGAAAATTCATGTTCATGCAAAAACATGCACATGGAAGACCATAACACCTTTATTAACTGCTCAAAGCTGGAGGTATTTCAAAGTGTAGATGAATGAATACATAAACATACAGTGGTACAATCAGAAGAATAGAATACTCTTCAGTGCTATCAAGCCAGGAAAAGACATGGAGGAAGCTGAAATGCATAATTCTTGGTGCAAAAAACCAAGCTATGTAACACAAAGGAAAAGCGATGCTGTGGTAGCAATGCTGTCTAGGAAATAGATCAGTTTCAGCTTGGGCTTGAAGGACAGAAAGATGTATAGACCTAGCAGGGACTATTTGGAGTTCACCGCAACTATTTTACATGACACTGTGCTAGTGGCTGTGGTCATCATACACTTGAGTGAAGTTGATGTAAATATGGATGGTGGGTGATGGTAAGTCTGCTGATGGTAGCAAATGGCCCTCCTTGGGGTGGCCAGGGTGTTGCTTGTTGGGAGGTTGTCACACATGCACACAGGGAACATAGGAATGCTCGATTTCACCTATGTTAGCCATTTCAATTTTGCTGTGAACCTAAGAATGCCCTAAACATTGTTTAAGTGTTGCAATTAGTACATGGGCTATGGTATCGACTGAGAATACTGATGAGGCTCTTCTCTTGGGATGCAAGACACTTCCCACCTATATACAGCATTTAAATAATTCTGAGAGGAACTGGCCAACCAGCTTGGGCCTTTCTGTGGTTGCTTTGTCAGTCATGGGCCTGGCAGCTTGCTCTTTCAACTGAGAACCTGAGCAGCATGCACAGAAGTGTGGCAGGAAGGAACCAAGAGAGAATAGTGGTGGACACTGGCAAGGCACAGTGAAGCCCATGCAGCTGAAGCTCATGCTCAACAGCAAGCTACGCTACCTATGCATCTTGGAGAGAGGACTGAGTACAGGGTTCTTCTGACTAAGGTCATTTCCCTCACATTTGACTTTTAAAATAAGAAAATAATAAAAATTCAGGCTTTTTTCTTAATTCTTAATTCTGAAACTCAAGAGCTATACTTGCCAAAGAGAAACTCAAGGACATTGGAAGTATTATAACAACAGTGCTGAGATAGAATAAGTTAAAATGGGGAAGAGTTGAATACGAGTAAGCATTGTCTTTAATGATAAAGATCTGTGCCTCAGTGCCCAATATGTTAGTTATATTATTGCTACAGGCATTAAATTATGGATTTCATCTTACCAGTCTTTCTTAAAAAACACTAGGCTCTTACCAGGATGTACAAGTAGGGAAAGGCCTCATCTTAATGACAGGAAGGACTCACAGTTGAGGGTACTGAGATTTTTGTGTGTAGTATCACAAACTTCAAAGAGCCTGGATATTTACAGTGCAAGCTTCAATCTTGAGTTATTGAAAGGATGTTCAGCAGAAAAGGAATAAAACATATGGCTAAGATGGGCTTCAAGGACTAGCTTGATGTTCAATTTTACCCTTCTGCACTTATATAAATAAGTGTTGGGCTACCTGATGTGAGCCAAGGGAAGGGGTCTCAGGAGGCAAGAGGCTCAAAAGAAAGAATGTACAAAAGATGGCGTACTATGGCCCTCAAGGTCAGACAACAGCAGGGAAGAGCTTTCTTAGCTGAGAGCAAAGAGGGCAGCATGGAGGATTCTAAAGAAGTGACAATAATTTCAACATGCATTCACATGCTGGCACTCAGATGACAATATCTGAGTCTGGATTGTGGAATGATGTCATAGCTAACATTGTAACATCTATAAGTGATGTCTTTCCAGTTGCAAACTCCTTCTCACTACTTAATGAAAACATCTTGTATCAAATCCTAAGGAATGAAAATGGCAGCTGGTGGGAGTGATTCTCCACAAAGCAGAGTCCAGGGCTAAGGCATTGCTACCACTGGTTTTCCAGGGTGTGACATGTCAGGAGAACAAGAGAGGGAGGCAAAGAGGAAAAGGCAGTAAGGAGAGACATTTCTGCACTAGCCATCATCTGGCACCCATATGACTCACTGTGTGTTTTCAGGTCTCTCATGGAAGGCTACAGGAAATACTCGGTCTCAGGAGAGGGGATCTGAGGAAGAAAATTGATATTTTGCCTACATTCCCCTGCTTGCTAATTAAAGACTCTAAAGCTGAGTGTTGGCTTTCTCCCACATCCAAATCCAGCATGCAAAGGCTTCCAATGAATCCAAAAGGGTTTCATGTCTTAGCACCGAAAAGGTGATACCAGGCCATGAGATAAGAGGCATGGAATGTGACTGAGTGCAAGGTGGCGGGGATAGATACACAGAGCTGGTCTTTGTATCAGGGTCTGAAGTGTAACAGAATAGCCAATGGACCCAAAGATAATCTGAAGCAGTGCTTGAGTGGATCTTCTACAGAAAGGTTGCCAGGCCACAGGCCCTCCTGTTGTTTTTATGCTTTGCCATTCCACTATGCTGAATCTACCTTGTCCACCCAGGTTTTTTGATCCCTCAGTACCTCAGCATCATCAGCTTAGTCCTCCCATTTGGTGTACTGTGCTGACCAAGAATGCCTGGAGTCACCTTCTTGTGTACTTTTCTCACCGGGAGCATCTTTTGGCCATTGTGTGGCTCTGGCTCACAGCCAAATACAGCTCTGGAAATTCTCCTGGTAGTCCCTTTCTCATGGAGGCATTTGGGCTGATCTCCATTCCAGTTTTCATTCTAGTAGCTTTACTGGGCTTCTGGATTTCCTAAGACACTTGAGTCTGAGTCTGTAAACATAACTCTGCCTGGGTTCCTGTCCCCTGGAGTGACTCCCCAGTTTGTCTGTCCATCCACTTCAAAGGGCACTTAGCTCCATCGTGACCCCAATACAGTGCTTGGTTTCTAATCTCAGGCACATATGCTTCCCCTCAGTCAGTTTTATACCACTAGCTGGATCTGGTCACCACAATGTTGAGGTCTAACACCAAGGACCTGAGTCCTCTAGCTAGCCTGCGTGACCACCAAATCTCCTCTGTGAATCCTACACAATTGTAAAAACAACAATCAGAAGGAGACAACAGCCAATTTGCCTTAGCCAGCTTCCTGTGCAGTTGTGCAAACCTCTGTCCAGGTTTTAATCAGTGCACATGCTCTTCTCCAGGGCCAGGTAGAGGCAGTGATGTGGATACCACTACTTATCATCTTGCTAAGTGCACACGAAGTGTGGATGAAACTGGGCCTGGAAAAAACTGGGTTTATCAGTTTAAATAGCCACAGGAAGCAAGAGAGTAAGCAGCAGAGGCACTAGAGAGCTTGGCCAAGCTTGGCTGCAGAGCACCTGGGGATAGTCAGCACCCTTGAAACAAGGGACAGGATGCAGCTTCTCTCTTTCCATCTCTCTAGCACTTCTGGACTTTCATTTCCTTTCCATTTAATCTTTAATATAAAATCATGATACAAGTGGTAGAATGGTTTCCTCTCCTGCCAGAGGTCAGCAACTTCCAGGATACAGTCCTCAATACAGGCTTTGCCCAGGGCTCACTTTCCCCCCTTCTGTGGGTCTCTTCTGGGACTCCTAACATGTGGGTGGACTCCAAGGCCCTGACGCAGGGTCTTCCACTCCTCCCAGTGGCACTGCAGGACAGGTTTAGCAAGAAGAAGCTCCAGTCCATCAGCAAAGCTGAACTTCAAAACAACTTGCTCCAGGCACTTGTGCATGGTGCCCAGACTGATCACCCAGCCAGCATCGCTGTCCTGCTCTAATGTGTCCTTCTCACAAGAAGCCTTCAAGCTTCTTTTGTAAGGTGGGCTGTGTAAGAAACAATGGTGGGTCACTGCCAAATCTCCTAGCAACACCTTTCATGCTGTGTTAACACATTTCAGAGCACTTCATCACTCATATTAATGGGAAGGGGTACATCTTTAGAAACACTTTTTCCTGAGGTTAATATTTCATGGTAAATTTATTCACTCTTTTGACATTTTTATGACTTGCACACAGTGGGCTCATGTGTTCACAATAATGTTCAAATTGAAAGAGTATGACGATTACTTCACGACATAAAAAAGTTCTCTTTGCTAAGCCAATTCTGAGCATGTTGTTACATTTAGGACTTGTAGCCAATCAGATCCAGTTTCCTTTTAAAGACTGTTCTTCCTTATTTTCCCAAGATTAATATTAGAGAAAGTTAGGAAGTGATTTTGACTTACATGAGGATCTCAGGTGTGCATGCTTTTCTTGTCCTATGTTAAAGACTGCCTCTAGACAAGTGAATGTGATCTGTTGAGTTAAAACTTGCAGTGTGCCCTTATTAACCTGAATTGAACTTGGCTTTGAAATTCTGTGTTGTCTACATGAAGGTGTGTGTTTTAGTGCTGGAATTCTGGCCCACACATGCTCCCGACCATTTGCAGGTTCTACAGCGACATTGGTGATAGTTCTACCAAACAACCCAGCTGGCTAGATCCTCAGATAAAAAAGTCCAATCCTCAGATAAAAAAATCAGGGCTCCCAGAGGATCAGTGACTTGTCCCTGTGTGGCAGAGCCATGACTTCCAGGTCAAAACTGGCTCAGATCTGTGGGGATTATTATAATGCTCCGGATTTAGCTCAGAAGATACCGAGGTCGTATGCTCTTTGCTTGAATAACTGGAAATTTACAGGATCAGCTCAGACAGAGAGACTCATTGTCTATTCTATGCCCCCAAAACATGGGGGCTAGAAAGGATTCTCTGTCTAAATCTTACCATTGTTATTATTGTTCAGGGAGGGAGGTGAGGTAAGCCAATATTTAGTCATTGCTGTTGAAAACACCATCTTCTACAGTGCCATGCCTTCCAAGGCACACGTTAAAGTAGACTGAGGCCCCACTGCATCTGAATAAGAGTTTAGACTATTTCCCTTAGGAAAGACTCTGCAGGAAATAAATCTATTTTTTCCAAAGCTTTTCTAAGGACTCATGTGTAGTTTTTAGTTATTTAAAAACAGTCTAGGGGTTATCTCTAGCCCTGACCACAGCATCTCCTTTCAGGGAAGCTCATCTCCATGCAACAGAAGCAGATCCTCTGCATGGCCTGGGACTGTGTGCAGACCCACCCCTTCTGCACACCCCTGATTTGTCTGGTTCTAACTTAGGCCACAGCACACATTAGGCAGGAACTCTTTTAATTCCATGTTCTCTTCAATTTTCAGCAGCGTTTGCTCACTGGATAAATGTTAAATGCCAGTAATAGCTAACACCTTCTCTCTAAATAAAGCACTATTTTGAGACAGCATATACATGGCCATTCTGATTTCATCTTTTATTTAGAGAATGGGGGTTGGGGAGCCATACACAGCACAGATTCTGCCAGCGTTACTTGAATTTCAAAGTCTGAAACTGGGTCATGGTGACAGAAGGGAGGATCTAGGCTGCTAAGGAGCCCAACAGCACTGCAGGATCTGGGATGGCAATGATATTGCTTGCTACATGTGCTCAGGAGGGCGGTAGCAAGGGCATGAGAAGAGCAGGGTTCCGGCCTGGGCACCAGGGCCACCCGTGTACCAGGTCGCAAGTAAGACTCAAGTCAGGTAATACTTGAGAAAGGTCTGCTTACTTGTTGAAGTTATGCATTTTCTGAGCACGTAGTTATTGAATTTTTACTTTGTGATAGACACAGGGAAAATCAGGGTGAACATCACTCTTGGAACTCAGAGTGGAGGTCTAAATTTCAAAACAAATGATAAAATTACAAATTAATAAATGTGGAGAGAGGCACACAATGCAAAAGAATAGGAGAGCTATTCAGAATGTTTGCCAGGCACTGACTGACCAGCACCCTTGTAGGTCTGGTGGCAGAAGGCCCCAGGGTGAACATATACTAACAAACACCTATATATGAAGAGCTCAGGAAACCAAACTTGTCACATTACATTTACCTCACAGGTGCTCAGCAGGTTACCACATTGTTCTGCTGATGGAACAGTGGGGCTAGATGCCAACTCTGAGTGGTCCAAGCAGGGGATGGAAAGAGGAAGCAACAGTGGTGACAAGAGAAAATATGTGTTAGGTTCTGCTCTGGGTCAGGCATGATGTCAAGTATTGGGACTGAGCAGTGTTCAGAAGGATCCTAAGGATTCACAGAGCATGAGACAAAGAGGATGAAGAGCTGTCTCCAGCAGTGGGCAACAGCGTACAAAAGGTCATGAAGCTGAAGACAGTTCCCTAATGGTGCAGTCTCCAAGGATGTCTAAATCCTGGCAATGGAAGGTGAGAAGATACTCATATAATGGCAGATACATCAAGACTATTTCTTCAGGATAGATTTTTTTTTTTGTTTTGGAGAGTTGGTAATCCTAATACTTTTTAGATCTTATAAGCCCTTTAGGAAAAGGGTACCTTTTTATAGTTCCCTAAAACATTTTACAGTGACAATTACATCCTTGAACTGAACTTTAGAAGGTGATGTTGTCCTGTAGCTAGTGGATCCAAATAAGACAATGTGGATAAGCTTGTTTCCCAGATGAAGGCACTGACCAAGAGCAGAGGGGAGCCTGCACGGTGTTAGCACACAGTGAGGTCCTCCTGGTATGAAAAGTTTGACTTGTAAGCCTTTTCATTGTCTCTTAGAACTCCTTCTTGCATGATCCTGAACCCTAAGAAATGGCTTCTTTTTAAGCTATAGATGTAGTCATTTGTTTCCACAAAAGTTTGATCATTTTTGATTCTAATATTGTCTAAATTGGCTACCACCCGCTACATCAAATAGCCAAGAATGTTGGAGGATGTGTTTCATATTTATACTTCCTCATAACTGGGGGATGGCTAACAATCAGAAAAACAATAAAGTGTATGAAATCTGAGAGGACAGATTTTGACTGTGATTCTGTATTCCATGTCCCCTCCAACTGGGTCATTCCAGGAAGCCCTACACTCTAGATGCTGGAGAGTAAAGGACGAGTCCAAGGAGGTGAAAAGGTATGGCTAGGCAGTGACAGCTAGATCTGGATCCTCTCTGGCCTGAGCCTGATGGGCCTTCTCAGACAGGACCCTGCAGACAGAGGCCCTGTTGGAGGGTTCCCCCATTCCATCTCAGACAACAGAGATCTAAGCAGCACTGGCTGCTGCTCTGTCAATGAGACAAACTATAAGGGCACTCTGGCGCTGCATACTAATTGGCCGACTTTAATGACTTTTCATCCCTTCTCTCCTATTGCAATAGCAATGATCCTCTCTTCTGAAATCGCCTGGCTCCTGGCAACAGAGGATTGCTGTCATGGCAACCAAGCCTTCCAAAGCCTGAAAAACTCACCATAGAGATGGGGGGGAGAAAAATTCCACTGTTAAATTTTGAAAACAGTGCTCAGAGCAAGAGGGAGAGGGGGAAAATGGCCTTGGGAATCATGCAGTTGGAGATGGGGAGTTTCCTTGGCTGAGTACCTGCAGGGCTGCGCAATGTGCAGTCATGTGAACCAAACAGGTAGGAAGGAATGAGAGAAGCCAGGGCCCAGGGTTGCATGGCTCCATCTGTGTATGTGAATATGTCCACATGGTCCCAAGCACAAAGTATGGTGGGCAGGAAAATGCCTACAATGTCCATGTCTTCCTAGTGAGACACTATCTATGTACTCAAACACTGCAGAGACTAAATATGCTTTGACAAAATGCAATCTCTGTCACTGAGGGCATTTGGTTACTATTGTTTCCAGTGCTAGAAAAATACAATTTTACCACCATTGAAAAAACAGGAAATGTTTTAAATGTAATTTGGGTGCTTCCTTATGTTATCACTTTAGAAGACAGAATTCATCCACGTATGTTTGGTGGTCAATTTTCTTGGACACAACCCTGTAGTAACAAGTGCCACCCAAGACTTTTTGATGTTGCTATGGGAAAGATGCCAAGCCAGCAGCACTCAGAGCCCTGGTCCACTGTTTCACAGGACAAGCCAGTAACAGGCAAGGGTGGATCGTGACCCTTCTGATTCTGGGCGGCCGCTTTTAGTACTGTCCTCTGTGAAATGCTTTAATTCATTCCCCTCTGTGATTTCAGCCTCCTGTTCAGATCCCTTTTCTCCCTGTTTCTAAACCAAGGCAGGGCTTTCTGCATCATGAGCTCATGGCAGAGATTCTGAAACAGCCCAGTGTTAAGAAGCTGGCACACGTAATGTCAAAGGGGTGTTGGGTTCCCAAACCAAAGCAAACACACACAAATGTTCTCACTGGGACGGATGTGGGAGAGCTTCTGAAGGCAGACTAAAATGTTTCTGACACTTCACTTCCCTCAGAGAAGTGGGCAAATTCCTCCCTGCCTTTATCTCTGCCTGACAACTCGCAGAAACAAACCAGGGCTCACTTAAGCTCCAAGTCAAGAAACTCGGGAGCATGAGAGCGCCTGGGCTCAGAGGAGGAATACAGCCCCCTCATGATGAGGAGCAATTGGCTTTCAGGTGGAGCAGTCTGCACAGAGAAGCGCTACTTGTTTGCATGAGGTAATACATACAAAGATGTCACACTCTTCTTTTTCTCTGATGTCATTTTTGACACACAGTCTTTGATACCCAGGCCCTAGCTCCCCACAGGATGCCTGACAAATCTGTCATTCATTTCTTTTCAACCAATATTTTTGTAACACACTCTGCTAGATGCCCCAGATACAGTGATAAATATTTGCTTGGACTTTCTTCAGAGAATGTTAGAGATGACAGAAATTCCTGACATTTTTGTATGGCTTCTGGTTTCCAAGACACTTCACACCTGTCATCTGATTTCACCCTCAGGACCAGCCTTCCTGGCAGTGCATAGATAATAGCCCATGAGCCATGAGGGAAAGGCAGAAAACTCATTGAGAGGGTGCTGTCAAAGCCTGGATGTGGGCCTTGCTGTAAGCAACACACTCCAGGGCCAGGAAGCTTAGGTACTGAGGCCACACACCTTGGTACCAGAGCAAAGGCTGCCCAGGTTAAAGGGACCTCTCAGGATATTAAGTATGTTAATCTTGAGAAAATTTTTTGAAAGTTGGAACACTTTGTTCACAAGGAAATTTTTTTTCTTTGAAAGAAGACTGAAAAGAAAGCATTTTTCACAGAATAGCTTGAGGAGATAGAACAACGCAGGATAGAGTTAGGAGGTTCACGGTCCGCTCCTGTTCTGCAGCTTTGTGAAAATGAGGATACTGAGCCAGGTTACTTCTTTGTGGCTTAAAAGTGTCGCTGAAGCTCCTGTGGTGGCAAGTTATTTCTCAGAGCAGCAGTGTAAGAGGTGGGACTTTGAGACAAGAATAAACCATGAGGCTCAGCCTTCACCAGGGTTCCGCACTTGATTGATGCTACAGTCAGTAGAATGGGTTTGGTTTTGAAAGGATGAGTTTTGCTATAAAAAAGTTTGGGCTCTGCCACTTTTACTCTCTTACCTTCCAGGCAGGGTGGTAGGGCAAGAAATCCCTTCCAGATCTTGGCATTTGAACTTTCCAGCCTCCAGAATTGTGAGGTATACATTTATTTTCTTTATAAATTATCCAGTGCATGATATTCTGTTATTGCAAGACAAAATGTCTCACGAGAACTTTTAAGGTACAGATAAAAAATCCTGCATATTTGCTGGGAAAGTATAAAATTTGAAATTACTTATCTATTTTAGCAGTTCTTTGAAAATGTTTAATCAACTCTACTTTTAGAAATTAAACACTTACTGTACTATTTACATATTATTTATTTAATTGCTAACACTGATTAAATGTCAAGAAATAAATTTTCAATGTCTTATTACTTTTAGGATTATGGAATGACAAAAATGGAAAGCATAATACCCAGATCATGATAGACATCCATAAATATTTAATAAGATTACAAATATAGAGAAGAATAAATCAATACATGAATCA
Organism: Octodon degus; assembly: GCF_000260255.1. Classification (NCBI taxonomy): domain Eukaryota; kingdom Metazoa; phylum Chordata; class Mammalia; order Rodentia; family Octodontidae; genus Octodon; species Octodon degus. Next base: position 7,436,888 of record NW_004524687.1, read on the forward strand.
ATGAATGAATGAACAAATGACTTTAAGTAATAAAAAGAACAAAATCTCAGAATTCTGAAGTGCTAACAAACTGGAGCATTCAAAAACATTATTTTCTGAGATGTTCAGTGAAATATCTGGTAACTAAAGCAAAAGTCATATAACCAAAAAACCAAATAATGCCTTATAAGGAAAGATGGGTAAGTGTGACTATAGAAAAAGTTTTAGTTTCGCTACTTCTGTTGCTATTTTCTTAAGCTTTGATGATTTGCTGCTAAGATGCTATAGAGATAAAACAGCATTCCCTGTGTGCCTAGATTCCTCATCCTTGCTTGTGGAAAACGATGCTCCTTGTACTCCAACTCTAAGGCTGCCATCATTCTGCACAGATCTAAGCATCAGGTTTAAATCCAGAATCCCAGTTTATAGCACCAGTCTCTGTCAGATTATGTCCCCTGAGAAGGTATTCCCTTGCCATGATCCTTAACGCTGTGGGCACATGGGCTGGCACAGTAATGGTGCCTCCAAGGCTACTGTGGCTTCCCAGACCCTCTGCACAGCCTGTAAGTGCCTAGCATCGCCTCCGTTCACCTCATCTGAGTAAGATGGGTTCACTCTCATGACAGCTCAGCCTCCATAGTGAAGGAGCTCAGGGTAGCTTAGGGCTTCATGTTGACTCTCCACACATGAACGCAGTGGCAGAGCTGATGTCTCTAAACCCCTCTCAAATACATCAGGATCCTATGAACAGAGTTATCTGTGATGCTAGTGCAGTGTTTCTCAAACATGATGAGAGAATTAAGTTTTCAGGGAGACACGAATGAGTGTGGGTAAGAGTGTGTGTGTGTGTGTGTGCATGTGTGTGTGAATGAGATTAAATTTTCACCTTAACTTTTCAGGGTGATCTTGCTGCAAGTGAATCTTTTATCACCAGCCCCTTAAGAACCTTAGGTTTTTATTTTATTTTATTTTTTATTTTTTTTTTGCAGAACTAGGGATTGAACTCAGGCCCTTGCTCTTACCAGAGAAGTGCTTATTCTACTAAGCCATCTCCCCAGCTCCAAGAACCTTAGTTTTTTAATACAATTTCTTAGGCACACATTCAAGCACTTCACATTTCTAGACTTCTCTTATTAAAGAAGTCCTCAGCTCCTTAGGCAGACATAGTTTCAGTCTACATCTGCCCTGTCTCACTAAGGCCACTTCTCACTATGACTGCATCCTAGAGAACTATAAAAACTTTTCTCAATCTATCAACTCCTAAAATCCTTCAAGATGTGAGTCAAGCCTAGAGTATAGAGTATAGAATGGAACTCTAGGAAAACTCCTCACCCGCAAGGGCATCTACCTCTAAACTAGCTTCAAATCGCTCCTAGGCTGGGAGCCACAGCTGTTCAAGTCTGTGTCCCTGTGGAACCTCACGAGTCTTGAACAACCTTTATTGACTGTTGGATGATAAATACAGTGGCAATGACTTTAAGGAACTTACTGAAGCATTTTAGAGGTCCAATTACAAGCTCAACTTTATGGTCAAAATTATATACAAAGTTAGTGATTCTAAGATAGATATAAAAGAAACAATTAGGTATTTTGTCTTAAATGATTATCTTTTAAAATCAAAATACATGAAATATAAGATCCTGTTTAAGGGAGAACCTGTGATTTTGCACCCCACCATCAGAAACAGCCCTAGCAAATAACTTCATATTTCTTGGTGTCCCAAAGCCTATTGAGAATATATAAGGGACATTTCTGCATTCTTTTTGGATATATGCATGCGTTTCCTAGTGTTGGTACAGGGCTGCTCTTCTGGCCTTTTCTCTGTCATCTTTTTTCTCTCTCTAGATCTCTGTCTCTAAATCTCTGTTTTACCCCATGGACTTGCTAGATCTAAAAGAATCACATCCTTTACCAGAGGAGATACATAAATCATCATGAAGCTTTCTGATACCACAAGGTGACACAAACAGTTCCATTTGTGACTAGAATAATCCCCCTGGAGAATTCCTAGCAGACAGTCTGAATCAAGGAATACTTGGGAACTTTGGCACAATTTGGATTGGTTTGGGGGCCATTTATAAAAGGGTTGTCATCTCTGGTCTTCAAATAGTCTCCAAATAATAACTGTAATTTAGCCTTCCTGTTCCTCACAGACAGCAGCCACCATTTAAACACTGAGAGGTTGTTCTGCAGAGAATGCAGAGAGCATCTCTGTGTAATTAAAGTTCCAGCTGCAAGAATCTGCTCATCAGAAAGTCAAAGAATTCTGGAGATCAGTCCCATTTAATGCTCCTCCACCCCACATACATCCTTTCCTGGTTTCCTCCTCTTTCCAGCCTTTTCTGGCTTTATAATTCGTCTCTGAAACTGCAACAGAAAAACCATACAATGTCTAACTGTGTCATTTGTCACAGTATGTGTTTGTTTAAGGGATATCATTGTGGTCTTAACACAGGGCATTAATAAATGTACCCTGAATTAATGGACATTTTCTTTGCCCATACCAATCCTGGCAGGAACAGTTCCTCTGTGCACATAAATCTTGCATCTTAAAATGCTGAACCTTATTACAAATTATGTTTCCACAATGCAGTGAGGGTCATTTTATTCTTTGGGAAGAAACCACAATAATAGTTTCCATTTTTATGTCAACAATGAGAACAAAGATTAATCAGCCAGAAGATACTGTTATGGATAAGTCAGTGGTAGAGTTGAAAGGGTAGGCTATTGTAATTAGTTTCTTGACAGAGGAATGGTTAGGATCTCAAGCTGTGAAGTGAATATTATGCAGGCCAAAATCCTCACTTCTAACACTGACTGATGAATGTGGACAGCACTTCTTTGTCTTCAAAATAAAGCAGATGGATTTATGGAGGTGTCGGGTTGATTTCATGAATTAGTACTTACTCCTCAGTGCTTAGAGGGGTCTATTTCAGTAAGGCCCAACAAATGTTAGTCATATTGGCCACGCTAGTTTGCTGATCATGCTTCCTTCAGGTACAGATACAAATTACGGGGCATCAGAAAGGGCAACTTCATTACTTTCCCATCAAAAGAAACCTTCAAATAATGTCAAGACATTGACCTATATCTGACTAGCTATTCCCTGTGTGTCGGATTTATTGAAATAAAAATATATTAATAAGTGACTTGTTTTTTTTTCAAACTCTCTTGTAGGACAGATAAATGATTTTTAAAATCTACTTTTTCTAAGGCCCAGTTTTGTGTTGTTAATTAGTCAAGAGCGTTTCTATGCCAGGAAGCCAAAGTCGTGGTCACAACCTAATGATTGCAACAATTCCTGTTTTACTGTTTGATGCACTAATACTCTGTAAAATTTTTTTAACATTTTAGTGCTGCTACTTTAATTCTGTTGCTATGTTCTTAAGCTTAAGCTAGGCTCTTTCATTTGATCTTCATCACTGCTTGCTGAGAATGCAAAACAAAACCAACATAAAGTAGAATACAGTGGTTACAAAACTTTTCTATAGCAACACAATGAATTAGTGGCAAAGATGAGACAGGAACCTAGATTCATGAGTCCCAAGAGAAAATTATTTCTAGTTTGCATGAAGGAACTTTCACAAATGAAGCTTAACCTAAGCTTTTAAAAATCTGAGAATATGCAGTAAATATATTGCGTCTTATTCAGTGACAGTTGATAGTATGTGATCCGCAGATCAGCAACATTGGCTTTGAGGTCATTGTCATTGATCACAGGTTCCATAAACTTGATAAAAGTGTGAATTCTAAGACACCCCAAACCTAGCTACCAAGTCAGAAACTGTGGGACTGTGTCCTGGTAGTCATTTGTAGGGAGGCCTCTGAGCAATCTTTGTGTATGCCAAAGACTGAGAACTCATGCCTTACACAGGGGCTAAGAAGAACTAATCACCTCATTTAAGTGTTACAAAATCTCTAAGATACAGAACATAATATCATCATCCAAAATTTCCTGTGTGTGATTCAGTGGTTACCCGCATGCTTGATAAATCCTCTAGCACTGAGTTAAACCTTCAGCCCAACAACTTTATATATGAGGGAACCAATGGTCTACAAGAAAACTGAAAATCTCAAAAGCTGCCATAGTAACTAGGAGAAAACTGGAATTCAAATCTTTACCTATCTGAGTTCAGAAGACAGATTTATAAGCCTATTGTCCTATGTCTTGTCTTCAAACACAAGTGTGGGAAATGGTCCTCCTCTAACAAGTGCAGTGCTGAGCTATCACTTCACCCCAAATGAGGCTTCTCCTCTTCAGTAAAGACCTGCATGGTTAAGATGATGGGCTTCACATCTTCTCATTGATAAAATGATTTGGGGAAGAGAAGTTTTTTTTATTTATGTATTTAGTACAGGGTCTATAGGGTCTACAGGGTCTCACTACACAGATCGAACTCATAGAGATTCTCCTGTTTTCAACCTCCCAAGCACGAGGATTACAGGGACACACTACCACACCCAGTCTCAATCACCACCTCAGTGTGCCCCAGGGGTAGGCTGGCACTGCATGCTGGGGATTGTACCCCAGTCCCTGAGTCTGTCTAAGCAGGTGCTTTAGTCCGCTGACCTATCTGGCCAGTCCTACAAGAGACTGTTAAAATGACTAGTTTTGTTGTAAGCAGCTATGAAAAAACTTACTTTTTATAGAGAATGACCATATAAATACCAAGTTTCCATGGGTTTCAGGCCTCTGTAGTTTAGGGTACATTTTTACTACTCCAAATTTTGGGATTGGTTGCTGGACTTCTCATATGGTAGTGCTTACTTCTAAATCACTCAAGAGACATAAAAATGTAGTTGACTTCAATTTCCACAACTCAAGAAGCTCCAGGATTCAGAGTTATTTATAGACAGATATGGTTAAAGTAGTATGAAGACCCAAAACATAAAGGCAATTCTCTGGTGGGCATCGATAGATATCCTTCAAGATGCTTTCCAAAAGATACCAGCTGATCTGTAGCCTCATCCTGGAATCTAGGGGTGCAGATCCTAGTATATAGGCATGAGTTCAAGTGGTTACATTTCTCACTTTATCCTACCTCCTCTGCATCAATCTTATTCACAATCATTAAGTTTCAGGTTACGACAGGAACACAGCATTTTATAAACTCACAGGGTGGCAATTTGATATAAGATGCTATTGATGCTGTTAAAGTGTAAGCAAGTAGCAGTTTTTAAAGCTAGAATTGGGGACACTTAAGAAGCCTTTTTTCCCTCTGCTTGTATATCTACAAAATGACCTTAATACCATGATATAATTCAGAAAGGTTAGAATATGAAGTGCCCTTCCCTGCTTCCCTTTCTTTGTTTTACCCAGCAGGAAAAAAACTAAGGAAAGAGAGATGGGAAAAAGAAAGAGTCTGCCATTGATCCTCTGAGAGAAAATCCATGTAACTCCTGAGCTACATTTTGTCCACTCCCTTTGATAAATGATCCTATATCTTACATATGAATATTCTATAGAATGTAATCAGACATGTGATTTTGTCATTGCATATGGATTCATAGATAAAAGGAGAGAGGGCATCAAAGTAAACCTAAATGTAGATGTTGGTTCAAAAGAAAGCAGGTGAGACTGAGAAAGGTACAAGACTCTGTAAGGATGGTATTAGCACACAAAAGACAGAATCACTGAGCTACTATGGCAATTTAGATTAGTACCTCTACTGGACCATTGAGGTCACTATGAATCTAGGGCAGATGTCTGATCCAGGGGTGAAGGGGTCCTGGCATACTTACAAGCTCCTCGGTGACATGAGAAACATGAGAGCTTTGTTTTCTTATCAGAACCGCTGATAATTTAGAATAAAGGTCCTTGGAAGAATCTGCTAGGTCCCCCACAATGGATGCTATCCAACTTGAAAAGAAAACCTCTGAGAGATCCCTCCGTTGAAACAGGAAGTCCCCCTTACCCAGACCAAGAGACCCAAACAACTCTCCTTGTCAGATGGGTTCTCAAACTTACAGGAATCGCTGAAAATCACAGAATTCCACTCTGTAAAATGCCACTGTCATCCTGCCAGAGGCATCAGACCTGTCAATGATCCCTGACAAACTTAAATTTTTCCATCCCCCTTGGAAAGCCCCCCTCCTCTGCTTCAACTCCTCTATAAAGCATATCCTCTTCCTTTATTTTTGGCCAACAGCCTTTTGCCCTTGGCCAGGCCATACCCATTCTGAAATAAAGGTATTGCTGTTTGTTTCAAACCTGCCTGTTCTAGTGGGATCAGTTACTTCTTGGGGTCTAGCCTGACAGAATCCTGCTTAGGCCTACTCAGTCCTGCTCTGTTCACCCTCAGCTATTAAGAGCCACCCAGAGTATTGACTAGCACCCTTGCAAGTGTGGTAGTGAATGTGTTTCCTGGAGGCAACCTTGTCTAAAGGTCACCAAGTTCCTCTACTACCGACACAGAATATGGAACTATTGTTGAGTCAGGGTGTGGCACACATACTCCAGCCCAATAAAGTTGAAGGATGACAGTGCACATTGGCACAAAAATCTGTCAAACATGCCTACACAGTTACAGTTTTCACTATTCAGAATGCCTATACAACGACAAGTGTGCTAAATAAAAATTCAAATAAGTCCTTCCACATAGTTACTGGTCAGTTGAATAGATTCTTTCCCTGCTTCTCAACTAAATTAGCTAATTTCTTGACTTAGCCAATTTAATTATTTAGTTTATGTAGGCTTATCTTTAGACTATTCAATAAAAATCCAGAAATTATCATTTTTAGGGATTGCTAAGTAATTCTACCTCTCAATCTCCTTTCTTTTTATGTCATGGATATAATGGCTAACAAAAGTTATTGTTTTAAAGCATTGAATTCACTTACTTAGGGAGGTAAAAGGCATGGACTGCTGTATTTTCACAATTGATTTAAGAAGACAGTAAAGACTTAATAGATATAAATTACTGTATTATAAACTATGAGCTATAAATTAAAGAAACTATATGTTGTTTCCAAAATAATGTGGAAAACAGTGGACTTGGAAAATTATCTAAGTTCCATATACAAGTGCATTGCATCTACAATTATCAATTATTTATTTATATAATTATCTGTCTATATTTTTAAGACAGATTAAAAATCAAGACTTCCAAAGTTAAATGTTGACAGAAAAATCTAAATAAAATAAGAATGAGTTACCAGCATTGGGAAATGACAGATCTGTGTGATTCGTTCTTTCCGGCGCCTTTTGATAGACCTGTCCTGCGATGAAGGCATCACCTAAACTTTAATAAAATCCTGGTATGAGCATTGAAGAGATGACTTGACTCTGCTCTCTTGCAGGGCACACCCACAAACTCTTGGGTGGGCCCACTAACCTTGTTTTTGTGCATCCAGATGCTTATTTATTTTTATTGTGAGGCAAACCTCCAGCCTCAAAGCTTGGATGCTTTATTTTGGAGACACTACCTGAACCCCACCAGGAACAGCCTCATGTGACTGAGGTGCTTACATTTGTCCTGTACCCTTCATGCTGGGATGGTGGGCTGGGCTCTTTGACCATTGCTCTACCAGTTTGGCCTGAGAGCTGCTTGTCAAAAGTCAGAGAGTAGAAATCATGTACCAATGACAGAGGGAATGCAGGCTCACACTTGGAAGACAGGGTTTTATTAAATAATTTATTAAAAACTTCATTTAATCAGTAATCTGATCAGGGTTAGATATAGCTGAGACACTGAGGAGCTGGTGTGTGCTAACATTCTTATGGTGATACATTCTATGCTACTATCTTAAAGCACTATGACAATATAGATGAAGAGTGATAGTCAAGTTCAAATTCCTCCAGCCTATAATTAATTCAATAAGAACCTACGCATGACCATGCCCTCTGCACAGTTATTTTAGATAGTAAGAAAGAAAAAAATTGAAAAACTATAATATGGAATAATTAGACTAATTATGGTATGCTAACTAGGTGAGATATTTAGCTATTAAAAGTATAATAATCATTGTAACATGAGGAGTATTTATTACAAATGAGCAGGTATACATAAATATATCTTTTTCCCTTCTTTCTTTTGTCCTTTTGCTCATCCCAATATATATGCAGGATGATTGGATAATTGTACTGCCAATCTCTAAGGGTCTTTTGAAAGGAGCAGTTAATGCTTTTAATATTTTTTCCTTTTATTCTTATTATTTTTATTTTAGTTTCATATAACTTTTTGTTGTTTTATTTCTAGTAAATTTTGCGTGTTTATTTCTGGTAACGTTTTTCTAAACAACTAACTTGAAGATAGCATCATGCAGTACAGCAAGCATTGTTGAATTCCTATTACTTTTTTTAGTGAAATTTTGTATCATTTCTAATGCCTTTTTCTTTCTATTTCGTATTTTTAAAAAAAAAAATGAGTAGGTACAATAGCTGAATGGAAGTGGTAAGTTTAAGATGAGTAGAATGAAATGTGTTTACACATATATGCATATAAAATCTATGCATATTTGCCTACTTCCCTAAATTTACTTGTACTGCCAAAATTAATATTCATGGTGCTGTTACACTGATTCACAGTCATTAACCAAGTAGTGAAAAATGTGAGTTGTCTTCATTGCAATTTCCAGTAAGGGTCAAATAAGGTGACATTCTGCCTGGTTTCTGCTTTCATCATGTAAATGTTGTTCAAGGGCTACTTAACACAATTTTTTCACTTCTGTGGGGTTTTATGTTGGTGATTTTGCTATTTAATACTGCCTCCAGTCATAGTGCTGAGATTCTGTCCTGTGCTTCTAGGCTGAAGATGGACCTTAGCAGGACATCTAAATGTGTGCTAAGTAAACTTTTTCCTGTCATGAGTTGTATACTCAGGCTGTGGCCCTGACTGCGTTCTGTGCTAGCAAGTCAACACTACACTACACAGATGCTCTTTAATTTATGATGTCGATAAGTCTCTGTAAACTGATCATAAGTTGAAAATATTGTAGATCAATAATGCAGTCACTGTGATTCGACTGCTATCCACTGTGCTCAGCCTCCTAGTGAACTCCGGAGATCCCCTGTGACCACGGAGCTGGCTGGGAGCTATGACTTGCTGCTGACCAGTATCACAGAAGAATCACACTGTACATCCTGAGTCTTCAAAAAGATCCAGACTCAAAATTTGAAGTGTAGTTTCTATTGAATATATGTCTTCTTTGTACCACTGTGTAACTGAAAAATTGTCAGTGGGATTATCATAAATTAGGGGTCATCTTATATTACATTACTCCAAAAAAAAGCATATATATACAGAGAAGCTTAGGTATTGATCATTGATGAAAGCATGAGCAGGATTTACAGGAGCTTTACCCTATATTTCCATTAGAAACAGTGGGTATTTGTTAATTCAGTGTTTGAAGCTACTTCATCAAACATGATTACTACGAATAATGACTCAACTGAGGATTTATGCAGATGCATATGTAGGCATCTATCTATCTATCTATCTATCTATCTATCTATCTATATCTATCTATCTATCTATCAATCTATCTAGTCTATCTCTAAAAACTATGAAAGATTAGTGCACACAAATTTCAATCATATGGGGTTAAGAATGGCTTATTTTTCCTCTTAAAATTTCAAAAAATGTTTTTATGCCATTAGTCCTATTATGAAACCATTTAAAATGGACAAAATCCAAAGAAACCCTAAAGATTAATAGCAGAGTTCTCTGGCCATGTGCACAGTTCTTTGGAACCAGCGGCCTTAATACTTCTGTCAAAGCAGGCTGCCTAGCATGTGTCCTTCACGCTTGTTTTCTGGACAGTTGCCTGATCTCTCAGTGTTTTGATTGGCTAGCTCTGCAAGGATGGAAGGATAACATCAGACCATGTACAATATATAAATTAAAATTTTGTAGTCAGTTTCTCAGTGAGATATTGCAATCCCGCTAGCGTTTAGCATTGTCTCCTCTGAACCATCACCTGGTGCCACTGGTATCCAGTTTTTAGAGATAGGAGAGAGAGAGAGAGAGAGAGAGAGAGAGAGAGAGAGAGAGAGAGAGAGAGAGAGAGAGAGAGAGATGCCTATACATGCATCTGCATAAATCCTCATGCACTATGTTCATGGCAAGTTCATATACTTAAGCCCCATGTAACTTTCCAGTTGGCAGAGTCTTTAAGGAAGTGATTACAATTAAATAAGGACTTAGGGTGAAGCCTGATCCAACAGATTCCTTGTTCTTAATAGTGAAGAAGCCACCAGAGCTTTTCTCTCACACATGAGCACACCGTGTGATTGTGACCATCTGCAAACCATGAAGAGAGTTCTTAATGGAAACCCAAGTGTGCCGGTAGCCTGATATCACACTTTCAGTCTCCAAACTTTGAGAAACTAAATTTCTGTTTGTTAAGCCACTCAACATAGGGCATTTTGTTATAGCAATCTGAGCTACTCTCTCTGGCTTGGTCTCCTTATTTAGGGCTCTCCACCCTGCTGCCTGTGGGGTCTGGGTACAGCTCCGTCCTAGGCTGGTGCTTCCTTCTGTGGCACAGCTTTCTGGGTATCTGTCTCTCCTCCTTTTCAGACCAAGGTGGTGAAAGGTCCTGTGCTACCTTTTATGTTTTCTCTGAAATCTCACCTTTATTCACAATCCTATGTCCACATCTGTTTCTATCGCTCAATTTCAGTGCCCCACAATCCAAGACACTGACAGGATCTAACAAAATATGGGAATTGCCAAAATAATTCTCATGATAATTTCCAGCCTTGCTGCAATGACAGGGACACTGAGATCCAATGAACTGTTAATAGCATCACTTTTCCTGCAGATCACCCATCATTGCACAGGAGCCAGCACGGGCAGTCACTGCTTCCTTGTGGGTGCAGTTTGGCTTGTGACAATAATGCCAATAGGAGGACAAAAATGAAACCCCCATTAGTTTATCTAGAGCAAAACTTTTAATATTACATTTCCCTTCCCATACTCTATGAACCAGACTTTGTAATCTCTGGTTACATTTTTATTTTTACCATGTCTTCTTCTCCATCTTGGTTCCATTTGCTGAAAAGTCTTCATTGTTTAGGGGTCAGGAAAAGGGGGCCAGGGGAGTGCTTGTTTAGAAGTGATTGCCTAGCAACTCACTCACTTCCTTATTCCAAGGACAGAGGCTATTTGCATTTTGGGAATGAAGAGGAAGAAAAAAGTCTCACTTCTCATGAGTGCTGCAGTGAGAATGTCTTGCTGACTACTCCTCAAAGGGACCTTCCTTCCTCTGAGAACTGCCCCTGGGTGGTCAGCAGGCACCCCCTTGAAGGAGCGTCCTTTCCAAGGTGATGCTGGAGCTGTCTGGGGCAAAAGCGCTGCTGGGCACTGCCAAACTGCAGCCCCAGGCAGCACCAGGACAGGGCTCAGAACATCCTGATCTTATTCAAGTGGGGATTGCTTTCCCACACTGTTCTTTCCTTTTGCAGCTTTCTTTCCTGGATACAGGCCACAACCAGGGGCTGTCCAGGACTGCTGCCCTTAACTCCCAAACTGCCAGCTAGTTTCTTGCACCAGGAAGGGAGAGCAGAAGCCATTGGGGATATAGGAAGAGCCACAGACAGAAACCTCCTCTGGGTGTTCTTTGTTGACTTTAGGAGGTGGGAAACAAGAGAAGAGAAACTTCTTGGAATCATTTGTGAAATGGAACTGGGTTGATGTTCAGAAAGATCACTATTCCAAACTGTAGCATGGTAGCCCCAAACATCAAACCTTCCACCCTCCTCCATCTCTCTGCTTGAATAACAAAGGGAGGTGGTTCCCTTTAAGTGAGATGTGGAGGGTGGTAAGACCAAAGTTCTTGATTTATACCTCAAAGTAACAAAGAAAACTCTTGGGCTATGTAGCTGTATGTTGGGGAAACCTTTTAATCTTCTGCAACTCTAACGTGCCATCTGTAAAACTAAGATCTCTCACGGCAGTTCGGGTTACTTCTTCAGAGGGGAGAATGTTGTAGGCAGCTGAATTAAAAAGAAATATTATAAGCAGTCAGACAGGGCCAGGCCCTCAAGGAGACAAGATGGAAGACAAGGTGACTTTGCTACTTGGAAGAGACAGACACTCCCCTATGGGCTACACCTCAAGACAAAAGAGGAAACACAGCTGCATACTTCCCTAGGGATGGGAATCAGGGATTGATATCCTAAATAGGTATCAATCACCCTGAAAGAGCCCAAATGAGTCCCTAGCCCAACCCCCAACAGGAAGAGACCCTGTCCTGTATTCATGCCAACTAGCTACATGACTCACTTCCCATTTGGTACTGGATTTAATCAATTTTACCTGATCAATGGTGCTTGTAATCTCATTGGTTGACCATAGTTTTGTCCCACCTCATGCCCACCTAAGCGAGTTCCCATGTCTCTACCACCTTAGACCTGCCTCACCTCATGGTTTTCCTCTATAAATGTCCCTGGAAGAGAGAGCTTCCCTGGGGACTACCTGCTCAGAGCCCCCCTCGTGTCCCTTTCTCAGACAGGAGCTTTCTTTCTCTCAATAAATATATTCCGCTCATTAAAAAAAGATCTTTCACATTACATTGACAATACTTAACTTCTCCTACTATGAAGAGCTCCAGACATGAACCTTTAGGTGTACTACCTGATCAAGATCAGCTCACCATTGTGCTCCATTTGGTTCATCCACCAGCTTTTCACTTCGGGATATCTGCTAGGAGGGGAAGCTTGGCTCTACACAGGCAATGCTAGGCAACATGACAGCTGACAGATCTGTGGTATGAGGAAGTAATTGGGTTGTAGATACTCTTTCATTCCTTTGTCACTCTATATATGTACAAATGCACATACATCTGGGACAAAAACAAATTCATGAAAATCTGGCTGATAAATATATAGACTTCTTTGAATAATATAGGGTTATTACTCTTAAAGGAGAAAGATGGAAGAAGATAATATTATCCAGGCTTATTCTCTGTATGATCAAGAGATAAAATACATCCAGAAGAAAATTCTGGGTGATTCATAGAGATCAGTTATGAACATAGACAAAGAAATAAATTTTGACAAGTATTATGTAGGAAAAGCATTCCATCTACAATGGAACATAACTGTAGATTTGCTCCCTTTCTCTGTCTGTCTCTGGTTTTTCATCTTATTTCTGTTCTGTTTCTCTCTCTCTCTCTCTCTCTCTCTCTCTCTCTCTCTCTCTCCTTTCTTTCCTAATTTTGTAAATTTTCTGAGAATCCTTAGTCTCCCCAGAGTCAGGAAAGAGTTTATGTTTAACTCAGTAGAACTGAGAATGGAACTTAGAATTTCACAGTTGAAAGGAATTTGAGTCATGTGGCCCTGTAAACTCTGTGCTCATTCACCGTCGAGGCCACACACTGTGGCCTACGGTGTTCACATTTGCTCAGACCATGTATGCGTAGTCTTCATGGGTATCACTTCACATACCGAGATCCCTACTACAGCACTTTGGGTTTGTGTAGCTGCAGCTGGATGATCTTATCAGTAATAGGAGTATTGAGCTTATGAGCAGCGGAGCTGTTTCTCATTTGAGGATCAAGAAGCTCCAGGAGACTGCCATGTTCCTGTGCATTTCAGCAGGAGGCTTGGAGGACCCAATCAATGTTCCAGAGCTGAATGAACCACCAGGAAAGACTGTTCTGGTCAAATGTGACCTTGGGTGAATGTGCCCTTTGTGGCTAAGATGGATTTGGCTGACAGCTGGAAGAACAATGAAGCAGTCATCTAGTAAGAGGTTGAATCAAACATTCTCTAGGTCTCCTTGTTCTGCTTACCATTACCCAATTTTTCTCTCAACTACTGCCACTTAATTACTCACAGTCAGTTGTGCTTCAAAGCCATGAACAATTTGGGTATTTGCTTCACTAGGACATGGGGAAACAGTTGGGCATAGTCCTTGAGCTACTTAATCATCTGTGTCATAAGTACAATGAGATACTTTGCTTCACACTGTTTAGAGTAGTCCATGTACATATAATCAATGCATTTGAAGCTCCTACGAAGCTTGGCAAGTTTGAGAGGAGCAAGGAGAATATGGAATGAGGTCTGCATGGAGAGAGAACCACAGTTGCTTTTAGAAGTAGGGTGTTCATGCTTCCCTGTGCACAGGGCACCAAGATCTGGTCACATCCTGTCTATTTAGACTAAACTATATGTGTAGAAATGAGATTATAGTTTATTTCTATTGTAAGTTTAATGCTTGTGGAATCTGTGCATTATAAGGCTCTTTAGAAGTTATCTAAAACATACACAATCTTAAAATAGAATCTTCCAACTGAAGAAAATAAAAGGGCACTGAATCAGTATGAATTTGTTTCTATAACTTCAAATCCTTAACATTTACGCTGTATAAAAACTAAACCACCAAACACATCAAAGTTTTGCTGCTGCCCAGTGTTATGGCTTGTGTCTAGATGCCCCCCAAAGCCTCATGTGATGATAGGTATGACTTTTTCAGGAGTGGATGAGTCCTGAGTGTATGGTTGACTCATGGTATAATGCTAGGATTAAGGGGCTAAAACTAAGGCTGGGTGATTACTGAATTAGTCCGCTGAATGGTTTGACACAACCCTAATCCTGGTAGCCTCTGTATAATATAAGGGACAGAAAGAGGTTGTCTTGCCCCTGCCTTGCTTCATTATCATCTGCCCCTAGTTGCCTTGATGATTATAATATACATAAGCAGAGAAGACTGAATCAATTGTTTACCAAACCAGTTACTGAAGTTTCTTCAAAAAAGTATTAGGAAGACAATTGTAAAACATAGAGTCCTCCCTATGGCATCACAGAAAGTCCAAATTTAGTTATTTCCCTCTAGGGACACAGAATGCTTTTTTTGTCAGAGAAGCCCACATCAAAGCACTAATTTTTTTATTATTTTTTTTAGCACTAATTCTTAGACAATTCCTCTTTATGCTGCATCAAATCTGCAATCTCACTTTGGGTCTCTGAAATCACATCTGAGTGTCAAAAGCCAGCTGCAGCTTACTTACATGGCTTCCTCTCTCCACTGTCCCTCAACTCTACTGCCTATGACATGGCAACATACTTCTTATTTATACTGTTCTGAATATTTTCTTCCTTGTTAAGACACCCTTGAGATACAGATGCATTTAAATCATCTTAAACTTATTATTAACCCAACTGGCTTCCTGATCTCCTGCTAACCCACTGAAGATCCACGTGGTAGAATGATACACAACTACTCAGGCGTACTGCTCAGAAATCTCTATTATATCTTCTACAGCTGTCTTTCTTGTGCTTTTTTCAGTACCCAATCTAGTGAGAAATCTTGCAATTCTGTCTTCTAAGTAGCTCATAAATTCCTTTACTGTGAAGTCTTCATTGTGGTCATAGTTGTCCATGTGGCATCGTACCCTTCCTTGGCTTTTGCAGGAACTCCTCAGCCCATTTGCTTACAGCTACTATGACCTCTGAGACCCAAAACTTCATAGCTTTCTTAAAGCTTTTGGTGACTTCCATTGCCTTCATGAGTGTAGACAATGCTTCAGCAAGGTTGACAAGGTGCAAGTCTCTTTCTCCTTTTCTAGGTGAATTTTGCCCCAAATGCTCTGTCTCTTCACAATTGTCTCTCATTTCCTTCATCTCGCTCCACTTATCTTGACATAAGCCCTTGCCACCCAATATTACCTCTGCATAAAGGCAATTGTTCTTATCTTCTTACCTGGTCAGTTCAACCTTCAAGACTCAGCTCAAAGATGACTTCCTCAGTCTTCTCTTAATTCTTAACAACAGATCAGATTTCCTAGTTATAGGAACCTTTAACAATTGGGAGCTTAGCTCCATGCCACTTATCATCATTTTTATTTAGCATATATTGGTGAGATTATCCATTAAATGTCTGGCTCTCTAGCTAAATCATAGCTCCAGGAAGCTGAGATATGTCCACCCCTTCTCCCCCTAGTGTTTAGCTCAAAAAGTACTTATGCTCAGAAATATATATTTTTAAATTTTTATGTATTGAGTACAGGGTCTCATTGTGCAGTTGGGACTCATAGTGATTCTCCTGTTTCAGTGTTCCCAACACTAGGATTGCAGGTGTGTGCAACCTGGGCTTGGTGTGCCCAGGGTGGGACCCACAGGACATGTGGTATTGGCGTTTGAACCTGGATCCTTGAGCTTACCTAGGCAGGTTGTTAGACTGTTGAGCTATTTCTGCAGCCCTCAAAAATTATTTTGTGTAATTATCCATTGAATTCCTATTTTTATTCTCTCTGTTCCATTAAAAGCTGAAATCTAGGATAAAATAAATATGATAAAAGTCCTCATTAAGCGGAAAGCTCAACTTGTTTTTTTTTTTTAAAAATATGTATATATCTGCAGCCACAGCTGAGCAATGAGCAGCCTTCCCCCCAGAAAAAGAAAATTTTGCCTTTATGAAGACAGCAGGAATGAGGGGAAAGGATAAAGTAAACACAATGGATGACATGGACCATGATTAACATACTTTTTAAAAGGAGGTAAAGAAGCACAATTCAGAAACTACTGATAATTAAACTTGACCTTTTTTCCAGACTTAATTTTAGCACCAATTGTATAAAGACAGTTTCAGGACATTTAGAAAAAGAAGAGCAAGCAATTTCACCAGAGTGAAGTTGTGGCCAGTGACCACCCAGATCCTTGTAGGCAAGCTTATTGGATAGGACACGGGGTGGTCTTGAGCAGGGAGGGTATCAATTGCAGCAAGGCTCTAAGAAAGGTCTCTTAATATCTTCCAGAGGTAGAGAAATATGGGCTGAACTCACAGCTAATCAAACACTAGTGTGCGTCTGCCTTGCTCAATGCCTCCCCCCCCCCCGGCCAGTCTTGGTTCTAGCTAGTGCTGTTGATTTCTGAGATATTTTCTTTACATGTTCATATTGAATTGTAAGGATGATAGCTGACAAAGTGCACTGTACGAAGTGGTCACTTAATTCCTGATATGTCTCTTTAAGGAAAGATTATCATTATAATCACTTAAAAGCTGGAGAACTCAGGTTTTCAGAGGTTAGGTAGCTTGTTCAAGGTTACGTGGAAGAGATGGGGCTGGTATTTGAACTCAGGAAGTCTGGCTCTTTACACTACTATTTTTCCCCATCTCCATGCTTCTGATGCTCTGAATGTTCCTAGTCAGCAGGGGTTTATTGCACCTGCCTAATGAGCGTCATGTGCTACTTAGCAGTGCTTCTCAGTGGGAAGCCTTAATACACAGACCCCAAGAGTTCCAGAGACTGGATTCATGGGAGTTCTATAAATCTGATCTACCTCAAATTTTCCTAATCTCTAACAAAAATTAGCATTTTCTTCAATTATTAAAGTAGGCAACAAGTCATGGTAGAATCAGCATAATCTGTGACATGATTATCTACAGAAATCAGATGTCTTCCTGTCACCTTATTGTTACTGCAAGTATTTCAAGACATCTTTTATGTTCAACACTTTGAAATTAGAACAACCACCAGATTTCAATATTCAATGTTAAAACAAAATGAGTTATTACATCATTTTGGCATTTCATAACTCTTCCACCATGTAAGCATATTATTTTATGACCAAATGCATTTTGTTTTATTTTGAATCAAAAGTGCCTAGGCTTCCTCAGTACTGTGGGGCAGAGACTTGTCCCACTTTATCCAATTCTAGTTTGTTCAGCAATGTGTGCCTTACACTCCATTCTTGGGCAAATAATTATTGCTCAGAGTGTTTGGCAAAAGTGACAAAATGATGCACATTCTGGAACAACCACCAAGAGAAAGAGGAAGTATGTTGCATAGAGTGTTAAGTTGCATTATAGTGGTGGCAACAGAAGTAGACCTGAAGGACTATCATAGAAACACAGAACGCTGGAGAGCAGCACCTCATGGATCTGGGGGAGTCCTCTGATACTCTTGAGCCCTCAGAAGAATCCTTCCAGCTTGGGAATGTCAGCAATAGTGTCTCGAGAGTGACACAAAATAATTGAGGCACAACTTCAGGAGAAGCTGTGAAATTCTAAGTGTGATGAGTGAGGTACTTGCTCTGACAAAAATACTTTGGGATTGTTCCACAAGATCTGAGACTGGGCTCCTGTTCCTGAGGACCCACCTTGGGTTCACAGGTGCTTCCTTGAGAGAGCATTCCTTCAAACATGGAAGGTGGAACCGAGTACAGGAAGCAAGATTCTGCTCCATTCTTGCTCACCAATGGCAGCAACAGTGGTCTCTCTAATCACGCATGCATGCTTTCCACTTTCTATAGTAGCTTCATCGATAACCCCAAGGTACAGGCAGAACATTCTTCTTCACTATTTCAGTAGAAAGAAAAACAAGGCTCAGGTAAGTTGATCACAGTCACACACTGCATGGACACTGAAGATGGAGGCAAATCTAGCTTTGTTCTCTGCTGCTGTGTTCCTCAGCATATTAAGCAGATTTGGCAATGATTCAACACTGGAGAGCTAAAAGGTTGGGAGGAAGAGCCAAATTTTGTCCCAAAAGCAAAGGGAAGGATGACTACTGAAGCCCCTTTCCCATCTAAAAGATGATAGCACTAAGATTTAAAGTATGCTGTTTTCTGCTCCAACCAACACAAATGTAGAACTTCCATGTGTGTGCTCAGTGCCATCAGTGATGGACCTGCTCCAAGTATGGAGTCCAGAGAAGCCCAGACAGCCCTTCCCCACTGTCCAGGGAGAGCACATGCAGAGCCAGAGCTGTGCTCTCAGAGCACGTGGAGGAAGATCCTGGAATGTTTCTAGAGAACAGGGCTTCACATGACATCTTTGCCACAGCACCTCAGGAAGTAGACTTTACTTCTCTGAAATTATTTTCCACGTGTCTATTATTAAAAGATGATTAAACCACATCAAACTGAGTTATACAAGGAGGCCAAATACATTAGTCTTCCTTCCGAGATCCAGCATCTATAAAGCATCAGCAAGCATTTTGGAGGGCCCAAATGTCTCCAATGATGAAGTCTAATACATGTCCAGAGAAATTCACCATCAGCCTAAAGAGAGCCGGAGAAGGGAACACCAGCTAGTGGGCTCAGTCTGCGAGAACGCAGACTGAGCTAGACCTTCACCAGCCCTGCAGTATCACGTCTGCATAAATGTTCCTCTCACGCCCTTCACACAGGCATATCAACCCCTCCGCACCCTTGCAAAGCCCAGCAAGGTTCCTGTGCTGTGAGCCAAAATGAGGCACGAGCCTCCATCTCCTCAGCCTCCGCTGCCGTATCTTCGTCATCAGCAGCCTGTGAATGAACCAAATTATCTCCAGGGCTGAGGGCGTGGGCCACAGAGCCAGGCTTCGCCGTCAAAGGATCCCAGCGTCATGTTCTCCACCCCCTTATGAGAAGGCTGGCGCTGTCGTAGGGCTATGAGGGAGGAAGCCAGCCTGGAAACGCCATGTAAGGGAAGAAACTGTTCCATTTCAGTGCTAGCATTTTAAAATAGCTGCTAATAAAAAGCCTTCATACTGCGACACTTCAATACAGACACCCACAAGGATACCTTGACAAGCTGTTCGACTCTTCACAAGCTTTTTCTTGCTTTCCCTGCACAAGCAAGGCCCCCACCCTCCGCCAAGACACAGTCTTGCAGTGACAGAGAAGGCCAGCAGGGGTCTGCCTAGACTGCAGCCGCGGGGCTCTAGCTCCTGACAGAAAGGGCTGCTTATCCAGAGGAGGCACGCTGCCTTGCTCTCCACTGGAACTTTCCCTTTGCTTAGTGTCTGTCCATCCACGTGATATCTGGGACAGTTCTCAGCCAGATAATGAGCCAAGCTCACCTTCCAGAGTGAGTGAAGATCGTCAAATAACATTTCATTTACCAGTTCATTATAAGGAATAGATGATGGGCTCATTCAGGAAAACCAGGTTCAACAAATCTGTGCTCTGGTGGTAAAGCAAGCAAGAGATGACTGAATGTTAGTGATTAAAACCCAAAGCATCTTCCCACTGGAAATCCTTAAAATACATTAATTATAATCATCCCATCTTTGTCAGGAAAATAAGTGATCATGTTCCAGAGGATGCTTAACAGCACTTATCTTATTTTCAAGGCTTGGTAATTAAGACCAACGCTACCATCTGAGCCTTAGCATGACATTATACCCTCAGTTTCCTTCTCCAAACCATCCTGAGTAGGACCCTATCTTGTTCTTACCCTTGGCTGCACACCGAACTGACCTGAAAAGCTTAAAAAAAGTATAAATTCTCAAACCTTATCTCCCCACTCCCTGAGATACTAACCCATATACCTTAGAGTAAAGCCTGGAAACAGATTTTAAAACAAAAACATTGAGGTATGCAGTCGAGCGTGGGAGCCAATGCAGTAGGGAAGCCTATAGAGCAGTTATGCTTCCATTAGCGTGAAAGCCATGTGAGTCGTCATCTTCATGTCAGGTATCAAATGCTACTCCATTTGACAATTGTTTTAGAAGAGCCCAGCTTAGGGGTGGCGTTATCCACAAGCAGTACTAAGTTCTCATGATACCACTGGGTTGTTCAGCACAGGAAGCTGGTCCACTTGGCAGACAGTCAGCTTCGGTGATTTCAATTATCTTACATGAATCCAAATGGATGTAGGCTCCATCTCCATATGGAAGATCCAATCCAGAGCCGAACATCTTTACTTTGAAAGACTTCCAAGAAGAATAATGCATCATCTCTTTTGGAAGCTCCTTGTAGGCAATTGTCATGATCAATAAGAATCTGAGAAGTGCCAACATTGTGTAGGGCATTCAGTGTTTAGGATTAGAGCATAGGCATTCTGTCCAAGAAGCACTTATTATCCAGTCACCTTGTCTTGATCAGTCCCGAAGTCACATGTAATAGCTTTTTGGGTTAACAACAGCCTTAACTATAACTCTTCCTTTAGGGTCTAAGCCAAATCTAATTTCATTCCAGATATCAAATCTCCCTCCCAGATCAATTTATCTCTACTCTGCCACAGCATGTATCACACCATCTAGTACCAAGGTGACTCATGTGTCTGCTCCCCAGGAGATGTATGATTTTCCTTAGGGAAGAGAACATGTCACACTCAGAGCCTACATAGCAATGAGTCCTGGTAAAGAACTCCAGACCCACCGTGGAATAATCCAGGCACTTCATCCATCTACTGTGTCTCAGCCTTGACCACAGGACAAAACTAGGAGAATGCGAAAGCACAGAGCGGCATTACTATTCTGCCCACGTGTTATTTTTCCAAATGCCTTCTTGAACCAATTTACATTTTGAGCCTTGGGAATGTCTCAGAGGTAACAAGTAGGCTAAGATAATTTCCTCTTGTTCAATACTCACTGGAGATTGAGAAAAATCTCCTCCCCTACTTGAGCAATAATCTTGTGTAGGCAGGAAAACTTTAATTGTAGAAGTATTATGTAAATGCAAGTTATTTAATTAAAAAGGGGGAAAAAAAACCTTCACAGGAAGTAGCTGTTTTAAGGAGATGAGAAACTTGTATTTTTTTTAACTGCAGATAAGTGGCTCACTGATAGTTTCTGAAATGACATTTGTCACCAAGAGAGGTACAACTGCCTTCTGTTTCTATGGAAGATGAAGCAACCAGAGAAGACATTATTATCTCACCCAAAACAACCAAAAAGTGGCTTAATATATGAACTGTTATATTCCAGTAGATAAAAGTAATGATTCACAAGAAATGAAAAGCAAATGTGGTGAATCACATGATTGCTCAAGCTTAATTCATTGAAGGAGGAGTCCCGGGGTGGAGTGGAGGGTTCCCAGCAAGCTCCCTAAGCAGTGGAGTAGAGCTGAGAGTTTGAGGAGAGGATTTCTAGAGTTGAAAGGACAGGATAACACAGAAGGGAAAGCTTCCTGTGAACAGAGACAAGGATCTACATGGGGTCTTGAGCTGTGTATTGATCAGTGCATACAAGTGAAGACACTCTCTTTGGTTGAGGAAGAGCTCCCTCAAACACATGAAGAGAGAGTCTGGTGATCAAACACAGCCTGCACTGATGCTGTTTCCCATGATGCACAGGGGAGATCACATGATTCATGAGGTGTAGGGTGGAGTGCACAGTAGGATCTTAGTCTGCAGTGGGAATTAGAGTCAGTATTGCTGTGGTCCTGTTAAATAAGTCTCAAGAGCGATACACAAAGAGTCAAACTGTTCCCATGAAATGCAATTGCACTGCAAAATAAAATTCTAAAATACTTATAGGAATGCAAAAACACCCATCATTCATCAGGTAAAGTCACAGGGTCTTCCATACAGTCTTAAATTATCAGAAATAAAAGGAGCAAAGACTATGACCCATAATGAAAAGAACATTCAATCAGCTGAAACTGATCCAAAACTGACAAAGAATTACACTGAAATATTTATTATAACTATATTCCATACACTTAAAGTAAGCTACAGCCATGGAAACATAATAAATGACTCATACTGAACTCCATAAAATAATAACTACAAGTGAAAAATTCTGAATAAGAATAATGGAAATTAGATATTATAGGAGAAAAGATTACTAAAATTGAAGACATTATAATAACAACTTTCCAAAATGCAACAAAAGAAGAGAATCCAAAAATATGAAAAGAGCTCAGTGAGCCACATGACAGCATTGAGTGATTTAATATAAGTGAAACTGAAGTGTTTCCCTGGGAGAAGTGGAATAAACTTGAACAAATAAAAGCCAGACATTTTTCCTAAATTTATGAAAATAAATAGAGAAATTTAAGAAATCTAATGAACTCAAACACAAGAAACATGAATGAAAGCAGAGCAGCCATATCAGAAATTGTCCAAGACTCTAGTAATAAATGGAATCATAAATAAGTAAGAAGAAACATTACATATAAAGGAACAAAGATGTGTCACTAAGAAATTTAAGTATTTATTTTTGTTTTGTTTTGCCAATGATACATGTCCCTGTAACTTACTATTCTCAAA